>NC_048321.1:7686080-7790441 GCF_013100865.1 Trachemys scripta elegans
GCTGGGAATAGAACCCACGTCTCTGTCCAGTGCTCTATCCACTAGGCAACACTGCACAGTGGCTAATTAGTGACTGCTCTATTTTCTCAATGTCTCTGGTTTGTGCTGTAACATTTACTTTGTTTCACACTGCTGAATGGTAAATCCCGGTTTTTGCAGTAATTTCATGGACTGTTGTGCTTCACCTTTGCTCTAACCATCCTCTGGCTGCAGATGAGTTGGGGGGAGCTGTTTACACTTCCTTGGTAACCGAACAACAAACAAAAGAAAAGTGGCAAAAGACGTGGGCTGAAACTGACCACAGCAGCAAGTGCAACTTTCCGAGCAGCCAGTTCTGATCTATTTTTAAACGATTGGCCCTTTGCAGCAAACACGGCTGTTTGTCCTGTCGCCTGTGGTTTTCTAACCTTGGTTTCAATTTGTTTTTATAAAACATAATGTAGAAATAAAATCAAAACTATGACAGTCACTTTGTCTTTGTCTTGGCTTTCAATAGACTTGTACAGAAGAAGATCAAGTATAAAAGGAATTTGTATCAGTTAAGTGTGACTGGGGGCAGTAATCTTAAGGTATGTTTGAAAATTTCTTTCGGCCTTCCTTCATAGGTCATGTTCTCAAGACCTTTAATCATTCTTGTTGCTCTTCTCTGGACCCTCTCCAATTTCTCCACATCTTTCTTGAAATGCGGTGCCCAGAACTGGACACAATACTCCAGCTGAGGCCTAATCAGCGCAGAGTAAAGCGGAAGAATGACTTCTCGTGTCTTGCTCACAACACACCTGTTAATGCATCCCAGAATCATGTTTGCTTTTTTTGCAACAGCATCACACTGTTGACTCATATTTAGCTTGTGGTCCACTATAACTCCTAGATCCCTTTCTGCTGTACTCCTTCCTAGACAGTCTCTTCCCATTCTGTATGTGTTGCATACATTTGCATGGGATGATGCCAATACACCTGTACAAAGCACATCTATGGCACTAGGCCCCCAGTTCAGCAAACCTCTGTTAATCTCGCTGTGTACTTTTTTATCTTCACCACCCTGCTGCAGAGTAGGGAGGAATTATCCCCATTTTACAGCTGGGGAATGGAGGCCCAGAGAGACTTGGGGTAACATGTTCAAAAGCCCCTAATGATTGGGAGGCAGAGTCCCACTTTCAACAGGGACTAAGGCTTGAAAGTCACTGGGATGTAAGTGACCAGCCCTCGGTCACCACGGAGCCTGTGGCAGAGCAGGGATTGGACCCCGAGTGCCTGGCTAGCACCTTGACAACCGCATGTATGGCCTGAAGATCAACTTGGGATAACAGGAGAGTGGGTTCAGCAGAGGATCTGGCCCTGATTTGCAGTAGGATTTTATTGGGGCTGAGGTTTAAAAGGGCAATTTGGATGCTCAATGTACCCGAGGAACCAAATTCCTGATGGAGGTTTGCAACTCTCAGCCTTAATTTCCAGGTAAAGACAAGCTGCAGAGAGAACCGTATTCCAGATTACATGGGTGAAAACTGTTTAGAAGGGATGGATTTAGAATCTCTTAGGGGGCATTTCACTTTGTTCTCTCTGTAAGCAATTTTACACATTACACTATGGAACATGCATTATGCACATATCTGAAATAAGTGTCCTAAAAGGAGATTTTGCTCCAAATTTTCCCAAGTGGGATGACTCCATCATACTTTCATATTTTAACCCCATCAATTCCTTCGTCAGTGGGCCCACACCTCCAGGCCTTTCCTTAATCTACAGTAATAACTAAACATAAAAGCCAAGTTTTATGTTTGCTCATTTCCCCACTTCCAGGGTGCCCAATGAACCTGTTTGTTGGTTTACGCCATCCTTTGCTTAAATCATGTAATATACCTCTTGGTGACTTATGTTCACAGCATACAAATAGAAACACCAAATACTCATGCTGGAAGGTTGCAACTTAACATGACTTTTATTCTTCAAATCCAGAATGATAAGAAAAAGTAACCAAAACCAGAGAGAGACAAAGCAGGCTGCTCCTTAAACGATTGTTGCACAACTCACCACACCTTGTTCTAGACTGGCTCTTTCCAGACTGACTGCTGTTAGGCCCAGATTGCACACTTCCCGACAGACAGCAAGCAGGACCAGGAAAGCCCCCTGAAATTTAAAGTTATAAATCACAATTTTAACACAGTTTTCATACACCACAATGAGAGAGTTTATTGCCATTTTATTGATGCTAATACCATCTGACCTTATAAATCCCTGAAGCACAGAAAACATTCCACCTGAATTGCAGTAAAAATAATTGGATGCCTATAAGAAGACTAACATAAATATTCCACCTGAGACACACACCATGCTGTTATCCAATCTAAGCTTGAATTTCTTCTCTAACAGATTTTAGGGGCAAAGGAATATTCCCCCCCTCCCCTGCGTTTTGCTCTGCTGGCACTAAGAGTAAGATTTTCAAAGGGGTTATCAATATATCTTGGCCCTCTTGTTTTTTCATGCATGTTGCCCCACAGATCTTTAAGAGGAAACAGAACATTTTCCTCTCCACGTGACAAAGTCTTTCATCAAGAGATCCATTCGCTAGCAGGCGCTGTGAGACAGACAGACATCACCTATTCATTTCTGTAGAAAGGCACAAGATGTCCCACCAGATAGTTGGGATGATGCTAGTCTGTCTGCACAGTAAGTATTTTAGCCTGATTTATTTCATGCTTATTTTCCACCATACTAAAAACTATTAACTTTCTGCACAAGGATCTTTTGCAATTCCAAAAAGTGCTAATATCTACCTGCTAAGAGAGAAATTCACATCTTTTAGTTCATCAGTTGAAATCTGAAGAGAGGTGATGAAATATTTTACATTAAAACAACCTGAATGCCAGATACTAACACCTTGACAATAGTTTCTGGTTAATATTCTGGATTGGGGTGAAAAATCTACTTTTCCTTCATGCTGCTGCATTACATTCTACATTTCTGCAGAATGATCAAAAGGAGAATTTGAAATACAAGTTGCTAAGAGACTCTCCCATGTACAATTTAGTTAAAAGTTTGTTACCATTGATTTGGTTAAGCTTGAGTGGGAATACGCAGCCTCGTGAATAGGGCAGGGAACTGGAAGTCTGTACCCCTCGGTTCTAAACGCCGAGGTTTGTTTTTGTAGTTACTTTACATTAATTCCAGCACAGGCTACATGAAACCTAATAAAAATATTGGCTAGCAATGGAGAAAAGTTAAAATGAATCTTTAACAGAGAAATACCTTTTTGTTATTCTTTGATCACCTGCTCTGTGTAGTGTATTGCAAAAGCCCAGGCTAGTCCAGTGCTCACTGTATTAACCGACTCCTTTCTTCCCCTGTATAGTGGCTGTCTCGGAAGAAGGGATACAAATCCTGCAAAGCCCAGCCCAGGTGTGGCTGACTTCTGGACAGACCGCACAGCTGGACTGTAGCCCTTCACGAAAAGTATGGAGAGTTCAGTGGTACAAGGAACATCTGAGTTTACAATGGATTTACGAGAGTTCTCCACTTCAACCTTCAAATGGAAAATACTCGAGTAAAGTGAACATTCCGGCAAACACATTTTCTCTGACTATAAGTAACGTACAAAGAAATGACTCCGGGGTGTATTACTGTGGCCTTGCTATATATGTACATCCCAACTTCGGGAATGGGACCAGGCTGAGTGTCACAGGTGAGTTTCCAATGGGCCAAAATAATGATATCGCAATGCTAGGTCGTGAGTGATTGCCATTTCAGCGTTAAGCCTTAGGTATTTGTGGGAAAAGGCATGTCCCAGGCAGTGACCCAGGACATGGGGTGGGGAATTAGGAGACCTGGGTTTTGTCCCTGAATCACTGGGCACTTAGGGTGAGATTTGCAAAACACCCGGACCCAACAGCTCCCATTTAGATGTTTACAGAAATGGCAGATTTTAAAAATGCTCCAACCAAAAACCAGCTTTTGAACATCTGGAATATTTGGAAAATCGAACCTTTTATTTCTCTGCCTCTCCATTTCCTCATCTCTATAGCGGGGATAATGACTCTCCTGTGTGACAGCACTTTGAGATTTATGGATGAAAAGCACCGTGTCAGTGCTAGGTGTTATTTCCCTGCCTTCTAGTTGGTATGTTACATTAGAAATCCGATTTGATAGTCTGAAACTGCCTGAGACTAGAACATGGGGTATGTTCCACCTGCCCTGCTATCCTATTAAGACTTTAATATTAATCAGGTTCTTTTCCAGGCATTCACCAAGCCTCATGAAATGATTCCACCCACGTGTTCATACAGGGGGATATTCATTGCCTCAAGCAGCACAGTATGAACTGCACATAATAATTCAATGTACGACTAGTGATGTCTATATATTTTTGATCCACACATGTTGCAATTATTCCAAAGAGTGCACATAAAAAGGAAGGCAAGGAATTATTTCAGGCACTACTAGCAGTTGTAACTCAGACTAATGAGATGAACGTAATAGGAAAATTTAGCCCGACGGTTATGTCTAAGTAAGCATGGTTCCTCTATCAGGCTTTTATAGGTAGATCTCAAAGCGCCTTGCAAAGGTGACTAAATATCATATGTAAGTAAGTATCATTTCCCTAATTTTACGGTTGGAGAAACTGAGGCACAGCCAGGGGGAAGTGAACTTGTCTCCAAGGTCACATAGCAAGGCAGGGCTGGGCATAGATCTCAGGACTCCTGACTCCCGGTCCGGTGTCCTCACCACCAGACTGACCAGCTCTTCCATTGCATTTTGTGCTGAACCGAATGTGGTGTTGACACTCAGCAAATAATCCAGGATGGTCATATCAGGACAACCATCGGAGCAGTGACAGATCAGGGGAGTCCTCAAAAGTGGATACCCCAGCGTGTAAAATACTGACAACTGGAACAGACAAAGCATTAGACATTTAAAACATTCTGCACTGGCTGGGGTAGGGGTAGGAGCTGGGTATGGACTAGCTCAGCTACCTGTAAACTCTCTTTCCGATCTCTCTTGTGACTCAACTCTCTTTTAGATGCCTCCGAGCCAAGACTTTCCATCCTGGTGCCCTCTGCCCCGGAGGATGCCGAGCTTCCCCCCGTCATTCCTCTGCTCTGCCTGCTCTCGGATTTCACTCCCGCCTGGAGTGCAGTTCTCTGGGACACTGGTGAGCAGGTGTCTGAGGGTCAGATGGATGCTGGAGCCATAGACAGGAATGGGATCTTTAGTGTTTGGAGCCTAATGACAATCCCTTCTGAGACGTGGAACCAGGAGACGACCTGCACTTGTACAGCCAAGGAGAACAGCACGGGGAGAAGCATCAATGCTACAGTCTCTAAGGAAACAGGTCCAGTATTGTATCATTCAATCTAACCTGCCTACCTAGGTATTTATGCCTCCAGGGGCGGCTCCAGGCACCAGCACTCCAAGCGCATGCCTGGGGTGGCAAGCCACGGGGGGCGGCCTGCGGGTCGCCGCGAGGGCAGCAGTCAGGCTGTTTTCGGCGGCATGCCTGCGGGAAGTCCACCGGTCCTGTGGCTTCGGTGGCAATTCGGCAGCGGGTAAGCCAAAGGCGCAGGACTGGCAGCCCTCCCACAGGCATGCCGCCGAATCCGCAGGACCGGGGACCTCCCGCAGGAAAGCCGCCGAAGGCTGCCTCACTGCCGTGCTTGGGGCGGCAAAATACATAGAGCTGCCCCTGTGTGCCTCATCCCTCACTGTGGGTCAGTGGCAAAATTGTGTGTAGACAAACCCTTGAAAAACAAAGCAAATTCCAGGTGGCACAGACGGGCATGTCCAGCCTTCCCAAAGGCCTTTTAATTTCCTAATCACCTCGGCACTTGCAGCAAACCTGTGCTGGGAAAAAAGGAACCACCTAAAATCTGACTACGAAACACAATGATCCACACATTAGAGGAGTTATGGAGGGTGGGAGGGAGAGAGAAGAGAGACAGAATACCCACGACAGATCATTTTGCAAGGTCCCTCTCCCTTGTCTTCGCACGTCCCTCTCCCTCCATATACTGCAGGGCAGCAGACCACAGAGCAGCAACTGTCAACCTTTCCAGACCACTGTACCCCTCTCAGGAGCCTGATTTGTCTCGTGTACCCCCGAGCTACACCTCACTTAAAAACTACTTGCTTACACAATCAGACATACAATACAATAGTGTCACAGCTCACTATTACTGAACAATTGCTGACTTGCTCACTTTTACCATATAATGATAAAATAAATCAATCGGAATATAAATATTGTACTTGCATTTCAGTGTATGGCATAGAGAGCAGTCTGAACAAGTTATTTTCTGTATGAAATTTTAGTTTGTACGGACTTTGCTGGTGTTTTTTATGTAGCCTGTTGGAAAACTAGGCAAATATCTAGATGAGTTGATGTAATGCCTGGAATACCTCTGTGTACCCCCAGGGGTATGTGTACCCCTGGTTGAGAACCACCTGCACAGAGCACAGAACAACGGGTGCGGAGCTTCAAGGAAAACACCTCCCTTTGCCCATGGCATTGCATGGGACGCAGAGATCGGCAGCCCATGGTTTGATAGGTGTTTTCTATACTCAGCATCTCTTCTCTCTGCAGGAGACTGTGGGATTGTGCTCTATGCTGGGCTGCCCTGTATTTCCATCCTTCTCCTGATACAGCTGTTGATCTTGCTCTGGAGAAAGTGCCCCATCAGAGGTAAGTCAGTCATATCTCTGCCTGCTATAAAGCAGCCACTTATCACACATCCCTATAACCGTCCCTTTGCTTGTTTCATCCACCAGGGAGAGCTGTGCAAAGAGGGAATCCAATACCTATGAGGCAGATCCCACAGGTAAACTGGTTTTTCAGCATTTGGCACATCAGAAAGATACAGTGTAATAACAAAAGGGGACTAGAACCAGTGTCCTGGCCAATGTCCAACCCTAGGGTCTATACATTGCCTCCTGAATTCTCTGAGGTTTCATGTGAATTTATTCTTCTCTGCTCTTCTAGCGGAAGTGTTGTGTAGGGTTGTTGGTATAAAAGAACTGCTGGGTTCCACCCCAGAGGTGGCTGCAGGTCAGGGATGGTGAAATACTACAGTGTATATGTCACCGTGCCTCAGTGGGCACAACTGAGAATACCAAATACAGGACAAACTGCTGAGAAATAGGGCAGAGACACCCCAAAACTGGTGGTTATCCCCCATAAGATAGTAGATAATGTTTTCACCCCTCAGCTCATTCTTATAATGCAAAAGCTGCTCTAATACAAAGAATTAATTATAATACCAGATTTTTCCTTTTTCTATTCCAGACTGAATATGCGACTCTGACGTACAAGAACAGAAACGCTCCTCTGTGACTGATGCAGTCTCACTAAAGTGGTCTATATTTGTTAAAACAAGAGATGCAAAAAGAAAGAACGAAAGAGAAAGCGAGAGAAATACGGGAAGTCTCATGTTTGTAATGTGCTATGATGTGATGTGAGTTTGCTTGAAATACAACCACTTCCATGGTCATTTCTCTGAACCCATAGTCTGGGCTGACACCTCCCTTCTTGCAAAAAGCCACGGGGGGTCATTTGTGAATTGCCTGCAGGCTGGTCAGGCACTGGCTAGACCTCTCATCTCAAACATGGCACTGCCCGCACCATGGCACCTGTCACAGAATTCACTCACCGCTAGGGCGCCTCCTTCTGGCTGCTAATGGGATTAGCTCCTTCCAGCTCCGACATCCCCTTCCGTCATCTCGTTCTCGCTGCAGCCCCACGCGCTCTCTGGGACTCTGCACTTTCCTCTTCCTGGCTTGGCTGCTCCCTCTTCAGGCCTTGGCCCTCTGGCCAGGTCACGGGGTGTTTTTCCCCTGCCAGGCTATCAAAGTGCCACAGGACAAACTGTCCCAGGTCATCACCAAACCCACTGCCCTGACTGTGCCACTTCCCCAGTGGCTGGGAGGGGAACCTGGGCCTGTCCTCTGCTCCTGGTTCCAGTTCAGGGACTCTTGAATCAGCAGCTAAGGTCTGCAATGTCCTGCCTTGCTGGGGCTTCCTCAAGTCTTTTCCTCCTCCACCTCTCTCAGGCTTTCGCTCCACCACTCTCCTAGGTAAATCCTTCCTTCAGGGCCTGGGCCCCCAGGGTTTCTCCTCTGCCCCGGGCTTCCTCCTTTCCCCCTCTCCTGCCCAGAGAGTGACTGTAACCTTCCTCGCTACAGCCCTTCTCTGCTGCCGGGTTCCTGGTGTTATACCAGCCCCGCCTGTTCCTGCTCAGCTGGGCTCCATCAGCGTTCAGGGGTTACTTAATCCACCTAGTTCCCCTCAGCTGGAGCCTATCCCTTTAATTGGCCCCTTCTCAGCCTCATTAACCCCTTCTACTCTAGTGGGGGTGAACACCCCATCACAGCCCCATCACCAGGACGGGCATTTGCTGCTGATTGAGGGTGATGGAGTCACCTGCTCAGTTTGTTAAGCTATGTCCTGCACCGGAGGAGGTTTCCCATCCAAGCACTGACCCTCTGCAGAGGGAGCCCAGCCCAAGGCCGGTCGCGCTGTGGCTTTGGGGTCAGTACTTAGATCAGAATCAGGCCTGTGTTTTCACTTGTGGTGAGCCACAGGGCTGGTTTAACAGCCAGTAACAGAACATGGATGTTAAGGGTCAGACTGTAACACCTGTACCCACACGGGTGAGAAGTTACAGATGTGAGCAGTCCCTAGAACTTCAGTGGCACTCCTGCTGTGACTAACGTCTCCCCAATGGGAGTGAGAGGTTCATCCCCTGGCCCCAAATGAAATACAAAGTGCCACCTACTCCTCTCAGTGACCCCTGTAAAACCAGAGGAACACCACTGCCATCAACAGAGTTCCTCTGGGTGTGCACCAGTGTCAGGGAGAGCAGAATCTGGCCCAAAGACTGTCAGAATGAGTCTGGAGTGGAGCAGAGGTTCTCAAACTGTGGTTCGTGGACCATCAGTGGTCCGCGAGCTCCATTCAGGGGGTCCACGGAGAGGTCTTTCTAAGGTGTGCGCCTGGGTGGCTGCACACAAGAATGAAGGGCTACTAATTAGGTGTCTGGACCCTGGGGAAGACGCACATGTAAGGTGAGGTGGTGGCCTTGGGGGGTAATAGGGGGTAGGTGGGAGGGGGCAGTGGGTTGAAAAGAGGGGGGGGGGGAATTTGGGACACGCAGGGCTGCGGCGGCCAGAGAAAGAGGCAACTTTTCCCAGCTCCAGGGCTGCGGCTGCCAGGGAGAGACGGCCCTGCTTCCCTGCCCCAGCTCTGTGGCTGCCGCGGCAGGGGAGAGAGGGGCACTTCCATCGCATTAGAAAGGTAAGACTACTGATATTAAAATAGGAGTTGTGTGCTTTTATTTGTAGAACAAAAAACATTAATTATCATTAAGTTTTTTTTTATATATAGCGCTTTTATCCAAAGCGCTTTACAATAGTTAGCTAATGGTACAAACAACATTTGGAAAGATCATTAAGTGGGCCGCCGAGACCCTCAGCAATTTTCAAGTGGTACACGGAAAAGAAAAAGTTTGAGACCCACTGGAGTAGAGTACGCTGAGCTTCATGCATCTCAGCTGCTAGAGAAAGGAACGGAAACATGCGGGAGGAGGTGGCGTATGTTTTAATGAGCAACATTTAGAATTGCAGCTTCAAAAGGAGGAGTTAGGATCAAACCAGGCGACATGTGCAGGCTCCATGGTTGGGGGAGCCCCTCCCATTGATAAAACATTGTTACTGAGAGAAGACAAACGGGTGTTGGCCCAAGGCCCTGTGGATCGACCCCTTCAGGAAAAGCAGCAGTCTCCCTCCAGGACTGGGATGGGGAGAGAGCCTGACCTCACACAGCTCCGTCCAGACACAGTTTCCCAAGATCTCTCTCACCATCAAGGGTCTGGTTCGTTTTGTGACTTCCTGCTCTGTATAGGCCGGATGGACGAGCGGGTTAATTTTCAGTTACATTTTGGAACGGAGCCACATGCAGCAGCAGTGAAGAGCAGTGAGAAGCAGTAAAACCAACCAACAGCTTTTACAGAAAGTCAACACCTTACAGGATGGTCCTGTCATTGAGCTCGGCAGTGAAACAGCTGTGAGTGTCCAGGCTTGGATCCCCGTGTGGGCTACGATTTCCCCCTTTTCCCTTTCACTGGTCGCTGCTCCCTGCTCTGGTTGGGATTCCTTGACTCAAACTCCAGTTGGGCAGAAGCGGTTTGACCCTGTTTGACAACATTTAGCAACATTAGACACCTCCCTGCAAGGTCAATTAGTAAAACTTCGATGGATTTGGACACAACAATCAGTTACATTTACAAACAGATTGTTAAGCTTTATTTAAAATTCCTCTGTCCAAACAGTGAACGTCATTAGCACTGAAACCATCATGGGAATCTTGCTTTAAAAGTTCAACACTTGGCTGAAAAAGGCGTTTAGGATTGAGACAGTTTTTCATCTGCCCATGAACTCCTCTAAGTCATTTTGCGGATACAGACTAACACGGCTGTTACTCTGAAACTCCTCTAAGTCTGCGGCTTTCGCTCTTTTACTGAATTTCCAAAACTGACAGAAAAGGCCAAATCCAGGCTTAGCAGAATTACAGGGGTATTAGAACTGCCTGAATCCTAAATTCACTCGTTTTGAAGCCTCCGTTTTTCTTCACCCATTACAGCTGTTTTCTGACCAATTTATACCCCAGCCCAGATTATCCTCCCACTTCAATGGGAGTTGTGCAGTTACAACTGAACGGCTAACCAGGCCTCTGCTGTGTAATTTACATCACTGGTTACATCCCAATGGAATTTGCCCAGAGATTCCCATGGGAGTTTCACCTGCTTATTTCAGGCAGAAGTTTGCCCTGTGCGATAACGCAAATGATGAGTGATAGAAATTGTGTGTCAGCGTCAGATGCACTGGCGGTTCCAAGCACCGAGCCTGGCTGAATACAGCACTCGTCTCTACAGAAGAGCTGCTGCGTTACATGAGTGTAGGAAGGAATAAATGTTCAATAGGGACGAACAGAAAGAACTGAGAGAACTGTTTTCAATTACTTTGTGAGAAATCAGCCCCACTATTAATAGGGCTGCTGCTACGTCTCCACACCTGGGGCGGACTGTAGTGTGTTGATTACCTGGAGTAGAACAGCAGTGACTCCAGGCCAGGCTCAGGGACACCATCAACACCACCAGGGAAATCGCCACTGCATAGCGCAGCATCTGTGCCACACACCCGCTGGGATGGGCTGTGGAGGAAGCGGACACCAGTGGACCATCAGGAGGTGAAAGAATCTTTTTTGAATCTTTTCATTAAACCCTTTGGTTTTAACTTCCAATCCCAGCTCTGTATTCCCCTCTCCCCATTAGTTATTATTTAATTCTTTACAGTGCTTTATAGGTACAATCTGGGTGAAAGCTGCTCTAGAAATCCGAGCTACATTGTCTTGGGGTCTCTCTAATGTCTCAGTTTAGCTTTCCCAAATTCTCTGCAAATCTGCCTACTTTTAATTATGACATAAAATATTCCAGCTTTCTGGAATGGAAAGTTACATAGAAGCAACTCGGATTGTGCCCACTTGACACCTATTTCACATCTGAATCTCCATTAGCCTCAAATATCATATCACTCACCTGCAGGATACCTGGTACTTTTCTTCACACTCCTGCCAGAAGAGTTGAATTTCACTTCACAGGTGAAATTCTTCCCACTGGTCCAGGTGTCCATGGAGACGCTGATGTGATTTATGAGCGTTAAAGATCCATCCTTTGCTTTCAATGAGCGCGTCAGCCCCTGTTCCTGCAGCTCCCCAGAAACACTCCAGGAAACATGGACTGGGCTGGACACTCCATGGATCACACAGGCCAGATTTGCTGTCCCAGTGACTTGACTGCCACGTGGAAATGGGACCAGAAGCATCACCCAGCTGCTGTTGGTATAACTGTCTGAGCAGAAGGAGGTGGAGAATTCAGTGTGATAGTCAGATGAGCTGCAGTCTGATTAAAGATGTTAATCTTTCACTAAGACATTAATTCAAAGAAAAAAAGCTATTGAAGAAGAAGGAACTATGAAATCACCACGCCAAGACTAAACTATAATATAGCACAATACATATTTACATTAGCCAGAATGGAAATGGTGTGCTCTTTTATCAAGAGATGCTCTCTTGAGAACATTTCATTAAATTGAAATATAGTTTCATGCAGTCATGGCTCTTAGGGTGGAAATATTCCCCTCATGGGTGCCCTGAACAGTCACAGAGTAACTTCAATAGTTTTTTGCTGGCACTTTCAAGTTGTAACCTTTTTGATATAAAATATATCTGTATGATATTCCTTCTGTACTCATAGCATTTAATGTTTAGCTGATCTTTTTGGTTTAAAGTATGCTTTCCCTTTAGCCCTTCATCACTAGTTATGGTATCTAATTACATTTTACTGGAAACATGCAGGGCTAGCCCTAGACCAGAGCTAGGCAACCTATGGCACGCGTGCCAAAGGCGGCACACGAGCTGATTTTCAGTGGCACTCAGACTGCCTGGGTCCTGGCCACCGGTCTGGGGGGCTCTGCGTTTTAATTTAATTTTAAATGAAGCTTCTTAAACATTTTAAAAACCTTATTTACTTTACATACAACAATAGTTTAGTTATATATTAAAGACGTATAGAAAGAGACCTTGTAAAAACGTTAAAATGTATGACTGGCATGGAAAACGTTAAATCAGAGTGAATAAATGAAGACTCGGCACACCACTTCTGAAAGGTTGCCAACCCCTGCCCTAGACCAAAGGGTGCCCCAGGCGAGGCGCGCCCCACCTTTCCATTTGTTAAACTTTTGAATACCTTATTTTTTATTGCATTTGTAGCGCATTTCACGACTTTGCATGCATGATTTATCCCTGTCATATAAGCTGATAAATTTGCATGCTAGGATCTGTAAATCTGTATTGATTCATGCTCTGTATAAGCAAATAAAAAATACGTTTCCTCTGAGCTAATAGAAACTTTTAAATTTAACTTTTAAATGTACTTACATCAAGAAATGGAACTGTGCACCAACACTGGGTGACCAGTATTAAATAGTGTTACAGTCGGTGACAGCCTTAGAATGTTAACCCTGGTCCTTTAGTTCAAAGGGTCGCTTTTCTCGCTTTTGCCCTCGCAAACTGGAAAAACAGCACCTGAACCTGGCGCCCTCCAAGCCCAACACCCCAAGGGGTCACTGGGATCACCTGCCTCTAAATCCGGCTCTGGGAACATGAAATATGCTTTGTCAATCAGTTATTAATGTCCTCCAACAAGCTATGGTTCCTTACCTCCAACAAGCAGCGTGGATCCATTCCCGAAAATCAGGTAGCTGCTATATTTATATGCACAATAGTAAATGCCAGAGTCAGTCTTTTGGACGTTGCTGATTTCCAGCGTCGAGCTGTGTGTCTCGTGTTTGCAAGCAAATTTACTTACATTTTGATCATCCAAACAGCTCTTAATGCAGGTGGGTGTCTCACCTTCTCTTCTCAAATACCAAAACATGCTGCTTCCTCCTTCCAGGTTTTCTGTGGAAGAACAGTGGATCTTTGCGGTGTCACTAACTTCAACAAACTGGATCCGCTGAGTCTGGTACAGAAATAACTGCACTCCTAGCACTGGAGAAATAAAATATTGTTATAGTCAGTGTCCGTCAGGTCTCCAACTGCCATAGATGGACTAGATAGCTCAGCAATAGAAATTACTTAATCTGATAACAGATACGCTCTGCAGTCTAAATGCTAAAAAAATGCCTATAACTTTGTACAAGTGAATGGAAATACAATTAAAATCCAGCAAAAGTCTCCAAACTATCATAGATATTCAACACTGATGTCCTATTAAAGGAGGCTGTTTTCTCAATTCCAAATTTTAATACAAACATTTTACCTAAGGAAGATAAAAGAAGATATTTGGCAAAGATCATTTTCATAAAAAAAGTAAAATAAAATCCTGACACACTGGCCCAAAGGCTGATACCTAGTGCACTGCTGCAGTGACTGGGTACAGTGTCCAGTGAGGAACGCCTCTGAGGAGGATGTGCTCTGGTGATAGATACTAGATGGGTGGGTTAAAGATTCTACAAAGGGTACAGCATTTCTTGTAGAATTTCTCTGCATTCGAATGGCACAAGGGTGTAGTATAATGATTTAGAATAATTTTAACATCCAGAACATGGATGATCTATGTAAACAAACCCACCTGATTTCGGAGCACAAGTCCCATTGACTTTCAAAGGAGAGTGCTCCTAAATCACTTAGTTCTTTTGATGGCCCCAACCTAAGTCTCTCCCCAGCCTTCCATGTTTGGTCCATTCTTGTATCATATTTCTTGGTGCTACAACACTGACCTGTAATGAACATTTGGAGTCTCGTCTTGGAGGACTTAAATTGCACCTTTAATCATCAATCTGAAAGCTCCGACATGTTTGAGAAATAAGACAGTGAAGGATACAATTTTCAAAAGTGACTTAGGGCCAGATTTTCAAAGGTATTTAGTTGCCTAAGGATGCCGAGAGGCACCTAGTGGGATTTACAAACATGGCTAAGCGGGTCAGGGGCCTCACTCTTACCAAAGTCAATGGAAGCTAAACACCTCACTTGCCTCGCTTTGGATCTAGCAATGGACTGGCTAAAAATGAACAGAACATGGCTGGTTAGAGAGCTGCATCTGGCTCTATAGCATATGGAGAGAGAATTAAAGCGTATCTGTCAGTGACCCTTCTGAAACAGTGGGCAATGGAGGGCAACACGGGCTAGTGAGTACAGCCATTGGCTCAGAAAAGACGTGATTCCCTAGGTGCTTTGATAGCATCTCCTTAGCCCGCACCCCATTTTTGTGGCTGCACTGACTGGCTCAAACTTCCTTAGCAAAGTGGGGATCGATCTGTCACAACCCCCTTCCAGGCAGCGCTCTAATGCTGGCGACCATCTTCCTTCCCTTCCTTTCCCCTCTCACACTCCCATGCTTGGGAAGCCACCTGGGCTAAATCCTGCAGTCCCTGACTGAGGCAATGGTAAGTGGAAGCAGGAGTTTGGCTGATGAAGGACGACTGGACAGGCCAAAATTCTGCCTGATTTCTAGCCCAAGGGCATTACTCACAATGACACAGCTTCCCCTTTGCACCAATGTAAAGAGGAGTTTAGAGGAGCAGAAATTACACTCACACCCACTTCCAGGCCCTGGTGCATTACCATGGTGGAAAGGGGCTTAATGCAGATGAGAATCCGGTCCCCAGGCTCGCTGTTAAGGGGCTGAAGGTTGTCAGTGGTTGTACAGATAAGATCATAGAAATCATAACGCTATTCAAGCAAATTTTCTCCCCAGCCCAGTTCCTGTAAGGGCCTGTTATCACCCTCCCAGTAACACTGATTGACAACGGCACAAAGCCCTATTTACTGCTCTAAGGATCCCAGCGACAATGCGTTACAATGTGCAGTGCTTTAAGGAACGGAAGGTAGGAGCTGATCCTAACAGCAGCTGAGCACCCACCACTCCCCTTGACTTTGCTGAGTGTGGCAGGTGCACAGCACATCACAGCAGGTGTCTCAGCACCCGGCAGGATCGGGCCCTTACAGTGTATACAGAAATCTCTTCATGCACGGTGGGGGTGGAGCGGGGCAGCTGTCTGACAGCCCCACAGCAGCACTGCGCAGTGCCTTAGGGCAGGAAGTGAAAAGGAGCAATGTAGCCAACTGCAGGTAGAGGAGCAATTTTACACTCATGTAATTACCAGGGCTGGGCAGAAAATGGATTTCGCATCTCACACCAATGTTAAGATATCGAAAAATGTTCCCATCTCAAATTGGGATGAAAAGTCAAAATCTCAATAATTTTCTTGAACTAAATATTCAAAAATAATTTTTGGTTTGGATGAGTGGAGGCATTTTCTCTTCACAGTTTTGCAATGTTTCCTTTCAATTTTGAGCATATTAATTTTTTTTTTAAAATGCAACTCTAATTAGCTTAAATTTCTAAGCAAGAAGTCAATGCGAACTGGGAAAACTGGAATTTTTCATTTTGTAAAATATCAAAATGAAAAATTTCAACCATTTGGAAAAACCTTTTTTTCAAGTAAAAAAACCTTTATCAAAACCAACCCACAAACATTTCCCAAATGGGAAGGTGGCCAAGGCACCAGAGCCAGCTGCTCTCGTCTTGCACAAAGCATCATGGGATTGCCAGGGAGTTCAAGTCACCATTTATTNTGTTCATGTGTGGGACGGGACAGTTACAAGCAGGGGAGTAGGATTTCTCTCTGCGGGAGAGTGTCTGGGCTGGGCTGTGTTTCTTACCTAGAGTGGAAGGGCAGCGGGTCCAGACAAGGCTCAGAGACACCAACAGCAGCAGCAGACCAGCACCAGCCGCAATGGGCACAATGTAATATGAGCACCCCCTGGCAAGGGCTGTGGAGGAAGCAAAAAAGAGGCACGCGTGCCTGACTTCAGCCAAGAGGGTCGTGATGCCACCACATCCAGCTCTTCCCTCCTGATCCCCATTTCACCACAGGCCTTAACCCCTGAGGAGCGAGGCTACCGGAGCCTTCAGCACTTTTCAGTCTCTGTGTTTTGTCCTTTTCGTTAGACTGATGTTTTCTCCTGCAATCAGAATCTTCTCTGCACCTCCTACTATCTACAAAATCCTCCCCGTAGCTCTCTCCTCACACTCCACATCTCACCAGAAAAGAGCTCTCTTCTCCCTCAAGTGCCTCTGTTCCCTTCTCCCTCTGACACTGCTCATCATTTAACTCTGTAGGGTGTTTTACAGATACAGCTTGTGTGAAAGTTTCCATAGAAAATTACTGTCTTGTGAATATTGCAATTCCTTTCCCAAAATTCTCTGCACATCTATAAAATCCTCCCTGTAGGTCTCTCCTCATGTCATCACCTCTCCATCACTTTGCATGTCTCATTGGAGAGCACGTCTTCTCAAATGTCTCAATTCCCGTTTACTTCTGATATTGATTATTATTTAGCTCTTTACAGGGATTCCTATGTACAATCTGAGTGAAAGTTGCCCTAGAAATCAGAGCTACGTTGTCTTGTGATCCCTGCATCGTCTCAAGTTTCCTTTAACCAAATTCTCTAGAGAAATTCTAACTAAGACATAGACTATTCCAGCTTTCTGTGATGGAAAGTTACGTAGAAGCAGCTCTGATTGTGGCCAATTCACACGTATTTCACGTCTCCTTTAGCCTCAAATATCATATCACTCACCTGCAGGATACCTGGTACTTTTCTTCACACTCTTGTCAGAAGAGTTGAATTTCACTTCACACGTGAAAATCTTCCCACTGGTCCAGGTGTCCATGGGGACGCCGATGTGATTTATGAGCATTAAAGATCCATTCTTGGCATTCAGTGAGCGCGTCAGCCCCTGTTCCTGCAGCTCCCCAGAAACACTCCAGGAAACATGGACTGGGCTGGACACTCCATGGATCACACAGGCCAGATTTGCTGTCCCAGTGACTTGACTGCCACGTGGAAATGGGACCAGAAGCATCACCCAGCTGCTGTTGGTATAACTGTCTGAGCAGAAGGAGGTGGAGAATTCAGTGTGATGATCAAATAAGCTGAAGTCTGATTAAAGATGTTAATCTTTCACTAAGACAAGGTGGGTGAGGTAAAATCTTTTATTGGACCAACCTCTGTTGGTGAGAGAGACAAGTTTGAAGGTTACACAGAGCTCCTCGTCAGGTCTGGGAAATATATTCAGTGTCATTTTCCAGATCTGAAAAAGAGCTCTGTATGAACTCAAAAGCTTGTCCCTCTCACCAACAGAAATTGGTCCAATAAAAGATATTATCTCACCCACCCTGTCTCTCATATCTTAGGACCAACACGGCTACAACAACACTGCAGACAATTTGTCACTAAAGACATGAATTCAAAAATACAAATCTATTGAAGAAGGAAATAGTAAATCATCACACTACCACTAATTAGGATACATATACATATATATTATCTGCACTAGCCACGAGGAAAATTGTATGCACTTTTATAAACATTTCATTAATTCAAAATATAGTTTCATGCAGTCATGGCTCTTAGGTTAGAAATATTCCCAACCTGGGTGCCCTGAACAGTCTCCAAGAAACTTCAATAGTTTATTTTTGGCATTTCCAACTTTTAACATTTTTAATTATAAAATGTGTGTGTATTATATCCCTTCTGTACCCATAGCATTTAATGTTTAGCTGATCTGTTTCGCTTAAAGTATGCTTTCCTTTGAACCATTCATCAGTAGCTGTGGTATCTTGTCACATTTTAATAAGAACATGAAATATGCTTTGTCAATCGGTTATTAGTCTCCTTAAACAAGCTATATGGTTCCTTACCTCCAACAATCAGCGCGGATCCATTCCCAAAAAGCAGGTAGCTGCTGTCTATATATGCACAGTAGTAAATGCCAGAGTCAGTCTTTTGGACGTTGCTGATTTCCAGGGTCGAGCTGTGTGTCTCGTGTTTGCAAGCAAATTTACTTACATTTTGATTTTGATCATCCAAACAGCTCTTAATGCATGTGGGTGTCTCACCTTCTCTTCTCAAATACCAAAACATTTTACTTCCTCCTTCCAATTTCTCTTTGGAAGAACAGTGGATCTTTGCGGTGTCACTAACTTCAACAAACTGGATCCGCTGAGTCTGGTACAGAAATAACTGCACTCCTAGCACTGGAGAAATAAAATATTGTTAGAGTAGGTTTCCATCAGGTCTCCAACTGCCACAGATGGACTGGATAGCTCAGCAATAGAATTTACTTAATCTGATAACATCTACGCTCTACAGCCTAAATGCTAAAAAAAATGGCTATAACTTTGTACAAGTGAATGGAAATACAATTACAATCCAGCTAAAGTTTCCAAACATATGATATTCAATTCTGATGCCCTATTGAAGAGGCTGATTTCTCAATTCCAAAGCTTAATGCAGAAGTTTTACCTAAGGAAGATAAAACCAGATACTCGGCAAAGATCATTTTCATAAAAAAAGGAGAACAAAATCCTGACACACTGGCCCAAAGGCTGATGCCCAGTGCACTGCTTCAGTGACTGGGTTCAGTGTCTTGGTCATTTCCAGTGGGGAACGCCTCCGAGGAGGATGTGCTGTGGTGATAGACACTAGATGGGTGGGGTAAAGAATCTACAGAGGGGACAGAATTTCTTGTAGAATTTTTCTGCATTCCCATGGAACAGGGGTGTACTGTAATGATTCAAAAACAATTTTTAAACAGATAGGATATGGCACAGTGTCTCTATGGATGAGCTGTATAAACAAACCCACATGACTTTGGAGCACAAGTCCCATTGGCTTTGAAAGGAATTCACTTAGCTGGGATAGTCATAAGAACTAAGTTTCTCCCCAACCTTCCATGTTTGGGCCATTATTGTACCATATTTCTTGGTGCTACAACACTGACCTGTAACAAAATTTGGAGTCTAGGTTTGGAGGACTTTAACTGCACCTTTAATCATCAAACTGAAAGCTCTGACATGTTGGAGAAATAAGACAATGAACAATACAATTTTTAAAAGTGACTTAGGGCCAGTTTTAATAGGTATTTTGGTGCCTATAAATGCAGAGAGGCACCTAGAGGGATTTTCAAACATCGCTAAGTGGAATCAGTGGAAGTTAAGCGCCTCACCCCACACCCTTGGATCTAG
This sequence comes from Trachemys scripta elegans, assembly GCF_013100865.1. Classification (NCBI taxonomy): domain Eukaryota; kingdom Metazoa; phylum Chordata; order Testudines; family Emydidae; genus Trachemys; species Trachemys scripta. The sequence continues at coordinate 7,705,719 of NC_048321.1, forward strand.
CAATAAACTGACTGAAAATGAACTGAATGGGGCTGGTTAGAGAGCTGTTAGGGCCACACAAAGTCAGGAGAGAAAATTAAAGTACATCGGTTAATGTCCTTTCTGAAACAGCTGATCATAGTGGGTGACATGGGATAGTGATTATTAGAGCAATTGACTGAAGAAAGACCAGATTCCCTAGGTACCTTGGCCATGTCTCGTTAGACTGCATTTTGAAGCTGCACTGACTGACTGCAGGTCCCCTGGCAGAGTGAGGCTCGATCTGTCACAAACTCCTTGCAGGCAGCTCTCTAATGCTGGGCTCCATCTTCCTTCTTCCTGTCCCTCCCCTGCCTCCCATTGTTGGGGAGTGACCTGGGCTAAATCCTGCAGTCTCTGACTGAGGCAATGTTAAGTGGAAGCAGGAGTTTGGCCTGACGAAGGATGGACTGGCCAAGATTCTGTCTGATTTCTAGCCCAAGGGCATTACTCACAATGACACAGCTTCCCCTTTGCACCAATGTAAAGAGGAGTTTAGAGGAGCAGAAATTACACTGACACCCACTTCCAGGCCCCTGGGTGTTACCATGGAGGAAAAGGGCTTAATGCAGATGAGAATCAGGTCCCCAGGCTCGCTGTGAAGGGGCTGAATGTTGTCAGTGGTTGTACAGATAAGACCATAGAAATCATAACGCTATTCGAGTACAATGTCTGCCCAGCCCAGTTCCTGTAAGGGCCTGTTATCACCCTCCCAGTAACACTGATTGACAATAGCACAAAGCCGTATTTACTGCTCTAAGGTTCCCAGCGAAAATAAGGAACTGAACTTAGATGCTGACTCTAACAGCGTCTAAGCACCCACCATTCTCCTTGACTTTGCTGAGTGTGGCAGGTGCCCAGCACATCACAGCAGGTGCCTCAGCACCCGGCAGGATTGGGCTCTTACAGTGTATACAGAAATGTCTTCATGCATGGTGGGGGTGGAGCGGGGCAGCTGTCTGACAGCCCCACAGCAGCACTGCGCAGTGCCTTAGGGCAGGAAGTGAAAAGGAGCCATGTAGCCAACTGCAGCTACAGGAGCAATTTTACACTCATGTAATTACCAGGGCTGGGGCAGGAAATGGATTTCCCATCCCCCACACAAATTTTCAAGATATCGAAAAATGTTACTGTCTCGAACTAGGATGAAAAGTGACAATCTCAAAAATTTTCTTGAACCGAAAATCATTTTTGGTTTGGGCGAACGGAATTTTGACCATACAACTAGAATTACCGTAAACTTCTAAACAGGACGTCATTTTGAACCGGGGAGCTGGAATTTTTCCTTTTGCAATTTTTGAAAAACTGTTTTTTTCCATGTCAAGAAATTCATCAGAACCGACTCTTTTTCCATGAAAAAAAAAATCTGCATTTGAACAAATGGGCATTTTCTGACAAAGAAATGTTTCTTCTAGAGACTCCTGACCAGCTCTAGTGATCACCCAAACGGGACAGTGGCCAAGGAACCAGAGCCCTGTGGCTGAATTTCCAGAGTTCAGAACAGCTTTGTCACCTGCAGGGCCGGCTCTGGTTTTCTGGCAGCCGGAGCCAGGGTGCAGGGGGAGGGGGAGGGAGCGGGGGAGAAAGAGAAGGGGGGCAGCCAGGGTTTTAGCGGGGCGCTGCCACGGGGCCCCTCCCGCCGTGCCCCCTGCCGGGAGGGCTCCACACCACTCCGGTCGGCTGGGAGGGAAGGACGCGGGCTGCCCTGCCGGGCTTGCTGCAGGGCGCTCCCATCCTCCATACCGCTGCCCCCTACAGGGCGGCCAGAGTGGAACAACAACAACAACAACAAAAAAGCGGCCGGCCGCCCTAGGATTGGGCGGAATGCCACCTCCTACAAGCTGCCGCCCCAAGCACCAGCTTGCTCGGCTGGTGCCTGGAGCCGGCCCTGGTCACCTGCCTCCAAATTGTGCAGTTCAGATCCCGCATTTTTGTGCGCCCAAACTCCCATTGATTTGAGTGGAACAGTGCTGGGTGCACCAGGAACACAGGATCTGGCCTTGTAGCCCACAAACTCTGGGCTAACAAGAGGCATCGTGGTTTATACTGCAAACACTTCATGCAGCACAATACATCATGATTAATTCCTGATTGTGGTCGTTTTGACACCTGCGCATGTTTGGCTCCTCATTTATAATAATAATAATAATTCCAGGCTTATCATGAGTAGATCTCAAAGTGCTTTACAAAGGAGGTCAGTATCGTTATCCCCATTTTACAGATGGAGAAACTGAGGCACAGAGAGGGAGACTGACAGCCCAGGATCACCCCACAGCAGAGACAGGAATAGAACCCAACTTTCCTGAGTCTCAGTCCAAAACTGCCTAGTGGATACAGCTAATTATTCACATTACCTTATTGATAATTAGCTACAGATAAATTGGGGGAGCAATTTACACTTCCTCGGTAACCAAAAGCAGGGGGATAGAACTGAAAAGAAGAAATCCGCCCCAGCTCTTTGCTCCGTGAACAAACAAAACAAAAGCATCAAAATAAGTGGGTAGAAACTGACCACAAAAGCAAGTGCAATTATCCGAGCAAACAGGTTTTGATCTTTTTTTAAAACCATTGCTCCTNTGACCAGGATTCACCACCAAATTTGGTCCATTGGTTGATGAAAACTGTTTAGAGGGGATGGATTTGGAATCTTAGTGGGCATTTCACTTTGCTCCCTTCGCAAACAATTTTGCACATTACGCGAGGGAACATGCATTCTGCGTATATCTGAAGTAAGTGTCCTAAACCACTTCTTGCCCCGAATTGTCCCACATGGTGTCACTTCACCACACTCATATACTCTAGCCTAGTGGTCCCCAACCTTTTCCGTGGGGCGGGCACCAGACGACTACCCGCCGAGGACCGTGGCTGCCGGACAAGCAGCCGCCGAAATGCCGCCGTGAAGCGGCAACATCAAGAGGCGTCGCCACCGAAATGCTGCCGAAATTCGGCAGCATTTCAGCGGTAGCGCTTCTTGACGTTGCCGCTTCACAGAGGCACATGGATGCCCTGGCAGGCGCCATGGAGCTCGTGGGCACCGCGTTGGGGACCCCTGCTCTAGCCCCATCCATTGCTTTCGCAGTAGGCCCCATTCCCAGCCCTTTCCTTTATCTATAGTTATAACTAAACACTCATACAACGTTTTATTTTTGCTAATTTTCCCACTTCCATGGTACCCAATGAGCCTGTTTGCTGGTTTCTTCCATCCTTTGCTAAAATCTTGGGGAAACCTTGACCTCCATGTGAAATGCCTCTTGGCGATTGTTATGTTCACATCATACAGACAGAGATGTTAAATAAACATGAAATACTCTTGCTGGAGGGTTGCAGCTTCACACGACTTTTATTCTTAGATAACACACAGTAAAACCAAAACTAGAGAGAGACGAAGCAGGCTGCTCCGCAAGGCAGAGAGGCAAAACTCACCTCATCTTTTTCTAGGCTGGCTCTTTCCAGACTGAGAGTTGTTAGGCCCAGATTACACACTTCCCTACAGACAGGGAGCAGGACCAGGAAACTCCCTGAAATTTAAAGGGATAAATCACAAGATTAACAATTTTCATACACCACTGTGATATTGATGCTAATCCCATCTGATCTTAATCATCTGTGAAGCAGAATTGCAGTCAGAAGAGGGTCTTATTATGGGCATCCAATTAGAACATAACGGATTGCACTATACACACACACACATCATGCTGTTACCCAGTCTGAACTTGAATTTCTTCTCTAATAGATTTTAGAGGCAAAGAAACATTCTTCTCCCGGTTTGCTCTGCTGGCTCTCAGAGTAAGATTTTGAACGGGGTTCTCAGTACCTCCTGGTCCTCCTTTTCTGTCATGCATGTTGCCCCACAGATCTACAAGAGGAAATAGAACATTTTCCTCTCCACGTGACAAAGTCTTTCATCAAGAGATCCATTCGCTAGCTGGCGTCTGTCTCACAGCATCACCTATTCATTACTGAAGAAAGGCACAAGATGTCCCACCAGATAGTTGGGGTGATTCTAATCTATCTGCAAAGTAAGTATTTGAGCCTGATTTATTTCACGCTTGTTTTCTACCACATTAAAAACAATTAATTTTCTGCACAAGGGTCTTCTGCAATTCCAAGAGGTGCTAACATCAACTTGGGAGAGAGATATTCACATCTTTCAGTTGATTCAGTTCATCAACTGAAATCTTGAGAGGTGATGAAATAGTCTGTTTTAAAACAATCGGAATGCCAGGCACGAACCCCTTGAAAATAGTTTCTGGTTCTGGATAATGTCCTGGATGTACATTTTTTCTATGCTGATGTATTACACACAGGCTGACAGATTTTTCTGCAGAATGATCAAAAATAGAATTTGAAACACAAATGGCTAAGTTAAACGACTCTCATGTAAAACTTAGTGAAAAGGAAGGTTTTTTTATCATTGATTTGGGTAAGCATGAGTGGGCATTTGTAATCTGGGGTTTAGGGCAGGGCACTGGAAGTCTGAACTCTGAGGTTGATTTTTGTTGTTAAATTACATTAATTCTACATGAATCCTAACAAAGTAAATGGCTAGAAATAGAGAAAATTAAAATGAATCTTTAACAAAAAGGTGCATCTTGTTTATTCTTGGATCCTCTGTGCTATATAGTGTATTGCAAAAACTCAACCTTTTCCAGTGCTCGCTGTATTAACACACTCCTTTCTTCCCCTGTCTAGTGACTGCCTCAGGAAAAGAGATACAGATCCTGCAAAGCCCAGGCGAGCTGTGGCTGAAATCTGGGGACACTGCACAGCTGCACTGCAAAACATTAGAAGACGAAGTGAGCACAATGTGGTACAAGGAACAGAGTGGAAGTTTACGGTGGATTTACCGGAGTTCTGAGTTTGCATCGCCAGATGGAAAATACTCGAGTGAAGCGAACACTGTGGCAAACACGTTTTCTCTAATTATCAGTAATGTACAAAGAGAGGACTCGGGGGTTTATTACTGTGGCCTCTTTTCCTTTATGTATCTACAGCCCAACTTCGGGAATGGGACCAGACTAATTGTCACAGGTGAGTTTCCAATGGCTCAGAACAATGATATCCCAATGCTAGGAGATGTTGTGAAAAAAATCACCCTCTTTTTTGGCAAGATAGTGACCGATCCCCCCTGTTTCAGCTCTAAGCTATTGGTATTTGTGCAAAGAGGCAATACGGTCCAGACAGTAAGCCAGGGCATTGGGTTGGAAATCAGGAAACCTGGGTTATATCCCTTAATCACTGGGCACCGAGGCAAGATTTTCAAAAGAAGTCAGCACCCAATAGCTCCCATTTAGGTGACCAAAGAAATGACCGGACTTTTAAAATGCTCTGATCAAAACCTAGCTTTTGAAAATCAGGGACATTTTTGAAAATCTGACCTTTAATTTCTCTGCATCTCAGATTCCTCATCTGTATAATGGGGATAATGACTGTCCTATGTAAAAGCACTTTGAGATCTATGGATAAAAAGCACCATATCATTGCTAGTTGTTAGTACTTCCCTGCCTTCTGGGGTGGGATGTTACATTAGTATTCAGATTTGATATTCATACTTGTGATGATTCCTACTGAAACTGCCTGAGGCTAGGACATGGGGTATGTTTCAGCTGCCCTGCTTTCCTTATACGACTTGAATATTACTCAAGTTCTTTTCCAGCATTCACCAAGCTTTATTATATGATTGCACCCACCTGTTCATACAGGGGAATATTCATTGTCTCATTAGCACAGCATGAATTGCACAGAATAATGCAATTACAACTAATAATATCTATATATTTTTGATCCACACTATGTGCAAATAGACCAAAGCGTGCACATAACAAGGAAGGCAAGGAATTATTACAGGCACCAACAGAGGCTGTAAGTCACACTAATGGGATGAACGTAATAGGAAAGTTTAGCCTGACTGGTTTCAGAGTAGCAGCCGTGTTAGTCTGTATCCGCAAAAAGAACAGGAGTACTTGTGGCACCTTAGACGCTAACAAATTTATTAGAGCATAAGCTTTCGTGGACTACAGCCCACTTCTTCGGATGCATATAGAGTGGAACATATATTGAGGAGATATATATACACACACACACTCATACAGAGAGCATGAACAGGTGGGAATTGTCTTACCAACTCTGAGAGGCCAATTAAGTAAGAGAAAAAAACTTTTGAAGTGATAATCAAGATATCTCCCACCTGTTCATGCTCTCTGTATGTGTGTGTGTGTATATATATCTCCTCAATATATGTTCCACTCTATATGCATCCGAAGAAGTGGGCAGTAGCCCACGAAAGCTTATGCTCTAATAAATTTGTTAGTCTCTAAGGTGCCACAAGTACTCCTGTTCTTTTAGCCTGACTGTTATGTCTAAGTAAGAATGGTTCCTCTATCAGGCTTTTCACAGCTAGATCGCAAAACACCTTGCAAAGGTGATTAAGTGTCGTTTAGCTAAATTTACAGTTGGGGAAACTGAGGCAGTGAGTCGGGAAGTGAACTCATCTCCAAGGTCACACAGCAAGTCAGAGACGGAGCTGGGAAGGGATCTCAGACCTCCTGACTCCCAGTCCGGTGTCCTTACCACCCGACTGACCAGCTCTTCCTTTGAATTCCATACTGAACCGACCATGCTGTCGGCACTCAGTAAATAATCTACAAAGATCATATCAGGACAAACTTCCGAGCAGCGACGGATCAGTGGCGTCTCCCAATGTGGATGTTCCAGAGTGTAAGACATTGAAAAGTGGAGCAGACAAAGCATTAGACATTTAAAACATTCTGCACTGGCTGGGGCAGGGGCAGGAGCTGGGTATGGACTAGCTGAGCTACCGCTAACAGGTCTTTCCGATCTCTGTTTTCGGTGACTCAACTCTCTTTTAGATGCCGCCAAGCCGAGACTTTCCATCCTGGTGCCCTCCACCCCAGAGGATGCTGAGCTTCCCCCCGTCATTCCTCTGCTCTGCCTGCTCTCGGATTTCACTCCTCCCTGGAGTGCTGTTCTCTGGGACACTGGTGAGCCGGTGTCTGAGGGTCAGACAGATGCTGGAGCCATAGATGGGAACGGGGTCTTTAGTGTTTGGAGCCTAATGACAATCCCTTCTGAGACGTGGAACCAGAAAACGATCTGCACTTGTACGGCCAAGGAGAGCAGCATGGGGAGAAGCATCAGTGCTACAGTCTCCAAGGAAACAGGTCCAGTATCGTATCACCCAATCTAACCTGCCTACCTGGGTATTTATCCTACGCCCCTCACCATGGTATCTGGGCACCAAGAGTCAGCGACATCTAGTCCAGGTTGGAGGAATAGACAGAATCAGTCGGGATGGCTCAGGGGAATGTTAACTAATGGGAGTGAGGAGAGGTTTTGGAAACCACTGAGAGGTTGCTTGAGCTGTGGGGCAGTTACAGTCGCTTCCCCTGTCACACACCTTTCCCACCCCCAGCCCTTCTGAAAACCTTCATTTTTCGATGCTCAGTGGTGAGAAATGGGTTTCTGGTTTAGCTGTCAAGTGATTACAAAAATTAATCGCAATTAAAAAAATTAATCATGATTAATTGTGTTGCTAAACAATAATAGAACATCATTTATTTAAATGTTTTTGAATGTTTTCTACATTTTCAAATATATTGATTTCAATTACAGCACAGACTGTAAAGTGTACGGTGCTCACTTAATATTTATTTTTGATTACAAATATTTGCACTGTAAAAAAAAAAAAAGAAACAGTATATTTCAATTCCCCTAATACAAGTACTGTAGCGCAATCTCTTTATCATGAAAGTTGAATTTACAAATGTAGAATTATGTACAAAAAATAACTCTATTCAAAAACCAAACAATGTAAAACTTTAGAGCCTACAAGCCCACTCAGTCCTATTTCTTGTTCAGTCAATCGTCCAGACAAACAAGTTTGTTTACATTTACAGGAGATAATGTGGCCGTTATCAAGCAGAACCCGCATCAGCATGGATGCATGTCCTCGGGAATTGTGGTTGAAGCATGAGGGGACATATGAATCTGGGACATAAATATCTTGCAACGCCAGCTACAGCAGCGCCATGCGAACGCCTGTTCTCACTTTCAGGTGACATTGTAAACAAAAAACGGACCACATTATTTCCTGTAAATGTAAACAAACTTGTTTGTCTTAGAAATTGGCTGAACAAGAAGTAGGACTGAGTGGACTTGTAGGCTCTAAAGTTTTACATTGTTTTGTTTTTGAGTGCAGTTATTTAACAAAAAAATTCTACATTTGCAAGTTGCACTTTCACAATAAAGAGATTGCACTACAGTACTTGTATGAGATGAATTGAAAAATACTGTTTCTTTGATCATTTTTACACTGCAAATATTTGTAATAAAAATAATAATATAAAGTGAGCATTGTACACTTTGTATTGAGTTGTAATTGAAATTAATATATTTGAAAATATAGAAAAAATATTTAAAAATATGTAATACATTCCAATTGGTATTCTATTGTTTAACCGTGCAATTAAAACTGCGATTAATCATGATTAATTTTTTAATTGGAATTGTTTTGAGTTAATCGCATGAGTAAATTGTGATTAATCAACAGCCCGAGTTTCTGGTCAAGTAGCCCGAGCCTTTCCCTCCATGTGATCACAGCAAGGACACAGACGGGTCACATGGGGTGAGCCAAAGGGGAATAATTAGGAGCATCAGGACAGAAATCAACAAAGGAAACAGTAGCATGAATGTCAGGAATTGCTTCCTGACAGCGAGAACTAACAAGTAATGGAACAGATGCCCAGGGGGCAGGGCAGGAAGCCCCAGTGAACAGGACTGGACAAAGCACTAGTGAATATAACATAGGGAACAATCCTGGAGTGGCCAGGGGGGAGCTGGAGGGCACCCAATGTAACAGGGTCTCATGCTGACACGGCTATGCCGGTAAAAGCCTTAGTGTGGACACAGTTATACCGGGATAAAGGTGCCTTACACCAGCACAGCTTATTTCAGTTCTGAGCCAGGAGGAGTTATGCCAGAAATGTTACAGTGGCAAAGCTTTTAAGTGCAGCCGAGCCCTTCACCAACCAAACAAATTCCAGCTGGCACAGACGGGTGTGTCCAGCCTGCCGAATGGCCATTTCATTTCCTGACTGCCTCGGCATTTGCCACAAATTTGGAATCTGACTAGGAAGCTCAAAGAGCCACCCATTAGAGCAATTATTGAGGGAGGAAGGGAGAGAAGAGAAACACAATACCCCTGGCAAATCATTTTGCACAGCCCCTGTCCCCCGTCCTTTCACATCCCACGGCCTCCGCATACAGGAGGGCAGCATGCTACAGAACACAGAGTAATGGGTGTGGAGCGTTGGGGAAAGGACCTCCCTTTGCCCATGATCTTATCTGGGAGGTACAGATCAGGGGCCCTTCTGTTTTGATGGGAGTTTTCTATACTCTGCAGAGAGAAGGGACGCTGGAGACTGTGAGATTGTGCTCTACGCTGGGCTGCCCTGTATTTTCATCCTTCTCTTCATCCAGTTGTTGATCTTGCTCTGGAGAAAGTGCCCCGTCAGAGGTAACTCAGTCATAACTCTGTCTGCAGACATGCAGCCACTCATCACTCATCCCTATAATTGTCCCTTTGTCTGTTTCATCCACCAGGGAGAGCTGTGCGAAGAGGGAATCCAATACCTATGAGGCAGATCCCACAGGTAAACTGTTTTATTTAGCTTTTGGCACATCAGAAAGATACAGTGTATTAAAAACAGGGGCCTAGAGTCAGTCTCCTGGCCAATTTCCTACCCTAGCATCTACACATTGCCTCCTGAAGTCACATTTGAATTTATTCTTCTCCGCCCCACTAGTGGAAGTGTTGTGTAGGTTTATTGGTAAGGAACAACTGCTGGGTTCCACCCCAGAGGTGGCTGCAGGTCAGGGATGGTGAAATAGTGCAGCGTATATTTCTGTAAAGGATCACCAGATCATCTAGTGTGACCTCATGTGTATCACAAGCCACCAACACCATCCAGCCACTACACACTAAACACAGCACCCAGGACAAAAGACAACAACCGAGGACCGAAGAGAAATCTGCACCCTTGAAATATGTTCTTCACAGTCTTACAACACAAAAGCCAATCAGCTGATTCCCTTTAAACTTTCCAAATAAAATTCTTTGTTGGGATAAGCTGGGCATGAAACAATCCAGGCCGGTGAGGAATTTCGGTGAGGAAGTCAGAAGGATTTGGAATGGAAATTGGGACTTAATGAGAGGGGATCAAATCCTTAGGACACCAAAACAATCCCAGTGCCACCGTATGCACTGAGGTGACAGAGATGAGAATGTGGCCCAGGGTTGCTGACCTGATCCTAGCCTGTAAAACACCCTGTCTAGTTACATAGTGTTGTTGGAGCCAGGTTGGTCCCAGGATATCAGCGAGAGAAGGTGGGTGAGGTAATATCTTTTATTGAACCAACTTCTGTTGGGGAGAGAGAAGGACAATCTTTTCAGCTTACACAGAAAGCTTCTCTCTTTCACCAACAGAAGTTGGTCCAATAAAAGATATTACCTCACCCACCTTGTCTGGCCAGGGCCGGCTCCAGGGTTTTGGCCGCCCCAAGCAGCCAAAAAGAAAAAAAAAATCACGATCTGCGGCAGAAATTCGGCGGGAGGTCCTTCGCTCCAAGCGGGAGTGAGGGACCGTCTGCCGAATTGCCGCTGAATAACTGGACCTGCCGCCCCTCTCCGGAGAGGCCGCCCCAAGCACCTGCTTGCCAAGCTGGTGCCTGGAGCCGGCCCTGTGTCTGGCTATGGCATTCTGGAAGGACAGTTAATTAAATGCATGAGACGGTAGATTCTCATTAAGCATATTACCATACAGGAGCCAGTGTGGGCTAGCAGAGGGTACTGGACTGGGAGTCAGGATTTTTGTTTTCCTGGTTCAACCACTGACCTGCTGGGCAACTTTGGCCAAGTCACTTTAGCTCATGGTGCTTCTGTTTCCCCTCCCCCAGTTTGTGACCATGTGTATCTTGACAATAAACCCTTTCGGGTAGGGATATGTGTGGAGAGCTCAGCACACTGGGGCCTCGGGCTCCATTCGGGCTCCTAAGTGCTGCTCTAATACAAAGAATTAATAATTCTATTGGCTTTTTCCTTGTTCTATTTCAGACTGAATATGCGACTCTGCCGTACAACAACAGCAATGCTCCTCGGTGACTGATGTAGTCTCACAAAAGTGGTTTATATTTTGTAATTAAGAGAAAAAAGAATGAAAGAGAAACCGAGAGAAATACAGAAAGTCTCATGTTTCTAATGTGCTATAATGTGATGTGAGTTTCCTTGAAATACAACCACTTCCATGCTCACTTTTCTGAACTGGGCTGACATCTCCATTCTTGCAAAAAAGCCACATGGGGTCATTAGCGATTTGCCTGGAGGTTCATGGTGCATTGGGTTTACATCTCATCTCAAACATGTCACTTCCCCCACTGTAGCGCCTTGTCACAGGGTTCACTCACCCCTAGGGTTCCTGCTCCTGGCTGCTCATGGGATTAGCTACTTCCGGCTCCGATGCCCCCTTCCGTCATCTCGTTCTTGCCGCAGCCCCACTCGCTCTCTGGGACTCTGCCCATCTCCTCTTCCTGGCTTGGCTGCTCCCTCGTCAGGCCTTGGCCCTCTGGCCAGGTCACTGGGTGTTTTCCCCCTGCCAGGGTATCAAAGTCCCACAGAACAAGTTGTCTCAGGCAGTCTCCAAGGCCACTGCCCTGACTGTGACACTTCCCCTATGGCTGGTAGGGGAACCCGGGCCAGTCCTCTACTCCTGGTTCCAGCTCAGGGACCCTCAAATCAACAGGCAAAGCCTGCAACCTTCAACTTTGTTGGGGCTTCCCTTAGCCTTTTCCATCTTTGTCTTTGTTGTTGCACCACCCTCCTTGGTAAACCCTTGCTTCAGGGTTTGGATGCCCAGGGCTGGGCTCTTCTGAGAAATGGGTTTTAGGGGGTAATTTATCTCCCTGTTGCCTTAGTAATTTATCCAACACTGCACCTTACTTCTTGACAACATGATAGTGAACAGTAATTTGGGACCAGATTCTCAGCTGGTGTAAAACAGCATCGCTCCACTGATGCCAATGAACTGACGCTGATTTACCCTAGTTGAGCATCTGGCCCTTGGAGGTCTTTAAGGGAATCCTGAACGCTCACAGTGCGGCTCGCCTGAGAAATGAGACCAGGAAATCCCTGTGGCTGGATTTCCAGACTAGAACAGCTCAAGCTGCCTCCAAACTGGGCTGTTTCTGATCCCACATTTTAGTACACCCCAACTTCCCATTGATTTGAGTGGAATAGTGCTGGATGCACCAAGAACACAGGATCTGGCCTTGTTAGCCCAGAGTTTGAGGGGCAGTAGGGGGCATCCTGAGTGTACTGCAAACACTTCATGCAGCACAATATACCACAATGAATCCCCTGATTGGGGGGGCTTTGATATTTGTATATGGGGTTTAGCTCCTCATTCATAATAATAATTCTAAACTCATCAGGAGCAGATCCCAATGAGCTTTACAAAGGAAGTCAATAATGCTGTACCCATTTTACAGATGGGGAAACTAAGGCACAGAGAGGCATAATGAATTACCCAAGATTGCCCAGCAGCAGTGCTGAGAATAGAACCCAAGTCACCCACCAGTGCTCTATCTACTAAGCCAAGCTGCATAATGGATATTTAGTAACTGATATAATTTCTCAACATCTCTGGTTTGTGCCCCAACATTTAGTTTGTTTCACACCGCTGACCGGTAAATTCCAGTTTTTGCAGTTATTTCATGGACTGTTCTGCTTCAATTTTGCTCTAACCAGCCACTAGCTACAGATGAATCGGGGGGAGCAATTTACACGTCCTTGGTAACTAAAAGCAGGGAGAAAGAACTGAAAAAGCAAACAGCCCAAGCGCTGTGCTAGCTGAACAAACAAAAGACAAGTGGCAAAAGACGTGGGCTGAAACTGACCACAGCAGCAAGTGCAACTTTCCGAGCAGCCAGTTCTGATCTATTTTAAAACGATTGGCCCTTTGCAGCAAACACGGCTGTTTGTCCTGTCGCCTGGTGTTTTTTAAGATTGGTTTCAATTTGTTTTCATAAAACATAATGTAGAAATGAAATCAATTCAAACGATGACAGTCACTTTGTCTTTGTCTTGGCTTTTAATAGACGTGTAGAGGAGAAGATCAAGTGTAAAAAGAAATGTATCAGTTAAGTGGGGCTGGGGAAAATAGTCTTAGGGCAAATTTTCAAATATGCCCAAGTGACTTAGGTGCCTAACTCCCTTTGATTTTCAGAATCTCCCTAGGGGCCTAGCTGCATCTTTAAGCACCTAAATACCTTGAAATCTGGTACTTATGAGCCTAGATACCATTGAAAGTCAGTGTCCATACTGCAGACCTTACAGCCTGCCCTCCTGCCGACAAAATATAACCACCCCAAACGAGGCGGTGTAGCTTTGTGGGCGGGAGAGCATCTCCTGCTGACAAAGCACTGTCCACACCGGGGGTTTTGTCGGTAAAACTTTTGTTGGTCAGGGGTGTGTTTTTTTCACACCCTGGCGGACAAGAGTTTTGCTGACGAAAGTGCAGGATAGACACAGCCCTAGACTACCAAGTACCTCAATCACTTTTGAAAATGAGACTTAGACTCCTAAGTAATTTTTGTACTTGTGCCCCTATGTGGCTAGATCTATGTTGTAACTAGAACCACAATTTTATCATGGCAATTGTTAATACATTTTAGGTAGAGGTACAGGACAACGACCATAAGAAAGGAAGGGAGCAGGGTGTGCGGGGGTGGTGGGGTTGGAGATTGAGACCCCCTGCAATGGCATCTCCTGTGCCTGGAGGCTGGGCCCGGCTCAGGGCATTGCGATCTGACCCAAAGCTCTGTTAATCTAGCTCTGTACTTATTTATCCTCACCACCCCACTGCAAAGTCGGGAGGAATTAGCCCCATTTTACAGCTGGGGAATGGAGGCCCAGAGAGACTTGGGGTAACATGTTCAAAAGCATCTTAAGTGTCTTGAGAGGCAGAGTCCCACTTTCAACAGGGACTAAGGCTTGAAAGTCACTGGGATGTAAGTGACCAGTCCTCGGTCACACACGGAGCCTGTGGCAGAGCAGGGGTTTGAATGGAGGATCCCTGAGTACCTTGACAACCGCACGGGCCTTCCTCTCTAGGGTGACCAGATGTCCAGATTTTATAGGGACAGTCCCGATTTTTGGGTCTTTTTCTTATATAGGCTCCTATTACCCCCCATCCTCTGTCACGATTTTTCACATTTGCTCTCTGGTCACCGTATTCCTCTCTATGATTCTAAGCATGTGCTTAATTCCCAGTGAACTAATTAGGTCATTTGAGGTGTTTGCACCCCATTCAACTTTCCCTGCAGCTAGGTATCAATGAGAGAAGGGTTAGACCCTGGCCTCCACTCTGGTCCCTTTTGCTGCCCTCTTGACACAAAGGAAGCAGGGACTGGCTGCACATGCCAGGGGGTGTTAGGACAGCAGATCCAGCCCTTGCAGTCAGCAGCCCTGGTCATGTGATGTGGCTGAAACATGCTGCACTTGGGGTATCCCCAGCTGGCAAACTGATCCTTGGGAGTCATAACCAGCTGGTGCAGATTAGAGCAGCCTCCAGGCTAAGGTTGTGAAAGGACAATTTGGATGCCCAGTTGATCTGGGCAGCCAAATCCCTGATGGAACTTTGCAAATCTCAGCCTTGATGTTCAAGTAGAGAGGATCCTCAGAGATGACCATATTCCAGACTGCGTGGGTGACAACTGTTTCGAAGGGATGGATTTGGAATCTTAGAGGGCATTTCACTTTGTTCTCGCTATAAACATTTTGTACATTATACTGAGGAACATGCATTAAGCACATATCTGAAATATGTATTGTAAAAGTAGGTTTTGCCCCCAAATTTTTATAAAAGCTAAGTTGTATATTTGCTAATTTCACGACTTCCATGGTGCCCAATGAACCTCCATCCTTTGCTTAAATCGTGTGATATACCTCTTGGTGACTGTTACGTTCACAGCATACAAATAGAGAAGTTAAGCAAAAAACATCATCAAATACTCTCGCTGGAAGGCTGCAAACTAACACGACTTTTATTCTTAGAACCCAGAACAATAACAAAAAATAACAAAAACCAGAGAGAGACAAAGCAGGCTGCTCATTAATAGAGTGACACAAACAACTCACCCCACCTTGTTCCAGGTTGGCTCTTTCCAGACTGACTGCTGCTAGGCCCAGATTGAACGCTTCCTTACGGACAGCAAGCGGGACCAGGAAAAAACCCTGAAAATTAAAGTGATAAATCACAATTTTAACAGTTTTCATAAACCACAATAAGAGAGTTTATTGCCATTTTATGGATGCTAATACCATCTGACCTTACAAATCTCTGAAGTGCAGAAAATGTTCTACCTGAATTGCAGTCAGAAGAATGTCTTGTTATGGGCATCCAGTTATAACACAAATATTCCATCTGAGACACACACCATGATGATACCCAGTCTGAGCTGTTTAAAGGCAAAGGAATTTCCCCCCCTCAGTTTTGCTCTGCTGGCATTAAGAGTAAGATTTTGAATAGGGTTATCGATATGTCTTGGCCCTCTTCTTTTATCATGCATGTTTCCCCACAGATCTTTAAGAGGAAACAGAACATTTTCCTCCCCACGTGATAAAGTCTTTCATCAAGAGATCCATTAGCTGACAGGCGTCTCTCTCTCACACTGCATCATCTATTCATTACTGAAGAAAGGCACAAGATGTCCCACCAGATAGTTGGGGTGATTCTAGTCTGTCTTCACAGTAAGTATTTTAGCCTGATTTATTTCGTTCTTATTTTCCACCATGCTAAAAACAATTAACTTTCTGCACAAGGACCTTCTGCAATTCCAAAAGGTGCTAATATCAACCTGGTGAGAGAGAAATTCACCTCTTTTTTCCATCAATTGAAATCTTAAGAGAGGTGATGAAATATTTTATATTAAAACAACCTGAATGCCAGAGACAAACACCTTGAAAATAGTTTCTGGTTAATATCCTGGAAAATCTACTTTTCCTTCATGCTGATGTATTTTTCTGCAGATCAAAAATAATTTGACATACAAGTTGCTAAGTTAATAAAAGACTCTCCCATGTACAATTTAGTAAAAAGTTTGTTACCATTGATTTGGGTAAACTTGAGTGGGAATGTGTAGCCTGGTAATTAGGACAGAGAACTAGAAATCTGTACCCATTGGTTCTAAACTCTGATGTTGTTCTTACATTACATTAATTCCCGCACTGGCTACATGAATCCTAAAAAAAAAAATTGGCTAGAAAAAGAGAAAAATTAAAATGAATCTTTAACAAAGTACATTTTGTTATTCTTCGATCGCCTGCTCTGTATAGTATATTGCAAAAGCGGAACCTTTTCCAGTGCTCACTGTATTAACACACTCCTTTCTTCCCCTGTACAGTGACTGCCTCAGACGAAGGGATACAAATCCTGCAAAGCCCAGCACAGATGTGGAGGACCCCTGGACAGACCGCACAGCTGGACTGTAGCCCTTCAAAAAAAGAATGGAGCATTGTGTGGTACAAAGAACAGCACAGTGGAAGTTTACAATGGATTTACCAGAGTTCTCGGTATGCAACTTCAAATGGAAAATACTCGAGTAAAGTGGACCTTACGGCAAATAATTTCTCTCTTGCTATCAGTAATGTACAAAGAAATGACTCGGGGATTTATTACTGTGGCCTCTCTGCTTCTGTGTATGTACAGCCCAACTTTGGGACTGGGACCAGACTAATTGTCACAGGTGAGTTTCCAATGGGTCAAAATAATGATATCGCAATGCTAGCAGGTGCTGTGAAAAACTCATCCTCTTTTTTGGCAAGGTTGTAACTGATTACCAGTTCAGCGTTAAGCCTTGGGTATTTGTGGAAAAAGGCAGCACGGGGGTAGGGAATTAGGGGGCATGGGGTAGGGAATTAGGAGACCTGGGCTCTGTTCCTGAATCACTGGGCACTTAGTGTGAAATTTTCAAAAGACCCCGGGAGCCAACAGCTCCCATTTAGGTGCATAAATAAATGGCCACATTTTTTAAATGCTCCAACCAAAAATCAAGCTTTTGAAAATCTGGAATAGTTTGGAAAATCTGGCCTTTAATTTCTATGCATCTCATATTCCTCATCTCTATAATGGGGATAATGACTCTCCTATGTGAAAGCACTTTGAGGTCTATGCAGGAAAAGCACCGTGTCTGTGCTAGGTGTTATTATTTCCCTGCCGACTGGCTGGTATGTTACATTAGGAATCAGACTTGATATTCACACTTTCTGATGATTCCTACTGAAACTGCCTGAGCCTATGACATGGGGTATGTTCCACCTGCCCTGCTAGCCTTATACAACTTTAATATTACTCAAGTTCTTTTCCAGGCATTTGCCAACCTTCATGAAATGATTCCATTCATGTGTTCATACAGGGGAACATTCAGTGTCTCAAGCAGCACAGTACGAATTGCAGATACTTCAATGTACGACTAGTGATATCTATATACTTTTGATCACACTCTGTGCCAATGTTCCAAAGAGTGCACATAAAATGGAAGGCAAGGAATTACTTTGGGCGGTACTAGAGGCTGTTCCTCAGACTAATGGGATGAATGTAATAGGAAAATTTAGCCTGACTGTTATGGCTAATTAAGAATGGTTCCTCTATCAGGCTTGGAAAGGTGACTAAGTATCATTTCCCTAATTTTTCACTTGGGAAAACTGAGGCACAGAGTGGGGAAGTGAACTAATCTCCATGGTCACACAGGAAGTCAAAGACAGAGCTGGGAATAGATCTCAGGCTTCCTGACTCCCAGTCTGGTGTCCTCACCACCAGAGTGACCAGCTCGTCCTATGCGATTTGTACCAAACCAAACACGCTGTCAGCACTCAGCAAACAATTCAGGGTGGTCAAACTTCTGAGCAGTGACAGATCAGGGGAGACTCCCAAGGTGGATGCCCCGGAATGTAGGATATTGACAACTGGAACAGACAAAGCATTAGACATTTAGAACGTCCTGCACTGGCTGGGGCAGGGGCAGGGGCAGGGGCCGGAGCGGGGTAGGGTCTAGTTGAGTTACCGCTGACAGGTCTTCCCAGTCTCTATTTTGGGTGACTCAACTCTCTTTTAGATGCCTCCGAGCCGAGTCTTTCCATTCTGGTTCCCTCCACCCCAGAGGATGCTGAGCTTCCCCCCGTCATTCCTCTGCTCTGCCTGCTGTCTGATTTCACTCCTCCCTGGAGTGCTGTTCTCTGGGACACTGGTGAGGAGGCATCTGAGGGTCAGACGGATGCTGGAGCCATAGACGGGAATGGGGTCTTTAGTGTTTGGAGCCTAATGACAATCCCTTCTGAGACGTGGAACCAGAAAACGATCTGCAATTGCACAGCCAAGGACAGCAGCACAGGGAGAAGCATCAGTGCTACAGTCTCCAAGGAAACAGGTCCAGTATTGTATCACCCAATCTAACCTGCCTACCTGGGTATTTATGCTACGCCCCTCACCATGGTATCTGGGCACCAAGAGTCAGCGACATCTACTCCAGGCTGGAGGAATAGACAGAATCAGTCGGGATGGCTCAGGGAATGATAACTAATGGGAGTGAGGAGAGTTTTAGGAAACCACTGAGAGGGTGCTCGAGCTGTGGGGCAGTTACAGTCGCTTCCCCCGTCACCCACCTTTCCCACCCCCAGCCCTTCTGAAAACCTTCATTGTTGTATGCTCGGGGGTGAGAAATGGGTTTCTGGTCAAGCAGCCCGAGCCTTCCCCTGCATGTGATCACAGCAAGGACACAGAAGGGTCACTTGAGCTGAGCCAAAGGGGAATAACTAGGGAAGGAAATCAAGAAAGGGAACAGCGGGATGAATGTCAGGAATGACTGCCTGACAGCGAGATCTAACAAGTAATGGAACAGATGCCCAGGGGGAGGGTGGGAAGCAAACAGGACTGGACAAAGCACTAGTGAATATAACACAGGGAACAATCCTGCAGTGACCGGCGGGAGCTGGAGGGCACCCAGTGTAACAGGGTCATCTCCATCTCTGAAATTTTTGCTGACACGGCTATGCCAGTCAAAGCCTTAGTGTGGACACAGTTATACCGGGATAAAGGTGCCTTACACCAGCACAGCTTATTTCAGTTCTGAGCCAGGAGGAGTTATGCCAGAAACGTTACAGTGGCAAAGCTTTTAAGTGTAGACGAGCCCTTCACCAACCAAACGAATTCCAGATGACACAGATAGGCGTGTCCAGCCTGCCGAATGGCCATTTCATTTCCTGACTGCCTCGGCATTTGTCACAAACTTGTTCTGGGGTAACAAGGAACCACCTGGAATCTCACCACACAACTCTAAGGTGCACACATTAGAGGAATTATCGGGGGTAGAAGGAAGAGAAGAGAGACAGAATACCCCTGGCAGATCATTTTGCACGGCCCCTGTCCCCTGTCTTTTACACATCCCATGGCTTCCGCATACAGGAGGGCAGCATGCTACAGAGCACAGAGTAATGGGTGTGGAGCTTTGGGGAAAGGACCTCCCTTTGCCCGTGATCTTATGTGGGAGGTACAGGTCAGGGGCCCTTCTGTTTTGATAGGAGTTTTCTATACTCTGCAGAGAGAAGTGACAGTAATGACTGTGAGATTGTGTTCTACGCTGAGCTGCCCTGTATCTTCATCCTTCTCCTCATCCAGCTGTTGATCTTGCTCTGGAGAAAGTGCCCCATCAGAGGTAACTCAGTCATAACTCTGACTGCTATGAAGCAGCCACTCATCACACATCCCTATAACTGTCCCTTTGTTTCATCCACCAGGGAGAGCTGTGCGAAGACAGAAGGAAATACCAATGAGGCAGATCCCACAGGTAAACTGCTTTCTCAGTCTTTGGCACATCAGAAAGATACAGCATCTTAACAACAGGGGGCTAGAACCAGTGTCCTGGCCAATGTCCAACCCTAGTATCTACACATTGCCTTCCGAATTCTCATTTGAATTTATTCCCCTCTGCTCTCTTAGTGGAAGTGTTGTGTAGGGTTATTGGTACGGAAGAACTGCTGGGTTCCACCCCAGAGGTGGCTGCAGATCAGAGATGGAGAAACAGCACAGTGTACATTTCTGTAAAGGATCACCAGACCATCTAGTCTGACCTCTCATATATCACAGGCCTTTCACTTTGTCACCCTAATATTGAGTCCAATAGGCAGTGCCCTTGCGTATTTTGACTCTAAACTCTTTGGGTCAGGAACTGTCTCTTTCCATGTGTGTGGAGAGCCCAGCACAACGGGGCCTCGGTCTCTGTTGGGGTGTCTAAGTGCTGCTCTAATACAAAGAATTAATATTAATATTTATATCGGCTCTTTCCTTTTTCTGTTTCAGACTGAATATGCGGCTCTGACGTACAACAACAGAAATGCTCCTCGGTGACTGATGTAGTCTCACAAAAGTGGTTTCTATTTTTTTAAAAACAAGAGATGCAAAAAGAAAGAACGAAAGAGAAAGTGAGAGAAATATGGACAGACTCATGTTTGTAATATGCTACGATGTGATGTGAGTTTATTTGAAATACAACCACTGCCATAGTCATTTCTCTTAACACATATTGTGGGTAGAGAGCTCCATTCTTGCAAAAAGCCATGTCATTGGTGAATTGCCTGCAGGTTTGTGGGACATTAGATTTACATCTCATCTCAAACATGTCACTTCCCGCACCATAATGCCCTAGCTCAGAGTTCACTCACCCCTAGGGCGCCTCCTCCTGGGTGCTCAAGGGATTAGCTCCTTCCAGCTCTGACACCCCCTTCCATCAGCTGACTCTCACTCCAGCCCTACTCGCTCCTTTGCACCTGTACCTTTCCTCTTCATGCCTTGGCCTTCTGGCCAGGTCACTGGGCGTTTCCTCCCACCCAGGGTATCAAAGTCCCACAGAACTAACTGTCTCAGGCAGTCTCCAAACCCACTGCCCTGACTGTGCCACTTCCCCAGTGGCTGGTAGGGAAACCCAGGCCCACCCTCAACTCCTGGGTCCAGCTCATAGACCCTCAAATCAGCAGCCAAGGTCTGCAACATCCCACCTTGCTGGGGCTTTCCTGAACATTTTTCTCCTCTGCCTCTCAGCACACCCCCACCCTCCTGGGTAAACCCTTCCTTCAGGACCTGGATTCTCAGGGTTTCTCCTCTGCCTCCGGGTTTCTTCCTTTCCCTCTCTAATGCCCAGAGCGTGAGGGTATGTCTACACTGGCAAGTTTCTGTGCAACAAGTTATACCACTTTTATTAAAGTGCTGGAATTAAACCACTATTGCATGTCCACATTGTGCTCCTTGTGACAGTGGAGCGCATTCACATTAGCAGCTCTTGCAACGGCAGAGAGAGCAGTGCATTGTGGTAGCTATCGCACTGTGCAACTGGCACACATGATGCAGGTTTCCCAATCCCATTGTTCCATGGGCATCCTACTACATTGCCCGCTGCTTTTCAACTGAAGGGGCCGGGGGGCAGAGTGTGTGACAGGGAATGTGTGTGTGTGGGGGGGGGGGGGAGAACAGGGGGTTTTGGGGTTTGACAGTGTAACCCGCACCTGCTGGGTGTAGTGTTCTGTTCCATCTAGTGGCACCGAGACCACTTAAAGAGAGAGATGAAACGAGTTTGCTCTACAGCCTGAGCTAACAGGCAGTTGGCTTTTAGCTCATGCGGTTGAGGGTCATGCACTAAGCTCTAAAGGCCCCAGGTTCAATCCCACCCGCAGATGACCGGGGTCCGTCAGCGTTACATCAGCATGCTGTCTTGTACGTTCAGACAGCGGCAGGAAGCAACCAGCCCAGGGGGAGGGGGAAACCCCGACATCAGCCCTCGCCTCTCTGCACAGCAAACTGTCTCTCTCTCATACACACACATGCCTGCCTCTGTGTTCAACAGCGGGAGCAGTCCACATTAATGGTTTGCGCTGTGTCCCAGAGCAGATCACCACAGCGTACCAGGGCTGTCAGAAACGGAGCTTTGAAAGGGGAGGGGCGCATGTCTCCAGGGCAGCTGAATTCAAAACAATGAGCAGAGCGGCCACTTGAGGGATTATGGGACACTGCCAGAGGCCAATTGATAGCGTTCTGCGCTGGAATGTGTTTACACTGCCAATCCGGCGCTGGAGACTCTGTGCTTTACGGCTTACGACTCTCGCTGCAAACGGAGGCGTTTCTGCGCACTAAATGGCTTGGCAGTGCGTACACCTCGGCAGTCACACCGCAGAAAGCGGCTTTACTGCGCAGTAACTTGCCAGCGTAGACAAGGCCTGACTGCAGCCTTCCTCACTGCAGCCCCACCTGCTCCTGCTCATCATTCACCTAATTCCCCTAAGCTGTGGCCTGCCCACTTAACTAGCCCCTTGTCAGCCTCATTCCCCCCACACTAGTCTAGAAGGGGTGAACACCCCATCACGCCCCCTGTCACCAGGATGGGCATTTGCTGCTGATTCAGAGGCATAAAACGTAGTTTCACAAACTGAGCAGGTGACACTACATCGCATACTAGAGGAGGTTTCCCATCCAAGTAATGACCCTCTGTAGAGGGAGCCATATAGAGGGATCCCAGCCCAAGGCAGGTAGGCCGAAATGGTTTGACAACGTTTAGTAACATTAGATACCCCCACGCAAGGTTGAGTTGGACACAACAATCAGCTACATTTTCCAACAGATTGTTAAGCTTTATTTAAAATTCCTCTATGCAACCTGCACGTCACTAGCACAGAAACCATCATGGAAATCTTGCTTTAAAAGTTCAGGAGGCTGCTGAAAAAGGAGTTTAGGATTCAGACAGTTTTTAACGCACCCATGAACTCCTCTGAGTCTGCGGCGGTCGCTCTTTTACTGAATTTCCAAAACTGACCGAATAGTCCAAATCCAGCCTTGCGGCATTAGAACTGTCTGCCCCCGAAATTCACTGATTTTGAAGACCCAGAGAATGGCTGTGTGAAAATTAAAGTTGTTCTTCATCACTTACAGATGTTTTCTCACCAATTGATTCATAGATTCATAGACTTAAGGTCAGAAGGGACCATTATGGTCATCTAGTCTGACCTCCTGCACAACGCAGGCCACAGAATCTCACCCACCCACTCCTGGAACAAACCCCTGACCTATGCCTGAGCTATTGAAGTCCTCAAATCGTGGTTTAAAGACCTCAAGGTGCAGAGAATCTTCCGGAGCCAGATTATCCTGTCCCTTCAATGAGAGTTGTGCATTTACAACTGATGGGCTAAGGGGTTAACCAGACCTCTGCTGTGTAATTTACATCACTGGTTACATCCCAATGGAATTTGCCCAGAGATTCCCAGGGGAGTTTCACCTGCTTACTTGAGGCAGAAGTTTGCCCTGTGCGATAACGCAAATGATGAGTGATCAGCCATCAGATGCAATAGCAGTTCCAAACACAGAGCCTGGCTGAACACAGCTCTCGTCTCTACAGAAGAGCTGCTGCGTTACAGGTGTGTAGGAAGGAATAAATGTTCAATAGGAACAAAGAAGGGACTGGTAGAGCTGTTTTCAGTGTTTGTGAGACATCAGCCCAACTATTCGTAGGGCTGCTGCTAGATTCAGAATAACAAAATAACCACCAGGACATAGCACAAGAGATAGTTCAACACAGCACAACATCTGGGGCACACAGCAGGTGCCAGGGCTTTCTGACAGGTCAGACTGCTGCAAACAACTCTGGGTAAAAGGGCAATTGTGTAAAGCAGCATTGTACCTGCTGCCTCTTGCAAAGGATTTTCCGCAAAAATGGCCCTTATTGAGGTACACTGCAGCCGGCAGGGTAGTTCCCAGCCTGGGTAGACAGATTTGTGCTAGCTCTGCTCAAGCTAGTGAAAATAGCAGTGTGCCCCAGCAGCATGGACGGTGGCTCAGGCCAGCTGTGCAAGGACGTGTCCAGAAGGTCGGGCATTGCACTTGGGAGGGCAGCCTGAGCTGCCACCTGTGCCGCCGTGGCCACACGGCTATTTCAGTGCGCTGGCCTGAGCGGCTGCCCTCCCAGCGGCAGGGTAGACGTGCCCTAAAGGGGAGCTGGGCTCTTCTGGAAGTGTGGCCCCAGCTGTGGGTGATGAACAGCTGAGAAACGGGCTTCTCTCTGCGGCCTCAGTATTTTACCCACCGCTGCGCCTTATTGCTTGACAACAATATTGAACAGTTATTTGGGACCAGATTCTCAGCTGGTATAAATCAGCATCGCTCCACTGACGCCAATGAACTGACGCTGATTTACCCTAGTTGAGGATCTGGGTCATGAAGGATTTAAGTGAATCCTGAACGCTCACAGTGCGGCTCGCTTGAGAAATGAGACCAGGAAATCCCTGTGGCTGGATTTCCAGACCCCAGAACAGCTCAAGCTTTGTCACCTGCCTCCAAACTCTGCAGTTTCTGATCCCGCATTTTTGCACACTCCAAACTCCCATTGATTCGAGTGGAACAGTGCTGGGTGCACCAGGAACACAGGGTCTGGCCTTGTAGCCCAGAGTTTGTGGGGCTGTAAGGTGCATCGTGGGTGCCCTGCAAACACTTCATACAGCACAATACACCGTGATTAATCCCATGATTGGGGTAGCTTTGATACTTGTGCATATTCTTTGGCTCCCTTTTATGATAATAATTCCAGGCACATCATGAATAGATCCCAAAGTGCTTTACAAAGGAGGTCAGTAACCTTCTCCCCATTTTACAGATGGGGAAACTGAGGCACAGAGTGGGGAAGTGACTTACCCAAAATAACCCAGCAGAAGAGCTGGGTATAGAACCCACGTCTCTGTCCAGTGCTCTATCCACTAGGCAACACTGCACAGTGGCTAATTAGTGACTGATCTATTTTCTCAATGTCTCTGGTTTGTGCCATTAAATTTACTTTCTTTCACACTACTAAATGGTAAATTCCAGGTTTTGCAGTTATTTCATGGACTGTTGTGCTTCACCTTTGCTCTAACCGTCCCCTGGCTGCAGATAAATTGGGGGGGAGCAGTTTACATTTCCTTGGTAACCGAACGCAGGGACGTGAAAAAGCAAACAACCCAAAACCCAAGTGCTTTGGTAGCGGAAAAAACAAAAGAAAAGTACCAAAATAAGTGGGCTGAAACTGACCACAGCAGCAAGTGCAGCTTTCCGAGTAGTCAGTTCTGATCTATTTTTAAACGATTGGCCCTTTGCAGCAAACACGGCTGTTTGTCCTGTAGCCTGTGGTTTTTTACGATTGGTTTCAATTTGCTTTTATAAAACATAATGTAGAAATAAAATCAAAACTCTTGGAGTCATGGCTTTTAATAGACTCGTACAGGAAAAGTTCATGTGTAAAATGAATTTGTATCAGTTAAGTGTGACTGAGGACAACAGTCTTTAGGGCAAACTTTACATGTCCAAGTGACTTAGATGCCTATCTCCCATTGATTTTGCAAACCTCCCTACGCACCACCATATCTGCATCTTTAAGCGCCTAAATATCTCAAAATCTGGTTCTCATGAGCCTGAATACCTTTGAAAGTCAGCGGAACGTAGATTACCAAGTACTTACGCCACTTTTGAAAATGAGACTTAGGCTCCTAAGTAATTTTGGTACTTGTGCCCCAATGTGGCTAGATTTCTGCCATCGCTAGGACCACAGTTTTATCATGGCAATTAATATGTTTCAGGTAGCGGTTCAGGAAAACCACCAACAGAAAGGAAGGGAGCAGGGGAAACATGGGGGGTTGGAGAGTGAGACCACCCCGCACTCACCCTGCAGTGGCACCTCCTGTCGTGTGCGGGTGGCTCCGGCTCCGGGCATTGCGACCTGGCCCACATGGTCACAGTGCCACTCAGATTTGGTGCGTCCGCCCCTCTGTAGATGGAAACCGAGGGACAGACGTGCCAAACCCGAGTCAGGCCTAGATCACGTGGGCTAAGTTGCAAGGCCCATGGCTAGGAGCCGGGCCCAGCCTCGCCAGGACCCGCCACTCAGATTCAGAGTTACTATGAACACCACGCCAAAATCCCTGTGCAAAGCACATCTGGGGCACTAGGCCCCCAGTTCAGCAAAGCTCTGTTAATTTAGCTCTGTCCTTATTTAACCTCACCACCCCGATGCAAAGTCGGGAGGAATTAGCCCCATTTTGCAGCTGGGGAATGGAGGCCCAGAGAGTCTCACTTTCAACAGGGACTAAGACTTGAAAGTCATTGGGATGTAAGTGACCTGCCCTAGATCATACACGGAGCCTGTGGATAGAGCAGAGGTTTGAATGGAGGACCCCCGACTGCCTAGTTAGCACCTTGACAACCGCACCGTCCTTCCGCTCTTCAAGCAAGTGCTGAAGTCCCAGTGAACCAGTTAGGCCAGGAGAGGTATTTGCACCACATTCAACTTCCCCTGGAGCTAGGTATGAATGAGACACGGGTCAGACCCTGGTCCCCACCCTGGTCCCTTGGTGCTGCTCCCGTGACACCAAGGGAACAGGAACTGGCTGCACGTGCCAGGGGGTGTAAAGGCAGCAGAGCCAGCCCTTGCAGCCCAACAGCATGTGGGGTGTGGCCGGAGCATGCTGAACTCGGGGTCTCCCCAGTTGGCAAATGGCTCTTTGATAGTCATGACCTGCTGGTGCAGTTTAGAGCAGCCTCCAGGCTGGGCCAGCTTATAAATGGCTTCAAGATCAGCTTGGGATAACAGGAGAGTGGGCCCAGCAGAGGCTCTGATTTGCAGTAGGATTTTATTGAGGCTGAGGTTTGAAAGGGCAATTTCGATGCCCAGTTTATGTGGACAAGCAAATCCCTGACGGAGCTTTGCAACTCTCAGCCTTCATGTCCAAGTAAAGACAAGCCACAGAGATGACTGTATTCCAGACTGCGTGGGTGACAACTATTTAGAGAGGATGCATTTGGAATCCCTTAGGGGGCATTTCATTTTGTTCTCTCTATAAAGCATTTTGCACATTACACTAAGGAACGTGCATTACGCACAGATCTGAAATAAGTGTCCTAAAAGTAGGTTGTGCTCCAAATTTTCCCAAGTGGGGTGACTCCATCATACTTTCGTATTCTAACCCCATCAATTCCTTCCCCAGAGGGCCCCACCCCAGTCCTTTCCTTAATCTACTGTAATAACTAAACACACAAGCCAAGTTTTCTGTTTGCTAATTTCCCTATTTCCCAGTGTCCAATGAACCTGTTTGCTGGTTTCTTCTATCTTTTGCTAAATCATATGATATACCTCTTGGTAACTGTTATGTTCACAGCATACAAATAGTAAAGCTAGATAAAAACATCAAATACTCTTGCTAGAAGGTTGCAACCTAACATGACTTTTATTCTTAGAATCCAGAACAATCACAAAAAATAACCGAAACCAGAGAGAGACAAAGCAGGCTGCTCCTTAAAAAGAGAGATGCACAACTCACCCCACCTTGTTGTAGGATGGCTCTTTCCAGACTGACTACTGCTAGTCCCAGATTGCACACTTCCCTGCAGATACCAAGCAGGACCAGGAAAACCCCCTGAAATGTAAAGTGATGAATCACAATTTTAACTTTCATGCACCTCAGTGAGAGAGGTTATTGCCATTTTATTTATACTAATACCATCTGACCTGAAGCACAGAAAATATTCCACCTGAATTGCAGTCAGAAGACTAACACAAATATTCTCGCCCATAACAAGACTAACACAAATATTCCACCTGAGAGATACACCATGCTGTTATCCAATCTAAGCTTGATTTTCTTCTCTAAAAGCTTTTAGAGACAAAGGAATATCCCCCCCACCCCAGTTTGCTCTGCTGGCACTAAGAGTAAGATTTTGAATGGGGTTATTAATATCTCTTGGCCCTCTTCCTTTGTCATGCATGTTGCCCCACAGATCTTTAAGAGGAAACAGAACATTTTCCTCTCCATGTGACAAAGTCTTTCATCAAGAAATCCAGTAGCTAGCAGGCGCTGTGAGACAGACAGACATCACCTATTGTTTACCGAAGAAAGGCACAAGATGTCCCACCAAATAGTTGGGATGATTCTAGTCTGTCTGCACAGTAAGTATTTTAGCCTGATTTATTTCATTCTTATTTTCCACCATACTAAAAACTATTAACTTTCAGCACAAGGACCTTCTGCAGTTCCAAAGGGTGCTAATATCTACCTGCTGAGAGAGAAATTCACATCTTTTAGTTCATCAATTGAAATCGTAAGAGAGATGATGAAATATGTTATATTAAAACAACCTGAATGCCAGATATTAATACCTTGACAGTAGTTTCTGGTTAATATTCTGGATTGGGGTGCAAATCTATTTTTCTTTGATGCCGATATATTACATATGGGCTGATGTGTTTTTCTGCAGAATGAAACACAAAGGGCTGTGTTAATATATGACTCTCCCATGTACAACTTAGTTAAATGAAGGCTTTTTACCATTGATTTGGGTAAGCTGGAGCGGGAATGTGTAACCTAGTGAGAGGAGCAAAGAAACTGGAAGTCTGAGCCCCTGTGTTCTGAACTGTGAGGTTTTTTGTTGTTGTTACATTACATTACATTCCTGCACAGGCTACGTGAATCCTAACAAAATAAATGGCTAGAAATAGAGAAAAATTCAAATGAATTTTTTTAAAAAAGGTGCATTTTGTTTATTCTTAGATACTCTGGTCTATAAAGTATATTGCAAAAGCTCAACCTTTTTCCAGTGCTCACTGTATTAACACACTCCTTTCTTCCCCTGTACAGTGGCTGCCTCGGAGAAAGGGATACAAATCCTGCAAAGCCCAGCACAGGTGTGGCTGACCTCTGGGGAGACCGCCCAGCTGGACTGTAGCCCTTTACAAAAAGAATGGAGCGTAATGTGGTACAAAGAACAGCAGAGTGGAAGTTTACAATGGATTTACGAGAGTTCTGATTTTGCAACTTCAAATGGAAAATATCTGAGTAAAGTGAACATTGCGGCAAACACGTTTTCTATAATTATCAATAATGCACAAACAAATGACTCCGGAGTTTATTACTGTGGCCGCTCTACCTCTGTGTATCTACAGCCCAACTTCGGGAATGGGACCAGACTAATTGTCACAGGTGAGTTTCCAATGGATCAAAATCATGATATCACAAGGCTAGGAAGTGCTGTGAAAAAAATCATCTTTTTTTTTGCAAGATTGTGACTGATTCCCATTTCAGCGTTAAGCCTGAGGTATTTGTGGGAAAAGGCAGCATGTTCCTGGCAGTGACCCAGGACATGGGGTGGGGAATTAGGAGACCTAATTCTGTGCCTGAATCACTGCCCATAGATGGGTGAGATTTTCAAAAGAAATCAACACCTAACAATTCCCAATTAAGTGCCCAAATAAATGACCAGATTTTTAAAAAGCTCCAATCAAAACCTAGCTTTTGAAAATCTGGGACATTTTGGAAAATCTGACCTTTAATTTCTCTGCCTCATCTCTATAATGGGAATAATGACTCTCCTGTGTGAAAACACTTTGAGATCTACGGATGAAAAGCACCATGTCTGTGCTAGGTGTTATTTCCCTGCCGTCTAGTTGGTATGTAACATGAGGAATCAGATTAGATAGTCACACATTCTGATGATTCCTACTGAAACTGCCCGAGCCAAGGAAGAGGGGTATGTTTCACCTGTGCTGCTATCCGATTAAGACTTTAATATTAATCAGATTATTTTCCGGGCTTCTCCAAGCTTCATGAAATGATTTCCCCAGTGTTTTCATACAGGGGACTATTCATTGTCTCAAGCAGCATAATATGAATCGAACATAATAACTCAATGTACAACTAGTGATATCTATATATTTTTGATCCACACTCTGTGCAAATACTCCAACGAGTGCACATAATAAAAAAGGCAGTAAATTACTTCGGGTGCTACTAGAGGATATATCTCAGACTAATGGGATGAATGTAAACTAGAAAAATTTAGACGGACTATAATTTCAAAGAAAGAATGCTTCCTTTATCAGGCTTTTCATCCAGAGCTCTTAAAGCACCTTGCAAAGGTGACTAAGTAGAGCTACCATAACGTTTCAGTTGGGGAAACTGAGGCACGGATGCAAGGTGAACTTGTTTCTAAGGTCACACAGTAAGTCAGAGACAGAGCTGGGAATAGATCTCAGGCCTCCTGACTCCTGGTCTGGTGTCCTCACCACCAAACTTACCAGCTCTGCCTTTGTACTGAACCGAATGTGCCGTCAGCACTCAGCAAATAATCCATGATGATCATATCAGGACAAACCTCCAAGCAGCGATGGATCTGGCCCCACAGTGTAAGACACTGAAAACTGGCACAGACAAAGCATTAGACATTGAAAACACCCTGCACTGGTTGGGGCAGCGGCAGGAGCTGGGTAGGGACTAGCTGAGCTACCGATAACAGATCTTTCCAATCTCTAGTTTCTGTGACTCTCTTTTAGATGCCTCCGAGCCGAGTCTTTCCATCCTGGTGCCCTCCATCCCGGAGGATGCTAAGCTTCCCTCCGTCATTCCTCTGCTCTGCCTGCTCTTGGATTTCACTCCTCCCTGGAGTGCAGTTCTCTGGGACACTGGTGAGGAGGCATCTGAGGGTCAGATGGATGCTGGAGCCATAGACGGGAACGGGGTCTTTAGTGTTTGGAGCCTAATGACAATCCCTTCTGCGACATGGAACCAGGAGACGATCTGCACTTGTACAGCCAAGGAGAACAGCACGGGGAGAAGCATCAATGCTACAGTCTCCAAGGAAACAGGTCCAGTATTGTATCATCCAATCTAACCTGCTTCCTGGGTATTTATCCTACATTCCTGACCGTGGTATCTGGGCACCAAGAGTCAGCGACATCTACTCCAGGCTAGACAGATATAGACCGAATCAGTCGGGATGGCTCAGGGGAATGATAACTAATGGGAGTGAGGAGAGGTTTAGGAAACCACTGAGAGGGTGCTTGAGCTGTGGGGCAGTTACAGTCGCTTCCCCCATCACCCACCTTTCCCACCCCCAGCCCTTCTGAAAACCTTCATTTTTGTATGCTCGGGGGTGAGAAATGGGTTTCTGGTTAAGCAGCGCAAGCCTTCCCCTGCATGTGATCACAGCAAGGACACAGAAGGGTCACTTGAGATGAGCCAAAGGGGAATAACTAGGGAAGGAAATCAACAAAGGGAACAGCGGGATGAATGTCAGGAATGACTGCCTGACAGCGAGATCTAACAAGTAATGGAACAGATGCCCAAGGGGAGGGTGGGAAGTCCCTGTAACAGGACTGGACAAAGCACTAGTGAACATAACGCAGGGAACAAACCTGCAGTGGCCAGGGGGAGCTAGAGGGCACTCAGTGAAGCAGGATTGTCTCCATCTCTGAATTTTTGCCAACCTAGTAATGCCAGTAAAAGCCTTAGTGTGGACACAGTTATACCGGGATAAAAGTGCCTTACACCAGCACAGCTTATTTCAGTTCCTGAGCCAGGAGGAGTTATGCAGCCATGTTACCGTGGCAACACTTTTAAGTGCAGTCGAGCCCTTCACCAAGCAAACGAATTCCAGCTGGCACAGACGGGTGTGTCCAGCCTGCCAAATGAACATTTAATTTCCTAACTGCCTCAGAATTTGTCACAAACTTGTGCTGGGGTAACAAGGAACCACCTGGAATCTGACCACAGCACTCAAAGATCCACACATTAGAGGAATGGGGGTGGAGAGAGAAGGGGGGGGGGAAAGGGATTTCACATGGCAGTCTGTTGGCCCATAATTTTTGCAAGGTCCCTTTCCCCTGTCCTTTGCACATCCCACGGCCTTCACATACAGGAGGGCAGCATGCTACAGAGCACAGAGTAATGGGTGTGGAGCTTTGGGGAAAGGACCTGCCTTTGCCCATGATCGTGTATGGGAGGTACAGATCAGGGGCCCTTCTGTTTTGATAGGAGTTTTCTGTACTCTGCAGAGAGACGAGACGCTGGAGACTGTAGGATTGTGCTCTACGCTGAGCTGCCCTGTATTTTCATCCTTCTCCTCATCCAGCTGTTGATCTTGCTCTGGAGAAAGTGCCCCGTCAGAGGTAACTCAGTCATATCTCTGTCTGCTATAAAGCAGCCACTCATCACACATCCCTATAACCGTCCCTTTGTCTGTTTCATCCACCAGAGAGAGCTGTGCAAAGACAGAAGGAAATACCAATGAGGCAGATCCCCCAGGTAAACTGCTTTCTCAGCCTTTGGCACATCAGAAAGATACAGTATACTAATAACAGGGGGCTAGAACCAGTGTCCTAACTGATTTCCTACCTTAGTATCTACACATTGCTTTCTGAATTCTCATTTGAATTTATTCTTCTCTGCCCTTCCAGTGTAAGTGTTGTGTAGTGTTATTGGTTCAGAAGAATTGTTGGGTTCCACCCCAGAGATGGCTGCAGATCAGGGATAGTGAAATAGTGTGGTGTATATATCTGTGAGGGACCACCAGATCATCTAGTCTGTCCTCATGTATATCACAAACCACCAATACCACCCAGCCACTCCACACTAACCTCAGTACCCAGGACAAAAAATAACCAATGACAGAAGAGAAATCTGCACTATTGAAATATGTTCTTCACATTCTGACAACACAAAAGCCGATCAGCTGATTCCCTTGGAACTTTCCAAATAAAATTCTTCGTTGGGAGAAGCTGGGCATGGAACAATCCAGGCTGGGGAGAAATCTCTTCTTAGAGGAAGTCAGAAGGGTTTGGAATGGAAATGCTCTAAGTGACTTAATGACAAGGGATCAGATCCATAGGACACCACCACAACCCCAGCGCCACTGTATGCACTGAGGTGACAGAGATGAGAATGTGGCCCAGGGTTGCTGACATGATCCTAGCCTGTAAAACACCCTGTCTAGTTACGTAGTGTTGTTGGAGCCTGGATGGTCCCAGGATATCAGAGAGAGAAGGTGGGTGAGGTAATATCTTTTACTGGAGCAACTTGGGTTGGGGAGAGAGACGGACAATCTTTTGAGCTTACACAGAAAGCTTCTCTCTTTCACCAACAGAAGTTGGTCCAGTAAAAGAGATGACCTCACCCGCCTTGTCTGGCTATGGCATTCTGGAAGGACGGTGTTAATCAAATGTATGAGATTGTGGATTCTCATTAAGCATATTACTGTACAGGAGGCAGTGTGGGCTAGCAGAGGATACTGGACTGGGAGTCAGGATTTTTTCCCCTGGTTCAGCCACTGACCCGCTGAGCAACCGTCACCAAGTCATTTTAGCTCTCGGTGCTTCCGCTTCCACACCCCCACTTTGTGGCATTGTGACGAACGCCTCGTGCGGGGATCTGTTGTGGCATTTGAATGAAATATGGATACATTTTAATGATTCAGAATAGCAAAATAACCACCAGGACGTCACACATTGTACAATGTGGAAGAGATAGTTCACCGCAAAACAACATCTAGTGCAGAGACAGCATGTACCAGCGCTTTCTGACGGGTCAGACAACAGCATACAAGACTGGTTAAAGGTGCAATTGTGTAGACAGCATTGTACCTTCTGCCTACTACTAATGATGTTCCCAAGAGATCAGCACCCACCACTGGGGCCAGAATTTCCTAAATAGGCTCCAAACAAATAACACCATTTTCCAAGGGCTCAGCACCCAGCGGCCTCCATTGGCACTCTTATGGCCGGATTCCCAAGAGATCAGCGTCCATTGGGTGTCTAATGCGCCGAGCACTTGGACAAATCTGGCCCTTACTGAGATAGCTAAAGGTACGTCTACGCTGCAGCTGGGGGGGTAGTTCCTAGCCTGGGTAGACAGAAATGCACTAGCTCTGCTCGACCTAGTGTGGTGAAAATAGCAGACTGATATAATTTCTCAACTTCTCTGGCTTGTGCAAGAACATTTTGTTGATTTCACGCTGCTGAAAAGACGGTTACTCACCGTTGTAACTGTTGTTCTTCGAGATGTGTTGCTCATATCCATTCCATTAGGTGTGCGCGCGCCGCGTGCACGATCGTCGGAAGATTTTTACCCTAGCAACACCGGCGGGTCGGCTGTGGAGCCCCCTAGAGTGGCGCCTTCATGGCGCTGAATATATACCCCAGCCGACCCGGCGCCCCCTCAGTTCCTTCTTGCCGGCTACTCCGACAGTGGGGACGGGGGGCGGGTTTGGAATGGATATGAGCAACACATCTCGAAGAACAACAGTTACAACGGTGAGTAACCGTCTTTTCTTCTTCGAGTGCTTGCTCATATCCATTCCATTAGGTGACTCCCAAGCCCAACTTAGGTGGTGGGGTCGGAGTGAGACATTGCTGTGTGCAAAACCGCTGATCCGAAAGCAGCATCGTCCCTGGACTGCTGCACTAGTGCATAGTGAGCTGTAAACGTGTGGACTGATGACCAAACCGCCGCTCTACAAATGTCCTGTATCGGAACATGTGCCAGGAAAGCAGTCGAGGAGGCTTGGGCCCTCGTGGAGTGAGCGGTGAGGTGCGGTGCTGAGACACCTGCCAGGTCATAGCAAGTCCGGATGCAAGACGTAATCCAGGAGGATAGGCGTTGTGAGGAGACCGGTGAGCCTTTCATTCGGTCGGCCACTGCAACGAAGAGTTGCGTCGTCTTTCTAAAGTGCTTTGTGCGGTCAATATAGAAGGCCAGGGCCCTTCGTACGTCCAGGGAATGCAAACGTTGATCCTGGCGAGTGGCATGTGGTTTGGGATAAAAGACCGGGAGAAAGATGTCCTGGTTAATATGAAATGTAGAAACCACCTTAGGGAGAAAGGCAGGATGTGGACGAAGCTGCACTTTATCCTTATGGAAAACTGTATAAGGGGGCTCGGATGTAAGCGCCCTGAGTTCAGAAACGCGCCTTGCTGAGGTGATGGCTACGAGGAAGGCTGTCTTCCAGGATAGGTACAAAAGTGAACAGGTGGCTAGTGGTTCGAATGGAGGACCTGTGAGCTTGGAGAGAACCAGGTTGAGGTCCCACGTCGGGACGGGCTGACGATGTTGAGGGTACGTCCGGTCTAAGCCCTTGAGGAATCTAACGACCATCGGGTTAGAGAATACCGAGGACGCGAGTTCCCCTGGGTGAAAGGCCGATATAGCGGCCAGGTGAACTCTAATTGAGGAAATTGCCAACCCCTGTTGTTTTAGGGAGAGGAGATAGTCCAAAATGAGGGGAATGGGTGCCTGCAACGGGGATGTGGCTCGTTGTTCGCACCAACAGGAGAACCGCTTCCATTTGGCCAGGTACGTGGTCCGTGTTGAGGGCTTCCTACTGCTCAGTAGAATCTGTTGTACAGAGTGCGAGCATTGCTGCTCTGCCTGGGTGAACCATGGAGCAGCCACGCCGTGAGGTGGAGTGATTGGAGGTCGGGGTGACGCAACCGGCCGTGGTCCTGAGAGATGAGATCCGGATCCAACGGAAGCGGGATCGGTGTCTGAACCGAGAGCTCCAACAGTGTGGTGTACCAATGTTGTCTCGGCCACGCAGGAGCGATCAGAATTACCCGTGCCTGGTCTCTGCGCAGTTTGAGCAGTACCTTGTGGACCAGAGGAAACGGAGGGAAGGCATAAAACAGGTGGTCTTTCCAGGGAAGCAGAAAGGCGTCCGAGAGGGAGCCCGGAGCTCGACCTTGTAGGGAGCAGAACACGTGGCACTTCCTGTTGTCTCGAGATGCAAACAGGTCTATCTGGGGAAACCCCCACCTCTGGAAGATGGAATGTATGATGTCCGGACGGATAGACCACTCGTGCGTTTGGAAGGACCTGCTGAGCCGGTCCGCTAGAGTGTTCTGGACTCCAGGGAGGAACGATGCCGTGAGATGGATTGAGTGGGCGATGCAGAAGTCCCACAGGCGAATGGCCTCTTGGCATAGAATTGACGAACGTGCTCCTCCTTGCTTGTTGATGTAGAACATGGCCGTGGTGTTGTCGATGAGAACTAACACACAGCGGCCACGTAGGAGACTGAGGAATGCCTGGCACGCCAGGCGTACCGCCATCAGTTCCCGAACATTGATGTGTAGGGCTAACTGGGATGCAGTCCACAGGCCCTGGGTATGGTGTTTGTTGAGATGGGCGCCCCACCCCAGAGATGACGCGTCTGTGACCAGGTGCAGGGAGGGTTGTGGGGCGTGAAATGGCATCCCCTCGCAGACCACATTGTGATCTAGCCACCAGGTGAGGGAGGCCAGGATCGAGTTCGGGACCGTGACCACCATGTTCAGGCTGTCCCGATGTGGACGGTATATTGATGACACCCAAGTTTGAAGCGGGCGAAGTCGAAGTCTGGCATGCCTGGTTACGTACGTGCAGGAAGCCATGTGACCCAGCAGGGTGAGGCACGACCTCACCGTGGTAGTTGGGAAGGCCTTGAGCCCTTGAATGAGGTTCGTGATGGTGCCAAAGCGATTGTCTGGCAGGATGGCTTGTGCACGACTGGAGTCTAGAACTGCGCCGATGAATTCTATTCTCTGGGTAGGTTCTAGAGTGGATTTGTCCTTGTTGAGTAGGATGCCCAACTCGTTGAATGTGTGCACTATTCTGTGGACGTGAGCTTGAACTTGCTCCTTGGTGCGACCGCGCACCAGCCAGTCGTCTAGGTACGGGAACACCTGTATCCCTTGCCGACGAAGGTACGCTGCCACGACAGCCATACATTTCGTGAACACTCTTGGGGCCGAGGATAGGCCGAAGGGAAGGACTGCAAATTGGTAGTGCACCGTGTTTACCACGAATCGCAGGAAGCGTCTGTGAGGTGGGTAAATTGAGATGTGAAAGTATGCGTCTTTCATGTCGAGGGCGGCGAACCAGTCTCCAGGATCGAGGGAAGGGATAATGGCCCCCAAAGAGACCATGCGGAACTTCAACTTTACTACGAATTTGTTGAGTCCGCGCAAGTCCAAGATGGGCCGCAGACCTCCTTTGGACTTGGGGATCAGGAAGTAACGGGAATAAAATCCCCTGCCCCTTAACTCTATCGGAACCTCCTCTATGGCCCCCATGGCCAGGAGCGTAGAAACCTCCTGTATAAGAAGTTGCTCGTGAGAAGGGTCCCTGAAGAGGGACGGGGAAGGGGGGTGGGAGGGGGGGATAGAAGAAAACTGGATAGCGTATCCCCTCTCCACCGTGCGGAGGACCCAACGGTCCGAAGTTATAAGGGACCAAGCACGGTGGAAGTGGGAGAGGCGATCCCGAAAGGAGGGAGCTGGATCCTGGGGGATGACTGGGGCGCCGTCCTCGACCGCACCTTCAAAAGTTCTGTCTAGGACCTGAAGGTGGTCTTGGTGGCCCTTGGTTCTGACCGGGTTGAGGGCCAGCCCATCTTCTCCTACCACCTCGCCCTCGCCTTCTGGCAGGGTCCTGTCTCTGACGAGGTGGAGGGGGGTAAAAACGTTGAGGCTGGGGCCTAAATGGTCTGCGCTGGGGACCCGCAACATGCATCCCCAAGGAGCGCATGATTGTCCTGGAGTCTTTGAGGCTCTGCAATCGAGAGTCCGTCTTCTCCGAGAACAGCCCCTGTCCTTCAAAGGGCAAATCCTGTAGGGTCTGCTGTAATTCAGGGGGCAAACCCGAAACTTGGAGCCAGGAGGTCCTGCGCATAGCGATACCTGTGGCCAGGGTCCTTGCGGCCGAGTCCGCTATGTCCAGGGAGGCCTGTAAGGAGGTCCGAGCCACCTTCTTACCCTCCTCAACCATGGCTCCAAACTCTTCCCTGGACTCTTGGGGAATCAACTCCTTAAACTTCCCCATAGAGTTCCAGGAGTTGAAATTGTAGCGGCTCAGTAGCGCTTGTTGATTCGCCGCTCTAAGTTGTAGCCCTCCGGCTGAGTAAACCTTACGGCCGAACAGATCAAGCCGCTTAGCCTCTTTTGATTTTGGCGCTGCAGCCTGCTGGCCGTGGCGCTCTCGTGCATTCACTGATTCCACCACCAGTGAGCACGGTTGGGGGTGTGTGTACAAGTACCCATAGTCTTTAGATGGGACAAAGTATTTCCTTTCCACCCCTCTCGCAGTGGGTGGAATGGAGGCAGGAGTCTGCCATATCGTATCCGCGTTCGTTTGGATCGTGCGGATCAAGGGTAACGCCACCCTCGATGGGGCATCCGATCCAAGGATGTTCACGATCGGGTCGTGCACCTCCACTATCTCCTCCGTCTGCAGGTCCATGTTACGGGCCATTCTGCGCAGGAGATCCTGGTGAGCCCGAAGATCTATCGGAGGGGGACCCGTGCATGAAGTGCCCGCCACTGCCTCATCCGGAGAGGAGGAGGAGGACGCCTCTGGTGGTAGTGGATCCAAGGGGGGGTCCCGGTCCCCCTGGTCTTGGGTCGGAGCATCACCGGCACTTGGGTCCACGGTGTCGGGTGGTGTGGACACAGAAGCCTCTACGCCTCCAGGCGGAGGCCGAGAGATGGTGGATTCTGGGGCCCTTCTGACCGAGTGACCCGAGCGAGAGGTCGATGGTAACGAAGCCCCTTGCTCCTGGTGGTACGCCCACGGGGTCCAAAACGACCAGTGAGATGGTCCATGAGGGTGGTCCTCTGCCCTCTCCTGCCAATGGCCCAAGTCTCGTTCCTCGGCCTGCCCCTGAGGGGGGTATGCCGATCTCGACAGGTCCTCTGAGGATCGAGACGCTGATCTTGACGGCCATGGCGGTGCCGTGAAAGATGGAATGATCCCCGTGGTCTGCGGTGCCGCACGGTGCCGGTCCGGAGATGATCTATCTCTGTGCGGTGCCGGCGATCGGTGCCGGGACCGCGACCGGTGCCGATGACCTCGTCGGTGCCGGGAATCGGATCTGGACCTCGACGAGGACCTAGAGTATGCCCGGTGCCGGGATCGGCCCCTCGGCGTCGAGCGTCGAGCGTGGCGGTGCCGAGAACTACGTCTCGACGTTGACCGGTGCCGACGATCATATCGGTGCCGAGACGTAGAGCGGTGCCGCGAAGAAGATCTTGACCGCGAGTACGACCGGTGCCGAGACGTTCGGTGCCGGGACTGCGAGCGGCGTGGGGACCTGCTTCGGGACCTGGATCGGCGCCGAGGTTCCAGCCCTTGTGATGGAGGGCGCATCAAGGCAGGTTTCCCTCTTGACTGTACCGGGCGAGTCAACGGTGCAGTCGGTGCCGGTGGTTGAGGCGGTGCCGGCTCCGTGAGAGCTATCAAGTCTCTCGCCGCCGCGAAGGTCTCTGGAGTCGACGGGAGACACTGTATCACCGCCGGCCTCGGTGGAGACGCTATTTGCACCGGACTCGACGGCCTCGGCGCCGGAGTCGACGGTGCTGGAGGAGCCTGTTTCCGATGCTCCATCGGCGGACGCGGCTCTACCCCCGGCACTGGGGGAGCCGGCGTCTTCGGCGCGGACGTCCCCGTCTTATGGGCTTTTTTATGCCCTGGGGATAATGACCGGCGCCGCGGCACTTGCTGTGTTTGCGGTGCCGACGAGGTCCGGTGCCGGGGAGGCTTGTCTGACGCCACTCGCGTGGTCGTCATAGCCGGTGCCGCCGGGGCACTGCGCACCGAAGTGCTAGGCGCCGGAGTCTGGCCCGTGGAAGGAGTGTCCGGGCTAAGTGCCGCCTCCATTAGGAGTTGCCTGAGCCGAAAGTCCCGCTCCTTCTTGGTTCTTGGTTTGAAGGCCTTACAGATCTTGCATTTGTCTGTTTGGTGGGACTCTCCCAGGCACTTCAAACAGGAGTCATGAGGGTCGCTCGTTGGCATAGGCTTAGCGCAGGAGGCGCACTGCTTGAAGCCGGGAGCGTTGGGCATGAGCCCGGGCCCGCGGCCGGGGGAGAAAGGGGGAGACGACCCCCTTAACCCCCTGAACTACAATACAACTATAACAACTTTAAAAACTATTTAACTATAAACACTAGAACTACAACTATAACTATAACTCTGAATGATCAAGTAAGCTAGGGAGAGTGGAGAACAGCTACGCCGCGCTCCACAGTTCCAACGACCGTCAGGGGCGGTAAGAAGGAACTGAGGGGGCGCCGGGTCGGCTGGGGTATATATTCAGCGCCATGAAGGCGCCACTCTAGGGGGCTCCACAGCCGACCCGCCGGTGTTGCTAGGGTAAAAATCTTCCGACGATCGTGCACGCGGCGCGCGCACACCTAATGGAATGGATATGAGCAAGCACTCGAAGAAGAAAAGTAAATTCCAGTTTTTGTGGTTATTTCATGGACCGTTCTGCTTCACCTTTGCTCTAACCATCCCCTGGCTACAGATGAAGTGAGGGCCGCAGTTTATACTTCCTTTGTTACCAAAAGCTAGGACAGAGATCTGAGAAAACAATCAGCCGAAACACTTTGCTAGCTGAACAAACAAAAGAAAAGTGGCAAAATAAGTGGGCAGAAATTGACCACAGAAGCAAGTGCAGCGTTCCGAGCAGCTATTTTTAAACGTTTGGCCCTTTGCAGCAAACATGTCCTGTAGCCTGTGGTTTTATAAGATCGCTTTCAATTCGTTTGACCCTTCTGTGTCCTTGCTGTGCCTCTCTCTCTCTCTCTCTCTCTCTCTCTCTTCACGTTTGACACAGAAGGGTCAATTTGTTTTTGTAACACATAATATACTAATGAAATCAATAAAAACTTTGACAGTAACTTTGTCTTGACTTTTAATAGACTTATATTGGAGAAGATCATGTGTAATATGAATTTGTATCATTTAAGTGTGACTGGGAGCAGTAGTCTTAGGGCAAATTTTCAAACATGCTCAAGTGACTTAGATGCCTTATTTAGGTACTTGTGCCCCAATGTGGCTAGATTTCTGTTATCGCCAGTACTACGATTTCATCATGGCAATTGTTTAAAAATTTCAGGCAGAGGTACAGGAAAACTACCATAACAAAGGCAGGAAGCAGAGGGCATGCAGGAGTTGGAAAGCCCTGGACTCACCCTGCAGTGGCGCATTCTGTCCCATAGGGCTGGGTCCAGGTTGGGGCATTGCGATCTGGCCCACATGGTCACAGTGCTGCTCAGTTTGGTGCGACTGCCCCTCTGTAGATGGAAACGGAGGGACAGATGTGCCAAACCTGAGACCACTGGGCCAGGTTGCAACGTCCATTGCCAGGAGTCGGGCCCAGACTCGGTGGCCAGGAACTGTCATTGCAGGGAGCATGGAGTTTACTCAAATTCCTGGTTTGCCTGGTCAACAGGACCTTTGTATGGTGCGATGCCAATGGAGCAGCACAGAGCACATCTATGGCACTAGGCCCCCAGTTCAGCAAAGTTCTGTTAATTTAGCCGTGTACTTATTTATCCTCAGCACCCTACTGCAGAAAAGGGAGAATTATCCCCATTTTACAGCTGGGGAGTAGAGGCCCAGAGAGACTTGGGGTAATGTGTTCAAAAGCCCCTAAGTGATTTGGAGGCAGAGTCCCACTTTCAACAGGGACTAAGGCTTGAAAGTCACTGGGATGTAAGTGACCGGCCCTCGGTCACACACGGAGCCTGTGGCAGAACAGGGATTTAACGGAGAGCCCCTAAGACTCTGGCTAGCACCTTAACAACTGCACCGTCCTTCCGCTCTTCAAGCAAGTTCTGAAGTCCCAGTGAACCAGTTAGGCCAGGAGAGGTGTTTGCACCACATTCAACTTCCCCTGGAGCTAGGTATGAATGAGACACGAGTCAGATCCTGGCCCACATCCTGGTCCCTTGGTGCTGCTCCCGTGACACCAAGGGAGCAGGAACTGGCTGCACGTGCCAGGGGGTGTTAAGGCAGCAGAGCCAGCCCTTGCAGCCAACAGCCCTTGCAGCCAACAGCCCTTGGCATGTGGCCGGAGCAGTCTGCACTCGGGGTCTCCCCAGTTGGCAAATGGCTCTTTGGGAGTCATGACCTGCTGGTGCAGTTTAGAGCAGCCTCCAGGCTGGGCCAGCTTATAAATGGCCAGAAGATGAGCTTGGGATAACAGGAGAGTGGGCGCACAGAGGCTCTGGCCCTGATTTGCAGTAGGGTTTTATTGAGGCTGAGGTTTGAAAGGGCAATTTCGATGCTCAATTCATCTGGCCAATCAAATCCCCGATGGAGCTTTGCAACTCTCCGCCTTAATGTTCAAGTCAAGACAAGCCACAGACTGTGGGGGTGACAACTGTTTAGAAGGGATGGATTTGGAATCTCTCAGTGAGCATTTCATTTGGCTCTCTCTAT
Organism: Trachemys scripta elegans; assembly: GCF_013100865.1. NCBI lineage: Eukaryota > Metazoa > Chordata > Testudines > Emydidae > Trachemys > Trachemys scripta. The sequence continues at coordinate 7,747,888 of NC_048321.1, forward strand.
GAGGCATTTTGCATATTACATTAAGGAACATGCATTATGCACATATCTGAAATAAGTGTCCTAAAAGTAGGTTTTGCCCCAAATTTTCCAGAGTGGGGTGACTTCACCACACTTTCATATTCTAGCCCCATTCATTGCTTTCCCAAACCGCCCCACCCCAAGTCCTTTTCTTAATCTATTGTAATAATGAAACATAGAAGTTAAGGTGTATTTTTGCTAATTTCACCCTTTCCAGAATGCCCAATGAGCCTGTTTGTTGGTTTCCTCCATCCTTTGCTAAAATCATGTTATGTGCCTCTTGGTGGTTGTTCACACATACAATAGAGAAGTTAGATAATAAACATCAAATACTCTTGCTGAAAGTTTGCAACCTAAGACTACTTTTATTATTAGACTCCAGAATGATAACACACAGTAACCAAAAACAGAGAGAGACAAAGCAGGCTGCTCCCTAAGGCAGAGAGGAAAAATTCACCTACCTTGTTCTAGGCTGACTCTTTTCCAGACTGACTGCTGCTACTCCCAGATTGCACACTTCCCCACAGACATCATGCAGGACCAGGAAAACCCCCTGAAATTAAAAGTGATAAATCACAATTTTAACACAGTTTTCATGAACCTTTTTATGCCGTTTTATTGATGCTAATACCATCTGACCTTATGAATCCCTGAAGCACAGAAAATGTTCCACCTGAATTGTAGTCAGAAGAATGTCTTCTTATGGGCATCCAATTATAACACAAATATTCCATCTGAGACACACACCATGCTAATACCCACTCTGAGCTTGAATTTCTTCTCTTATAGATTTTGGAGGCAAAGGAATATTTTCTCCCAGGTTTGCTCTGCTGGTTTTGAATGGGGTTATTAATATCTCCTGACCTTCTTCCTTTGTCATGCATGTTGCCCCACAGATCTTTAAAAGGAAGCAGAACATTTTCCTCTCCACGTGACAAAGTCTTTCATCAAGAGATCCATTAGCTAGCAGGCGTCTGTCTCACAGCATCACCTATTCATTACTGAAGAAAGGCACAAGATGTCCTACCACGTAGTTGGGATGATTCTAGTCTATCTGCGGAGTAAGTATTTTAGCCTGATTTATTTCATGCTTGTTCTCTACCAGGCTACAAACAATTAACTTTATACATAACATCCTTCTGCAATTCCAAGAGATTCTAACATCAACCTGGTGAGAGAGAAATTCACATCTTTTAGTCCATCAATTGAAATCTAAAGAAAGGTGAGGAAATATTCTATTTTAAAATAACCTGAATGCCAGAGATTAACACCTTGAGAATAGTTTCTGGTTAATATCCTGGATTGGGGTGCAAAATCTATTTCTTTTATGCTAATGTCTTACATACGGGCTGATGTATTTTTCTGCAGAATGATCAAAGGGAGAATTTGAAACACAAAGGGCTATGTTAGTAAAAGCCTCTCCCATGTACATTGTAGCCAAATGAAGGTTTTTTACCATTGATTTTGGTAAGTACAAGTGGGAACATGTAGCCTGGTGATTAGTGCTGGGAACTGGAAGTATGTACTCCTGGGTTCTGAACTCTGAGGTTGCTTTTTGTTGTTACATTACATTAATTCCTGCACAGGCTACATGAATCCTAACAAAACAAATAGAGAAAAATTAAAATTAATATTTAATAAATATGTGCTTTGTGTTATTCTTGGGTCATCTGCTCTGTATAGTGTATTGCAAAAGCCCCGGCTTGTCCAGTACTCACTGTATTAACACACTCCTTTCTTCCCCTGTACAGTGGCTGCCTCGGAAGAAGGGATACAAATCCAGCAAAGCCCAGCACAGCTGTGGCTGACTTCTGGACAGACTGCGCATCTGGACTGTAGAATATCAGAAGAAGAATGGCGAGTTCGGTGGTACAAGGAACAACAGAATGGAAGTTTACATGGGATTCATCAGAGTTCTGAGTCTGAATCTTTAGATGGAAAATACTCGAGTAAAGTGAACATTACGGCAAACATGTTTGCTCTACTTATCAGTAACGTACAAAGAGAAGACTCGGGGGTTTATTACTGTGGCCTCTCTGCCTCTGTGTATCTACAGCCCAACTTCGGGACTGGGACCAGACTAATTGTCACAGGTGAGTTTTTAGCAGCTTAGATCAATGATAACCTAATGCTAGGTGTCTTTTTTTGGCTAAATTGTGACCAATCCTCCTGTTTCAGCTTTAAGCCGTTGGCATTTGTGCATAGAGGCAGCATGGTCCAGGCAGTGACCAGGGCATAGGGTTTGGAATTAGGAGATCTGGGTTCTATTCCTGAAACACTGGGCACAGAGGGGGTGAGATCTTTAAAAGAAATCAGCTCCCCTTTAGGTGCCTAAATAAATTATCAGACTTTTAAAACACTCTGATCAAAACCTGGGACATTTTGGAAAATCTGACCTTGGGTTTCTCTGCATCTCAAATTCCTCGTCTGTATAATGGGGACAATGAGTCTCCTGTGTTAAAGCACTTTGAGATCTATGGATGAAAAGCACCACATCGGTGCTAGGTGTTATTTCCCTGACTTCTAGTTGGTATGTTACATTAGGAATCAGATTTGATAGTCACACTTGCTGATGATTCCTATTGAAACTGTCTGAGCCTAGGACATGGGGTATGTTTCAACTCTCCTGCTATCCTATTAAGACTTTAATATTAATCAGGTTCTTTTTCAGGCATTCACCAGGCTTCATGAAATGATTTCCCCAATGTCTTCATACAGGGGACTATTCATCGTCTCAAGCAGCACAGTATGAATTGAACATAATAATTCAATGTACAAGTAGTAATGTCTATATACTTTTGATCCACACTGTGCAAATATTCCAAAGACTACATAAAAGAGAAGGCATGGAATTACTTTGTGTGCTACTGGAGGCTGTATCTCTGGCAAATGGGATGAATGTAATAATAGGAAACTGTAGACTGACTATAATATTTAGGCAAGAAAGGCTCCTCTATCAGGCTTTTCATCCATAGATCTCAAAGCACTTTGCAAATGTGACTAAGTCGTGTTTCCTTAACTTTACATTTGGGGAATGAGGCACAGATGCAATATGAACTTGTTTCCAAGGTTACAGAGCAAGTCAGACACAAAGCTGGGAAAGGAGCTCTGGCCTCCTGACTCCTGGTCCGGTGTCCTCACCACCAGACTTGACCAACTCTTTTTCTGCATTTCTACCTAACCAAACACACTGTCGGCACCGAGCAAATCATCCTTGATGATCATATCCGTACAAACTTCTGAAGAGCAATGGATTGTGGGAGTCTCCCAAGGTGGATGCCCCATAGTGTAAGACAGTGGTTTTCAACCTGTGCTCTGCAGACCCGACTAGTCCAAGATTTCCAAAGGGGTCCACAGCTCCATTCAAAATTTTTAAGGGTCCTCAAATGAAAAAAAGGTTGAAAACCGCTAGAGTAAGACATTGAAAGCAGCAGAGACAAAGCTTTAGAAACAGGCTGCATTGGTCGGGTAGGGGTAGCAGCAGGATATGGACTAGCTGAGCCACCACTAACAGGTCTTTCCGACCTCTCGTTTCGGTGACTCAACTCTCTTTTAGATGGCTCCGAGCCGAGACTTTCCATCCTGGTGCCCTCCACACAAGAGGATGCTGAGCTTCCCCCCATCATTCCTCTGCTCTGCCTGCTCTCAGATTTCACTCCTCCCTGGAGTGAAGTTCTCTGGGACACTGGTGAGGAGGCATCTGAGGGTCAGACAGATGCTGGAGCCATAGACGGAAAAGGGGTCTTTAGTGTTTGGAGCCTAACGACAATCCCTTCTGAGACGTGGAAGCAGGAGACGATTTGCACTTGTACAGCCAAAGAGAGCAGCGAGGGGAGAAGCATCAGTGCTACAGTCTCCAAGGAAACAGGTTCAGTATCCTATAATCAAACCTAACCTAACTACTGGGGCATTTATGCTATGCCCCTCCCCGTGGTATCTAGGCACCAAGAGTCAGCGACATTACTCCAAGCTAGAGAAATAGACAGAATCACATGAGATGGCTCAGGGGAACGATAACTAATGGGAGCAAGCCGAGGTTTTGGAAACCACTGAGAAGGTGCTTGAGGTATGGGACAGACAGTTACGGTCACTCCCCCGTCACCCACCTTTCCCACCCCTTCTGAAAACCTTCCTTTCTCAACCCTTAGTGGTGTGAACTGGGTTTCTGGTCAAGCAGCCTGAAGCACAGTAAGGACACAGAAGGGTCACTTGAGATGAGCCAAAGGGGAAGAACAACAAAGGGAACAGCGGGATGAATGTCAGGAATGGCTTCCTGACAGCAAGATCTAACAGATAATGGAATAGATGCCCAGAGGCAGGGCTGAAAGCCCCAATAAAGAGGACTGGACAAACATTAGCCATTATAATATAGGGAAAAATCCTGCAGTGGTCAGGAGGGAGCTAGAGGGCACCCAATGAAACAAGGTCGTCTCCATCTCTGGCCTCTAGGATTCTGAGCTATCCCCTATAAATAACTTGATTCTGTTGCACTCATCACTGGAGCAGGAGGTCTCAGACTAAAATGGCTCAATGAAATGATGTCCAGTACAGGCCAGCCGGAGTAGGGCTGGTCTACACTGTTACCAGGTATCGCTGTTGGGCAATGATGTCAATTTTTGCTGACATGGCTGGCTACTACAATTTTTGCAAGGCTGCTGTCCCTGTATATGGAGGCACATCCCACTGCCTCCATATACAGATGGGCAACATGCTACAGAGCACAGAGGAATGAACGTGGAGTTCTGGGGAAAAGACCTCCTTTTGCCCATCTGTTTTGCTAGCAGTTTTCCATTCTCAGCGTCTCTTCTCTCTGCAGGAAACTGTATGATTGTGTTCTATGCTGGGCTGCCCTGTATCTTTATCCTTCTCCTGATACAGCTGTTGATCTTGCTCTGGAGAAAGTGCCCCATCAGAGGTAACTCAGTCATAACTGCTATAAAGCAGAAACCCATCACACATCTCTATAACTGTCTCTTTGTCTGTTTCATCCATCAGGGAGAGCTGTGCAAAGAGGGAATCAAATACCTATGAGGCAGATGCCACAGGTAAACCGCTTTTTCCATCATTGGTATGTTAGAAAGATACAATGTATTAACAACAGGGGATTAGAACCAGTGTCTTGGCCAATTTCCAACCCTAGTGTCTACACGTTGCCTCCTGAATTCACAGAGGTTTCATTTGTATTTATTCTTCTCTGCTCTTCTAGTAGAAGTGTTGTGTAGGGTTATTAGTACCAAAGACCTGCTGGGTTTCACCCAAGAGGTGGCTGCAGGTCAGGGATGGTGAAATAGGGCAGTGTATATTTCTATAAGTGACCACCAGAACGTCTAGTCTGACCTTATGTATATCACAAGCCACCAACACCATCCAGCCACTGAACTCAGCTACCAGGACAAAAGACCACAACCAAGAAATCTACACCGCTGAAATATGTTTTTCACATTCTTATAAAACAAAACCTGATCAGTTGATGCCTTTTGAACTTTCCAAATAAAATTAATAAATATCTGATCTTTCCTTTTTCTGTTTCAGACTGAATATGCGACTCTGATGTACAGTAACAGAAATGCTCCCCGGTAACTAAGTCTCACAAAAATGGCTTATGTTTTTTAAAACAGGAGATGCAGAAAGAAAGAACGAAAGAGAAAGCGGGAGAAATAGAGAAAGTCTCATGTTTGTAATGTGCTATAATGTTATATGAATTTCCTTGAAATACAAATCCTTCCACGGTCATTTCTCTGAACCCATATTCTGGGTTGACACCTCCATTCTTGCAAGAAAGTTGTGCAGGAGCGACTGTAGGTTGAGGGGGCATTGGATTTACATATTGACTGGAAGGTGCCATTTCCTGCACCACGGCACCCCCTATCACCATGTTGGGAATTTGGTTCTGATTGAGGGTGAAAGTGTCACCCACTGAATTTGTGAAGCTACTTCCTATACTGGAGGAGGTTTCCCATCCAAGCACTCACCGTGTATGGAGGGAGTAATCTAAAGGGATCCCAGCCCAAGGCTGGCCATGCTGTGGCATTGGGGTCAGTACTTAGATCAAAATCAGGCCTATATGTTCATATTTACTACAAAAAATAACAGGAGGACTTGTGGCACCTTAGAGAGTAACAAATTTATTTGAGCATAAGCTTTCGTGGGCTACAGCTCACTTCTTTGGATACATGCAGTGGCAAATACAGTAGGAAGATATACACACACACACACACACAGAACATGAAACAATGGGTGTTACCATACACACTATAAGGAGAGTGATCAGTTAAGGTGAGCTATTATCACTTGTGGTGAGCCACAGGGCTGGTTTAGCAGCCAGTAACAGAACATGGATGTTAAGGGTCAGACTGTAACACTTGTACCCACACTGGTGAGACGTTTCGGATGTGAGCAGTCCCTGGAACTTCAGTGGCACTCCCGCTGTGAATAATGGCTCCCTAATGGGAGTGAGAGGTTCATCGCCTGGCCCTAAATGAAATACAAAAGGCACCTACTGCTCTCAGTGACCCCCTGTAAACCCAGAGTAACTCCACTGCCTTCAGCAGAGTTCCTCTCTACTGGTATACACCAGCGTCAGTGAGAGCAGAACTGGCCCAAAGAATGTAGAAGTCACCTGTCACATATAATACGCTGAGCGACATGCATCAGCTGCTAGAGAAAGGAACTGAAACACGAGGGAGGAAGTGGCATATTTTTTAATGAGCAACATTTAGAATTACAGATTCAAAATGAGGAGTTAGTATCAAACCAGGCGGCATGTGCAGGCTCCGTGGTTGGGGGAGCCCCTCCCATTGATAAAGCATTGTTACTGAGAGAAGACAGACGGGTGTTGGCACCTGGCCCTGTGGATCGACCCCTTCAGGAAAAGCAGCAGTCTCCCAAGGAATTCGTTGGAGTAGCTGCTCTAGGACAGGGATGCGGAGAGAGCCTGACCTCACACAGCTCCGTTCAGACACAGTTTCCCATTTATAATCTCCCCTCACACCATGGAACGATACTGCTGGCCAGGCGGCACGGTCCTGCTGATGGCAGCTCCTAGGAAGCAGTCTCCACCCAACTGGAAAGCGTCACTTCTGTCTGGTTCTGCCCCTTCCATCTGCTGTGCGCGTCAGGGGGCCACGGCTGGTTCTGCATCTAGGTTTTTCTGGTCCTCCTTGTGCCACTGGTAACACACCTGAGTCTCACACCCAATCAGGTGAATGTTCAGTTTCTCGTGGGTACAACCTCCCACCTCCCCTTTCGACACCACTAAGGACTCGGATTAGACATGAGAGTAGCTGAGTTCCCTGTGACTGCCTGTGTGAATAAGGCAGGCCCTACGTCCCAACTCCTATTACTAGCACCCAGCCTGAGTAACTGAGCTCAGGGAGGAAGTGGGAAACTTTCCTGGCTCATAACTCAATGGAATTGACCATCGAACGGATCTGAGTCCTCACTCCAACTCCCTTTACTCAGAGGCCTGTCTGACCTTGAGGACTCCCTTTCCAGTCTCCCATGCGGCAAAACGCCAACAAGGCTGGGCCCAGGATTCCTGGGAGGCTGAAACCCCAGTCTTGTCGAGGATGTGAGGACTTTGCTGCACGGGACAGGGGAGAGGGTGTCCGCACTCTGGGTTCCTCTCTCCACACCGGACGCTTCCCTGACCCCCGGATCAATACAGATAGTTCAAACCCAATGCAATCCACTAAACAACAACTGTAAAAGAAAATTGGGGAAAAAATGGGAAAGGTTAAAGGGAACAAGGAACTCCACCTAGTGGACACAGGAGACTCTGGGATGTCAGAGGAGCTCACAGTCTGTTCCTCACACGTCCCAGGCCCTGGCTGTGCTGCGGTGATACCCCGAGTCAGACACCTGCCTTGGGGGTGGCTACTCGCCCTCAGGATCTAGATGGCAGGACCCTTCTCCCCAGCACCAGCCATCCCATCGGGTTCATGTCCCTGCTCCGAGTCTGGCCTGCAAGACCTCTTGTCTGGCGACGTCTCCCTGCGCCCAGAGTCCCCCTCACTCTCGCCAGCCGCTCAGCGCGCTCGGCTCAGTGTTACGTGCGGCGGGGCCGGCGTCCACTCCCCAGCTCCGGCCCAGCAGCTCCCCGCTGCAGCTCAGCCCGGCTCCCTGTCAGCGGCTGGTCTGCTCTGCCCCCAGCCCAGCTCTGCCCCCAGCCCAGCTCTGCCATCTGGGCTGCTCCCTGACCCCTCTGCCTCGACCTCAGCTCCGGCTGCTGCTCTCCCCTTAGCTCGGCCCTACTCAGTCTGCCGTAGGCAGGTAAACCTCAGACGGAGGACGGGCCCTCCAGGCTCCTGGCTCCCTCATTGGCCTGCCTGCCCTGTCAATCTAGCTGACTTGGTGCATCGGCCTCTCCCCATTGACCCCGAGCACTGTCAGTTTCTCATCGGCCCGTCCCCTTTCTTTTGGTAGTGGGAAAGGGCCGACCAAAGAACCCCAGTAAGTGTCAGGAAGGGGCCAGCAGCCCCCTCACAGGCATGACAATGTCTTGCCTATCGCAGCAGGAAATCTCTCACCTCCGTGGGTTTGGTTCTTTCTGTGACTTCCTGCTATTTATACTCTAGGAGGTGGACAAGTCGGGTTACTTTTTAATTATATTTTGCAACGGAGCCACATGCAGCAGCGGTGAAGAGCAGAAGCAGTAAAAACAAACCAACAGCTTTTACAGAAAGACACCATCTTACAAAATGGCTGCCGTCGTTGAGGTCAGCAGCGAACCAGCTGTGAGTTTCCAGGCTCGGATCTCAGTGTGGGTTAGGATTTTTCTCGTCCATCAGCCACTGCATCCTGATCTGGTTGTGATTCCTTGACTGAAACTTCACTCGGGCATAAACCCTTTGAGCCTGTTTGACAACATTTCGTACCATTAGTCACCTCCAGGGAAGGTCAGATAACTGTTCGAGTTTGACACCGTTTCAAACAGGTTACTAATATTTATTGCTTCTCTTGCAAACAGTGCACATTATTAGCACATAAACCATTGTGGAAACCTTGCTTTAAGAGTTCAGCACATGGCTGAAAACAGAGTTTAGGATTCAGATAGTTTTTAATGCACCTTTTAACTCCCCTGAGGCTGCAGTTCTCCCTCCTTTACCGTATTCCCAAAACAGACGGAATGGGCCAAATTCATCCAGGGTGTAAATCCAGCTCCAGGAGAATTATAGTGGTGAATAGTTTGCATCCTAAATTCACTCCTTTTGCACAACCAGCAAACAGTAGCGTTATGCTGAGAGGTATTCGAAAGTTTGGATTACAAACCTCTGCTGCGATTAGGTGTGAATGCACCCTTCAATTAAGGTAGCTCTCGGGATGAATTAAGCAGAATGCCCCCACCTACAGCAAAAGGGAGTTATGAACCCATGCTGACTAAGCAGGCAGAGGGGGTTTGCTGAGTATTGCTTGTGTGGGGTGTATGCAGGGAAAATGCACAGAAACTGAGAACAGACAAGAACAGAGAAGCAGAGGCAGAGAGCAGAGGGAGTCTGCTGCTGTCTGAACTTACAAGACAGGATGCTGACATGCGCTCAGCCCTCTAAAAACCCACTCTCTCCCCCCCACATACACACAACACTCCCTTGCCCCACCCCAATTTGAAAAGCACATTGCAGTCACTTGCATGCTGGGATATCTGCCCATAATACACCGCTCCCAATGCCATTGCAAGTGCCGCAAATGTGGCCACGCCAATGTGCTTGAAGCTGTCAGTGTGGACAGACTGCAGCGCTTTCCCTACTGTGCTCTCTGAAGGCGGGTTTAACTCAAAGCGCTCTACATCTGCAAGTGTAGCCATGCCCTTAGAAACTTCCCATTTTGTTCTTGGTTCCTCATGCATTTGAGAAGCAGGACTTTGATGCAATCTTGTTTATTTACAAGGAATGAACAAAGAAAACACTAGAGTCTATCCATTTCTACTTCCAGCTGGAACCCGAAGGCCCTGAAATTTGACTGGCCGCTTGAGTCAAAAGAATGGCAATAGGCCCATTGGTGCAAGTTAAACCGCTTCACCCCCTACACGTGTTTTCTCGCCAATTTACACCCAGAGTCAGATTATCCTGCTATTTCATTGGGAGTTGTGCATTTACAACTCATGGGGTAACCAGGCCTCTGCTGTGTAATTTACATCCCAATGGAATTTGCCCAGAGATTCCCATGGGAGTTTCACCTGCTTGTTTCAGGTAGAAATTGGCCCTGGGTGATAAAGCAAACGATGACTGATCTAAATAGTGTGTCAGTCCTCAGATGCAACAGTGACTTCTCACACAGACACAAACTGAAAACAGTTCTATCAGTCCCTTCTGCTCGGCCTTGCTGAACATGTATTCCTGGTTGAATATAGGGCTTTTCCCTACCGAAGAGTTGCTGAGCAGCAGGAAGGAATACATGTTCAGCAAGGCCGAGCAGAAGGGACTGATAGAACTGTTTTCAGTTTGTGTCTGTGCGAGAAGTCAGCCCAAATATGAATAGGGCTGCTGAGCCTATAGGTCTCTCCATCTAGCATGGACGGTGATGTGTTGATTACCTGGACTGGAACAGCAGCGAATCCAAGCCAGACTCAGAGACACCATCAACCCCACCAGGAAAACTGCCACCACGTGGTGCAATATCTGCGGCACACACCCGCTGGGATGGACTGTGGAGGAAGCAGACTCCGGCGGATCATCAGGAGTTGGGACAGTCACGTTTGCACCGTTTCGTTAAACTCGTTGGCTTAATTTACAAACCTGGTTCCATTGAAGCGAATGGGATTTTTGCCATTGACTTCAGTGGGGCCAGGATTCCACCCATGTAATTTACAAGTCATAGGATCAGAGCAATGTAGGGCTGGAAGGGACCGTGAGAAGACCTCAAGTCCAGGCCCCTGTGCTGAGGCAGGGTCAAGCAAACCTAGACCGTGCTTGACAGGTGTTTGTCCAACCGGTTATTAAAAACCTCCTGGGATTCCACAACCTCCCTAGGTAGCATGTTCAAGTTCTTAACTACACTAGAACCTCAAAGTTACAAACATCTTCGTGCATTCTCGAAGATGATCACTAATGAGATTGCATCAGCTACTTCCTTAAGTATCCTAGGGGTGGAAGGGTGGAACGTTGTTGCTGTGACACTCAAGGCTGCTGAGCTGTTACGGCTGCTCAGGGCTCCTGTCCCTGGAGCTCTGGCGTTATCAGCACCAGCAGAGAGCGCAGCCTGTGAATTCAGCAGCTCTCTACATTGCTCAGAGGGAAAGACTATAGGCACAGCTCGGTGACAAAGGCACTCGGCCAGGTTTAATGTCCTCAAGTCACAGTCCTAACGACTCACACAAGTACATTAACCAATGAGTGCCCCCTAGCAAGGAGCAGCTCAGTCAGCAGTGGGAATTTCTGCTGTCCCCTCGGCCGCACAAAGGATTAAGGCAAGGTCCCCCAACATTTATAGACACAGACAAACAACGGAGATAAACAACTTCCGTACCACCTTATGTGTCTCGTGGCATCTCTTTGTTACTTCCCCTTGTATCTTGTTCCTAATATCTCGGACAAAACATCCTTATTTGTTATTCTGTCAAACCATCTCATCTTGTACTAGATTAGGGTGGATATGTACTAGCCTTCTGGAATGTATTTACGTAAATAGCTAGTGCCTAGTACTTCCTACTTGCTATGTTTTAGCAACTTTGCCAAGTTCATGTACCTGACAGTGAACTTGTAAGCATCTGCTTTAATACATAGCCTGACTTTGGTTCACAGCCTCTAGGTCCGGCCTCAGGTCTTGAACTAGGCCCAGTGCTCCAAGCACTCTCTCTCTACCACACTACGGTGAATTTCATCAGGCCCCTCTGACTTAAATACATACAATTTATCTAAATATTCTTTAACCTGTTCTTTCCCTACTCTGGCCTGAGATCCTTCCTCCTTTTTGTTAATATTTATTGTGTTAAGCAACTGGATACAATTAACCTTTCCAGTGAAGACTGAAGCAAAAAATGCATTAAACACTTCAGCCTTCTCTCTGTGTCATCTGTTATTTACTCGCCTGGCAGGTTAAGTAAAGTCGTGATTTCTTTTAGTTCCAGAAGCAAATATAAAATCACTCACGTTCAAAATACCTGGCACTTTTCTTAACTCTGCTGCCAGAAGAGTTGAATTTGACTTCACACGTGAAAATTTTCACATTGGTCCAGGTGTCTTTTGGGATGCTAATGTGACTTATGAGCATTAAGGATCCATCCTTTGCTTTCAGTGATCGCATTAGTGCTTGTTCCTGCCGATCCCCAGAAATATTCCAGAAAATTTGGACTGGGTTGGAGACTCCGTGGACAATGCAAGCCAGATCAACCATCCCAGTGGAGATGAGGCCGTGGGGAGATGGAACCAGAAGCAAAACCCAGCTGCTGGTGGTGTAGCTGTCTGAGCAGAATAAAGCAGAGAATTTATTGTTCCATCCTGCGTCTGACTCACAACAGACCTACCATCTGTTTATTATCTAATTAAAGGCACCAATTTTACTTTGTTACAATTGTACACTTCCACTGAAGTCAATACAATTACACTAGTGTAACGGACCGGCCGTTAGGAATGTTAATCTCAGGAGATGGGGATTCCTTCAAAGTAAAAAATTCTGCAAAAAGAAAAGAATAAATCTTACTCAATGTATTTGTGGCTGTTAGGTCCAAAACAATCTGGCAGCAATAAATAATTATGAGGGTAAAACTAAAGTGCTTTGGGATCTACTGGTGAAAAGCACAAGGTATGAGGGAAGTGGGTTTATTTTTTTTTTTTTTTTTTTACAAAATCTGCCATATTTGACCATTAAAGGAAAAAATTTAATTGAGTCCCCTAAAAATGCAGAATCTGCTTCTAAGCGGCTCCATTTAGTTGTTATTTTTCAGCTTAGTTTCTCCTTTTCAACCAGTTCAGCTTTGAAAGTTGGACCATGTTCCATTTTCCTGGGTTTTTTTTTAACATCTCTGCATTGTTAATCACTTTTCCCCTTGAGTTACACCATTATCTTTCCTTACCTCCAACAATCAGTGTGGATCCATTGCCGAAAATCAGATAGCTGCTGGTTTTAACAGCACAGTAATAGTCACCAGACTCGTTCTGCTGGACGTTGTAGATTTCCAGTGTCATGCCGTGTGTCTCGGGTTTGCAGGCAAACTTACTTACATTTTGATCATTTAAGCATTTCTTGATGCAGGTGGGCCCCTCGCCTTCTCTTCTCCTGTACCAATAAACCGAAATGCCACCTCCTTCCAGTTTTTCTTTGGAAGAACAGGGGATCTTTGCCGTAGCACTAATTCCGACAAACAGGAATTGCTGAGTCGGGTACAGAGATAACTGTGCTCCCAACACTGCAGAAATAAAACAGATTATGTCGTTTTAGTCGCTTTCATTGGATCTCTCTCTGCCATAGACAAATGGGATAGTTCCGGAATAAAACTTATTTCGTCTGCTAATACTTATGCTCTGTAAAAGTGGCTGCAGCGTGACTACTAGAAACCATGCTAAAGCTAGCACAAGTGAATGGAAGTGCATCTAAACTGCAGCAAAACTCTGCTAAGCTCCCACAAACGTCCACATCCTCTTGCACTGACTATTTTCTGAATGCTGTTCAGTAACACAAGGAGTTTTACCCATGGAAGAGAAAATCAGATACTTGGCAAAGAGCATGTTTGTAGAAAACACAACGAAAGTCTGACACGCTGCTTCAGTGAAGGGTCATTTCTGATGAAGAACACGGCCCAGGAGAGTGTGCTGTGGTGTAGATGGCTATCAACTGACTAGGGTCGGGGGATGGGGGAGGGCAGGTGAGGGGGGAGGAACCCACAAAGGATGCTGTATTTCTTGCTGACTGTTGATGAATTAATATCAGACCCCGAGATACTATAGGGTACATTTTCAAAAGCATCAAAGTTGCATTGATTTTCTATGGTATTTATGCCCTTAATTCTGATGCCTTTGAAAATTTGGCTCATAATGATTATAAGTATAAATACCCAAAGATCGGACAACACAGAAGAAAATATTCTACCAAATACAGCACGCAGTGTTGGGTTCTAAAGGGTCAGAATAGTTTGCAATGTTGGTTAACGTGCCAGTGTTGCAAGGTACAATGCATCCAGCATATGGCATGAAAAAATGAGGGAGTTACTTCCTGCACCCACCCATCCTTCTGCTGTATTTCCTGACAGCATGACACTAACCAGTAATGACATTTGGAGGCCAGGCTCGGAGGACTTTAGTCACCATTTAAATCACCAAAGTGAAAGCCGCAGCTTGTTTCAGAAATGACAGAACTAATGCCTCCTTTTCTGTATTTCCAGAATATGGGAGAGGTTGGACTTTGCCATGTCACCAATCTTCTTACTCTGCAGGTTGGATCCAATCCTGCAACCTGTGCACATCCAGAACACCCACTGGGGCATGAATCTGTGCAGCATTGGTCCTTTTTGGCATCGCATTTACGAGGCTGTAGAGGTGTCATGGGTTTTATGAGAACCTGCTATGCCACCTATGTCATGGCACGTGGCCTGACTGAGGTGCGAAGTGGTGGGGGACTCGGTCCTGGAGTGCCCCCTGGTGGTCCATTGTAGAATCATAGTTGCATCCCTGCCTCAGTTTCTTGTACTCCATTCTGGGATGGAAACTGTATCACTCAACCTTCCTCCGAGACTCCAGCCGGGTCTCTCTCCTTCAGGGGTTGCACGGGACCTCACCCCACAGTTCTGCTGGTCCCCGGTGGAATCCTTGCCTTAGGGCTTCTCCTACCCCTGGTTCTGGTGGGGCCCTTTTACAGGTTTCTTCAGTCCCTTCTTCAGCAGGCAGAAGCAAAAGAAATTAAAGCAGGAACAAAAAGTAAAGTTAGTGCTGCCACCCACGTCTGGTGTCTCATCAATCTCTACCCCCTTCCACGAGGGGATGGCAGGGGGACCCAGGCATGCCCTTTCCTCTGGGTGCCAGACCAGGGATCCTAGGTTAGGCAGTCAAAAAGACTTGTTTTTTTTAAATCTCCGACTGCCTCTCTGAGCTGCTTCCTACCTCGGTACTTGACAGCTACTGGCAGGGAATTCATTTGCCTGGGCAGTTTTTTCCCATCTGACCCTGTGGAGCTCCTCCCCCCCCCGTCCCTCTCTGGGTACATCTACACTACGATAAAAAACCTGCGGCGCCAAGTCTCAGAACCAGGGTCAACTGACACGGGCTTGCAGGGCTCAGGCTGTGAGGCTAGACAATCTCAGTATAGATGCTCAGGCTGGAGCCAGGCTTTGAGACCCTGCAAGAGAGGAGGGTCTCAGAGCCCGAGCGTCTACACTGAGATTTTATAGCCCTGCAGCCCGAGCCCTGCAACCCTGTGTCAGCTGACCTGGATCAGCCATGCAGTGTAGACGTACCCAGAATCTCTCTGGCAGCTGCCCCACTCCAGCCGGGTTGCAGCTTTTTATCCCAGCTGTTAAACCTGCCATTTAGCTGCCGCTGGGGAAGTGATTGCTTCCTGTCTTAACCCTTTAGTGTCTGCTGTCTTGTAGGGTCTATACACCCCATCACAAGGAGGATATAATGCCCCTCTCTGCCTGTTATCGGGCTCTTCCATTACTACTGATCTTCTTTCTGGCTATCTCCTCCTTATCTGTGCCATGACATTTAGTTTGTTGCTTGTTTAACCCACCTCTTGTTTCCTCTGTCTGTCCCTAAACCAGTGAACATGTGGGTCACTATGGCCAGTTAGTTCATCATCTGAAAGAAAGGGTGAAGTCTCCTACCAAGCTCAAAGTGGAAAGGGGCCTTTCTCACCAGTGGTGCTACTCAGACACGTCAAATTAGTAAGGAGCTCAGCAGGACCTTGAGGCTGATGGGAGATTTTCCATCGCAACCATTTTCAGTGGAAAAGTGGATCTGAAAGACATTTTTTTTGCTGAAAAAATATCTGCTTTCCTCGGAAAATTTTGACTATTTGTTGAAAACCCGAAAACCAAAAAGTTTTAGGTTTTTCCTACAAAACGTCAAAAATGTCTTTGTAAAAATCACCCCAGTTTGTGACCAGTTCTTCTCCGCAGCACTTGGACAAAGGCAGGCCGATGCCTATGCTGCAAGGAAAGGTCAACCCCTCTGTCGGGTTGCAGCTAAGGCTAAATCAAATTCATTCATTAAAGAGTTGGACCCCCACTTTACAACTATATGTTACATCACGCGGGAGCGTTCACGGGAAGGTCATTGTTGGAAATAGTTTAAAGAGGCTTTCTGGGTAACATTAGTAAGACGGATATGAATTATTTAAATGAGATACATTCAGGTGATGGTGAGAGATATGTAAATGATTTGCACTAAATTAGAGCTAAACCCAAACTGAAACACCCCCTTTGGTGAAGTTGAGAAAATTGTTTCCTGTCTCCCTGCTCCGAGCTGAAAACAAAAATAGATAAGCCATGCAGAGAGTCACAGTATTTCCGGCCAGACTCAAACAAAGAGCGGAGAGTCTCTTGGGATCAGATTTTTCAGCCCTATTTCCAAACTCAGGGCTAGTACCTGTTGCTTCATTAGGTAAAATTCCCATTGATGTAGGTGGAAATTTTTCCTGAGTGAGGACTGCAGAATCACAACCCAAAGTATTTCAGACAGATACATATCCCAGCTAATCCTCCAAATCTCTTGAGGTTCAGTTGTCACTATGGGGAAAATGCCATAGGCCAGTGGTTCTCAACCAGGGGTACGTGTACCCCTGGGGGTACGCAGAGGTCTACCAGGGGGTACATCAACTCATCTAGATATTTGCCTAGTTTTACAACAGGCTACATAAAAAGCCCTAGCGAAGTCAGTACAAACTAAAATTTCATAAAGACAATGACTTGTTTATACTGCTCTCTATACTGTACACTGAAATGTAAGGACAAGATTTATATTCCAATTGATTTATTTGATAATGATATGGTAAAAATGAGAAAGTCAGCAATTTTTCAGTACTAGTGTGCTGTGACACTTGTGTATTTTTATGTCTGATTAAGCAAGTAGCTTTTGAGTGAGGTGAAACTTGGGGGTATGCAAGACAAATCAGACTCCTGAAAGGGGTACAGTAGCCTAGAAAGGTTAAGAGCCACTGCCACAGGGGACAGAGAATGCACCATATTGTGCTATCTTCTCATGGAAGGCATGATATGGCCCACTGAGCCCTCATCAATACGGTTTTAGGCAAATACGTATGCCAGGGCTTAACTTTATTCCCTTTAGGCGTCCCACTGAAATCAATGGGATTACGCCTAGGAATACAGTTAGCACATGTCTGTACTAGTGTTTGCAGGACTAGGTTCACAGATCTACAAATGCTTCGTAACGTCTTTTTGTGCAGATGGGCTAAGATGATCTTTAGGAGATAAAAGAGAGAAAATAAGGAGGTATATTTAGATCTACATTACAAAAACATGTACGCTATTTTTTTCCCCTGTGGTTCAGTGAGCGAGGAAGTTCATTAACAAAGGCTGGTTCTTTTGTGGTGAAACGGTTAGACAACAAGTGATTACAGACAACAAGAAAATAAAATGTTTTGCTCTCTGACAAACAAAAAAAGAGTGGCAAAAGTAGTGAGTTGACACTGACCACAGGCAGATGCAAGTAACCCAGCAACCAGCTCTGAGCTTTTGCAAATGATTTTGATGCTCACAAACACAGATACCCCGTTCCCTTCAAAAAGACCAACTAAACAAACAAGCAAAGCGAAAAGCCCAGCTAAGTGAAAAAACAAAAACAAAGAACCAGACAAAGAACCCCCCCATCCGCCCCCTGCAAGCCATCAAAACATCACCCTGCAACAAATTAGCCTAACTAAGTAAACAAACCAAAACTAATAAAATATAAAACATTAAAAACAAAATCCCAACCCTAAATTCAGTTTTAGAGCCAGAGACTTCTTAAAGCCCACTAGAGACTTTACTATTGCTATTACTTTTATATGACAGGTACTCAGATACACTAGCTGTGGGTGACATGATAAAACCAGGAGATGGACGACTGATCTATGTTAAAAATACTCAAAGTTCTACACTACAGGGACATGCACTTCAAAGAGAGTCCCAAGTGCAGAAGGGTCGATGGACACGAATAGCCTCATAAATACATTTTTCAAATGTAAAAGAAAAAAGCGGACGAATGAGCCCTTCTCTTTCCTGGAAGGTGGTCTTTGGGAGTGAAAGTATATTTATTAGCTGCGGCAAATACTCTGGGTAACTGAAAACACAACAATGCTTTCTGTTTGGCTGAGATAATCTGAATCATCTTCTAACAAAGGGGTTTTGCATAGTAAATTCCTGTGTATCAACTTGAAGAATGTACTCCTAAAAGTTCAGATAGTCCAGACTGCCTTTCTAAAATTGGTTAGAACCGCTTAGACCCTGGGTTAGCGGCTTTTTATCATAAAAATAAAAATCTAATGCCTACAGTAGCTTTAAACTTTGTCTTAACATTTAACATCCACTGGACTTTATTAATGAAGAACAATTTTATAATGAATGTATATAAAAGAAATGCAACTGGATGAAATACTTTGCATTTCCTTTCATTGAATTCATAGCAGATAACCAGTAGCCATAGAGCACTCTATGGTTTTGTTGCAGCTTTTTAAAAGTTGAGGATTTTTATTTTAAATACAAATAAGTACATTTAGTAGCAGTGAAGGGAGAAAATGAGGAACAATTAAAGCATAATCAACGGCATTGCAATCTTCTCCCTTACAGCTCTACCAAGATGCCTGAATTGCTTCTCTGTTACAATTACAGCACAGATTATTGGCTTGATTGACAGGAATTTCATATGGGCATGTCAGCATCACATCATTAACATACCTGTATTATAAATACTTCTAGTACTATAGAAGTAACAAATAAAATAATAACAGTATAAACGTCATTAGGATAAAGTGTGTCTCAGCATGGTCTAACTTTTGGTGTTTAGGGCATCGTATCTCTGCTGGTTCATATCCCATTGGGATGGAATTCAATGTACAGGTGGTTGGCTAGATGAGAAAAGTTTTGAAATTATTTTTACCAAACATTCAGATTGCTTTAGCCTATTTTTGATGAGGAGATTGGCCAATATGTTAAATTCTCAAGATGTCGTGTGTTTTTTTAAGCCCTCCACAAACTATCAAATAGCTGTATTAAAAATATATATATTGAAGCCAAGTGATGTATTCCCAATTAGACTGATCACATTTATAAAATGTAAAATGCACCAGGTGTTTTTAAAATTTAAACTTGCCTATTAACCATCCACAGCTACTTCCTATAACATTTTACATTTCTAAGCACCGTGACAAATGCAACAGACAAGCTTCAGGTAGTAGCGGTCTTCTCCTATATTTCATGGGTGTTGAAATAGCCGGAGTCTCATATATGGGACATGGGCTAGTGAGGTCCGAGTAGCTGTTTGTGCCATACTGTATTAAACTTCCCATGAGATAGACATCAATGAGACACGATTTCCAAATGTTTTTTTAGAATATTCAAATATGTAAGATGACCGTGTTTCCGAATACACATTTACAAGAAAGGAATTGGAATATCTTCATGGGTATTTCAGTTCTTTTTTCTCTCTAACTCGTTTTGAATATTATTGCAAGGAACATGCATTAGGCACATACCTGTGTGACCCACAATTAGGTTATGTTTCAAAGATCTCAACTGGAATAACCGTATACTTCCATTTTCTAGACCCAGCCATTCCTTTCCCACTGGGTCTCTTCCCAAAACGTTTATTTCATCTGCAATAATAACTAAACAAACAAGCTAATGTATTTTTGTACATTTCCCACACTTCCATAGTGCACGACCAGCCTCTTCAATGATTTCCTCTATCCTTTGATAAAGTATCAGGGTGACTCTTCAGAGCCACGCACCTTATTCTCTTTCTATCGGGGCTAACATCCCCCAAATACGTCTGAATGTCTGAAACCCTGAAGCACAGAAAATAATCCACGTAAGTTTCAGTCCAAAGAAGGGCTTGTCCCATCCATCCAATTATGAGATGAAAAATTCCTTTTAAAATACCCACTCTGCTGTCACACAGTCAGACCCGGAATTTGTTGTGTAATGAATTTTAGAGGCAACTGAATATTATTCCCTAGATTTGCCCTGCTGGCTGTCAGAGTAAGATTTTGAATGGGGTTAGTAATATCTCCTGGCCCTCTCCTTTGTCACACATGTTGCCCCCACAGAACTTTAAGAGGAAATATGACATCTTCCTCTCCACGTGATAAAGTCTTTCATCAAGAGATCCATTAACTAACAGGCATCTACCATTCTCAGAGCATCAACTTTGCATGACTGAAGAAAGCCAGAAAATGTCCTACCATATCATTTGGATGATTCTATTCTATCTGCAGAGTAAGTATTTTAGCCTGATATTTCATGCTTGTTTTGTACCTTGCTACAAAAAATTACTTTCATGTGCAAAAATCTTCTGAAATACGGGTAACACCAAGAGGAGCTGATGGGGAGAGTTAACAGTCATATGTTTTAGTTCACCAACTGAAATCCTAAGAGAGGTAATGAAATAATGTGTTGTGCTCTCCACAACACCTTGAATATAGTTTAACATTTTGGATACTGTAATGGATTGTTGTTCAAAATCCAGTTCTCTTTTATGCTCATGTATTTTATATAGGCTTCCAGGGGCATTAGTCTTTTTTTATAGGTAATCAAAAAGATGATTTTAAGCCTGAATGTCTAAGATAATAAAGCATTCCCTTTCATGTACAATTTTGGTCAAACAACATTAATGTTGTTGTTTTTAACTCTGATTCAAGCTTAATATGAATGGGAGAGTGCAGTCTAGTGGATAGAGCAGAGGACCCAGGAGTCAGAACACTTGGGTTTTATTCAAAATCATGTCATTGATGTGTGGGACCCTCGCCAAATCTCTCCACTTACCTGTGATAATTTCTCCAGCTATACAGGGATAATATTTCATCATCTCACAGGAAAATTGTGAGGCTGAACTCATTAATAGCTGCAAAGCAGTTTGATTATCATGTGACAGGCTCTAAGTCCCGAATATTATTAGTCAAGTATCAGAGGGGTAGCCGTGTTAATCTGGGTCTGTAAAAAGCAACAGAGAGTCCTGTGGCACCTTTAAGACTAACAGATGTATTGGAGCATAAGCTTTCGTGGGTGAATGCCCACTTTGTCAGATGTATTCAACAGCACTCTCTGTTGAATATTATTAGGGTGACCAGATAGCAAGTGTGAAAAATCGGGACACTTTTTTGGGGGGTATAGTTGTGTATATAAGACAAAGCCCCTAATATTGGAACAGTCCCAATAATATCGGGATGTCAGGTCACCCTAAATATTATTTATTAGTATGATTGTGAGGTTTAATTCATTGTGATAAGTGCTTCAGTGTCTTTGGATGAGAGGTGATGTAGATGTGCAAAGGGATTGATTAGCATCCATGCGTGCAGTGATTATTGTTTATGTTACAGCTATGCTACATTTGACAATATGGCAAAAAATACTATACTAGAAACAAAAATTCAGCAACATATGTTTAGTTTAAAATACATCAATTTTCCTATAGTGTATATGAATCCTAAGAAAATGCATAAGTACAAAAATAAAGTTAACCCACCCCCAATTTTTAAAACAATGGGCATTTTGCTTGGAGCAGATGCCAGGTTATATTGCATATATTGCAAAGGGTGAGTCTCTTACAAGTGATTCATGTGTTCATGTTTTTATGTTTCTTTTTATAGTGACTGCTTCACAGGAAGGGATATTGATCCAACAGAGCCCGGCACAGATCTTTCTGGCCTCTGGAAAAACTGCAGAGATACACTGTAAGCTTTCAACAAGAACACAGTATATGTACTGGTACAAAGAGCTTCAGAATGGAAGTTTGCACGGGATTTACCAGAGTTATGAGTATGCTGCACTTCCACACGAAAAATACTCGAGTAAAGTGAACATTCCGGCAAACACGTTTACGCTGATTATAAGCAACGTACAAAGAAATGACTCCGGGGTGTATTTCTGTGGCCTTGCTGTATATGTACATCCGAACTTCGGGTCTGGGACCAGGCTGATTGTCACAGGTGAGTTTCCAGTGGGTTGGGACAATGACATTCCAGCGGTTTGAGGGGTTCTGAGCAGAGCTGTGACTAGGCATTTGAGCACCTGGGGCAAGCCCTACTGGTTTTTGTCTTGCCCTGGTGGCTGGGAGCTGGCTGGGGTTGCTGCAGGGATGGCCCAGCCATTGGCTCCAGAGTCGATCCCTGAGAGCTGCCGCAGCCCTTTGCATGGTAAGCCACAGCAGAGCAGGGTCAGGGCAAGTGGAGGCCAACTGCGTCATGTTTCTCCCGGCCCTTCTGCCTCCTACTGGCCCTGAGAATTTCCCAGCCAGGCTCCTGCAGGGATAAAAATGATGGTGGGGTGCTGCGGTGAGCTTCTGAGCCCAGACCCCCGAGCACCAGCCTCTGCCGTGAGCCCAGACCATGAGCCGCGCGTATAAGCCCCCTGCTGCTGCTAGCGGTCTGCACCGCCCAGTGCCAGGCTTCGGGGCTCGCTGTGCTGGGGATCCCCCAGCTTCCAGATCGGGGGGGTGGGGGGCGCTGCACCCGCTGCAGGGGCCGGGGGCGGCTGACTGCATTCCCTGCTTGGGCAGCTCCAGCAGTGGGGCCACCAGGGGTTCTGAGAGCTGGGGGACAGGAGCCTACAGGGGAAAGAGAGGAACAAGGAGAAGGGTGGCTTGGGGCAGGTGCAGGGGAGCTGGTGGGGGCAGCGACTGCGGGAGTTGGGGAGGGGGACATGGGAAGCCAAGAGCTGTGGTTGAAGGGAAGCCTGGGAGGCAGGTATGGAGAGACCTCGAGGGCCCCAGAAGAGCTTGGCAGAACCTTTGGGGCCCTCAGGGGGAGGGAGCTGAAGGGAAAGGAGGGATCCGATCTTTCCTTTCCGACCCATTTTTCCACCTCTGTAGCTTTGCGCCCTGGGCGGCTGCCCCGCTTGCCCCGTCCTGGTTATGGCCCTGGTTCTGAGACAGAATCTTGCAATTGTGATTATCTGACCCCCACCCCCACCCCATTTCGGTTTTAAGTCATCAGCGGTTTATGCCGAGAGGTAGAACAATCCAGGTAGCGGATACTGTATGAGACTGTGAATTAGGAAACCTGGATTGTAATCCTGAACCATTGGCCACCCATCACTCTGCAACTAAAATGGGGTAATGACTCTTACTCGCCAACATAGAGTGCTTTGATCTCTAACTACTGATGAGAAATGCACCAGTGCTAGCTGTTAGTACTATCCTACCTTCTCATAGGCACGCTCACGGACTGTACCTAGTGAAAGCCACCTGAGCCTGGGATGTGATGCATCTTCCTGCTGGTCTTCTAAAACTTTATTAATCCGGCTCTTCACTAGGCATTCACTAATGTGGTTTGCATGGGGAAGCTTTTTACTCGAGAAACTCAGCAGGAGTTGAACATAAGATTACAGTGTAGTAAAGAGGTGTCTAATTTTTGAATCTCCACCCTCTGCAGATATGCAGAATATTAAGACCATCAAGGAGCCAGGGGAACCGTTTGGGGTGGGACGAAGGAGTGTAATGGGATGAAATTAGCAAGAGAAATCCCCTTCGTGCAAGGGAAGTCCCACCATTTAAGACACGGAAGACTAGACTAGACAATGCACTAGATACTTAAAATATTCTCCACTGGCAGGGGTAGGAGCTGGGTAGGGACTAGCTGAGCTACAGGTAACAGGTCTTTCTGGTCTCTATTTTGGGTGACTCCACTCTCTTTTAGATGCCTCTGAGCCAAGACTTTCCATCCTGGTTCCCTCCACCCCAGAAGATGCTGAGCGTCCCCCCATCATTCCTCTGCTCTGCCTGCTGTCTGATTTCACTCCTCCCTGGAGTGAAGTTTTCTGGGACACTGGTGAGGAGGCATCTGAGGGTCAGATGGATGCTGGAGCCATAGACGGGAACGGGGTCTTTAGTGTTTGGAGCCTAATGACAATCCCTTCTGAGACGTGGAAGCAGAAGATGATCTGCACTTGTACAGCCAAGGAGAGCAGCACGGAGAGAAGCATCAATGCTACAGTCTCCAAGGAAACAGGTCCAGTATCATATCCTATCTAACCTGTTCTGTTTCCCAAGACATTTATATCTGGTGTCTGGTGAAAACTTCACCTCACGTCAGGACAAATACACAGCTCTAAAGGGTTACTGCTGAGCTAAATAACTAAAATGAGGGGGAGTGGGGACTAGGTATAAAAACGACCTAGAGGCCTTGAATTGTGGGAGAGACAAGGTGGGTGAGGTAATATCTTTTATTGGACCAACTCTGTTGGTGAAAGAGACAAGTCTGAGCTACTCAGAGCTCTTCTTCGGGCCTGTGTAGCTCGACAGCTTGTTTCTTTCACCCAACGGAAGCGGGTTCAGTAAAGGATATGACCCCACCCACCTTGCCTCTCTAATATCCTGGGACCAACACAGCCATGGCATCAAATTGTGAGAGAACGTTCTGGTAGCTCCCCTGTCACCCGCCTTTCCTCGCTCTCTCTTAAAACCATTTTTCAATGAGCAGTGGTAAGAAGTGGGATCTGTGGCAAAACTGCTCCTAGCTTTCTCCTTATGGGCCTGCTTGAAAGCCCATTGAAGTCAGCGGAAAGATTCACATAGACTTCAGTCAGTCTTGGGTCAGGCGCTATCTGAGCACTGCTTCTACAAGGGTTTGAGGAGTGTTAATGCCAAAGAGACAGGAGAATGGCTTGGGGGCTCTGAGATGGAATAACTAGGACAATGGGAGTGAACTGAGCGAAGGAAAAAGTAGGATGAATACCCAGGATTCCCGATAATGAGATCTATTGGGTTGTGGGTTTGTCTCTCAAGTGACAAGGATGAAGCCTTATTTAAAGTTGGACTGGATAAAGCACTAGTGAGTCTACTGTAGGGACTAGTCAGGGAGGTGAACTACCTGAGACCTACAATCACAGGCCTTTGCTATCTCTAACATTTATGATTCTACGATGCTCCCTAAAAGGGTTTTCATTCTAATTCAGTTTAACTCACTCTAGTCATCAGTGGAACAGTGATTCCCAGACTGGATCAGTGATTCTTAGGCTGAAATAAATCACTTCTTGATAAAATAATGCCCAGTGCAGGCAAGCAGAGTTAATAAATAAAAAGATTTAGCTTACCTCGGGCTACCAATGGCCTGAATCCAGCACCAAGTGGTCAACCGGCCCCAATGGCACCACCTCCAGGTGGGGAGTGTGACAATGACCCGAGACGGTGGATTTTGGAGGGAAGGTCTCACTTCTGTGCATGGCGTTCCAGGAGAAAGGGATGACACAGACCCACTCTTTTTAATGGGATTTTTCCCCTAACAAATCTTTGCTCAGCGCCGAACATTGTTCTCTTCTCTCTGCAGATGGGGCCAGGAAAGAAAACTGCAGTTATGTGTTATACGTTGGGCTGTCTTGTATTTTCATCCTTGTCATCATCCAGCTGCTGATCGTGCTCTTCAGAAAGTGTCCCACCAGAGGTAACTGTTTATAATTCTATCTGCTAGGAAGCAGCTATTCATCACCTATCCCTGTAACTGTCCCTTTGTTCTTCTCCAGCAGGGAAAGCTGTGCAAACAGGGAATCAAATACCTATGAGGCACCTTCCACAGGTAAAGTGCTTTTTTAGCCACTGGCGCGTTAGAAAGATACAGTATATTCATAGGGTGTTAAACTAGCGTCCTGGCCAAATTCCGATACTGGTGGCTACATTCCGACTACTTGATTTCCTCTGACGTTCACGTGAAGAAGCTATTCTTTCATTTCCCTCCTAATGTAGACATCAACTGCTTTGTAGGGTTGCCGGTGCAGAATTGCTATTGTATTACCACATTCCTGCCTGCCCATGTGGTGGATGAAGTAATGCTTTTTATGCTTCTTTATGAGTTTTACATGGACCAAAAAAGAAAAAAAGTCTGAACAGCTGGTCACATTCATCCAAATGTTGCTCCAAGTTACATGGTCATACATCGAGTTACCCCCTCATCGGCATTAGTGGAATTACTCAAATCAACATTGGTCTGGCAGAATATGGCCTAAATATTTTTCACTCTCCCATAATTCAAAAGCAGGCCAACTCATGGCCTGCAAACTTTTAAAAAAAAAAATCACTTCAGGGCCCAGACTAGATGTTAAAACATTTAATCCTTCTAGGAATTTTGAGAAGGAAAGAAGACTGAAAATAGGAATTTAGAATGGAACAGTTCTAACAACAGGAGGCGGGGGTCTAATTCTTGTAGCAGATACACTGATGCAACTCCAATCCCAGCAGTAACGGAGATGAGAATTTAGCTTGTGGTTACTACTGGATCTTTTGGGTCACATTTCTCTGTCATTTGCAACAGCCCATTTATGTGCATTTATGCCAGTGTAGATGAGATCTGAATCTAACCTCTTTTTTGTAAAACGCTTCTACACAATATTCTGCTCTCACTTACACTGACATAAAATTGAATTCCATTGACGTCAGAGGAGTTACTCTAGTTTTACATCGGTGTGAGTGAGAGTAGAATTTGGTTTCTTGTCTTGTTACCTAATAAGTAGTACTAGTTAAATGTATGAGATTATAGATTTGCATTAAGAATATTAATATCTGGTCTTTCCTTTTTCTGTTCCAGACCGAGTATGCAGCTGTGAGGTACAATAAATGAATGAAAAGTGCCTTTTTAACTGACATGGTCTGACAAAATTATTTATAGGGTTTTAAAAAGCTATGCATGAGGGGAAAATGAAAGTGAAAGAATTTCTGAGTCTAATGTCTGCACTTTACTAATTACTAAAATGTGAGGTGGCTGGGCTTAAAATACAACTTGTTATAGACTCATAGACTTTAAGGTCAGAAGGGACCATTATGATCTTCTAGTTTGAGCTCCTGCACAACGCAGGCCACAGAATCTCACCCACCCACTCCTGTAATAAACCCCTGACCTATGTCTGAGCTACTGAAGTCCTCAACTTGTGGTTTAAAGACTTCAAGGTGCAGAGAATCCTGCAGCAAGTGACCCATGCCCCACGCTGCAGAGGAAGGCGAAACCCCCCCAGGGAAATGTTATAATGTACCAGTCTCCAAACCATTTTTGACACCACATATTTAAATAAATTGTTTTCTTTTTGGTTATTGTGGAGAATTACTTGCTCTGTATCCCCACATCATTGTCAGTGGGAGAATTGCCATTGACTTCTATGAGCATAGGATCAAGCCTTTAAACAGGATTGTTTTACATATTTACACAAGGGATTTGATCCTATATTCCTTGTGCCCCCCAAAGTCCCACTGAGATAGATGGGAGCTTGGGGTACACCGGAAAGCAAAATGGGGCTTTAAGACTTATGAGATGTTTCATTATCTTTCCATAATCTCCAATTATTATCATCATTTTAAAAAAAATAAGATGTTATATTTTTTACATTTGTATTTTTTAAAATTACTCTTAAATCATAGTTCCATTGCTATGATGGTGACATGGCTGGTATTGTTCGGTGATGTGACTGTACAGCAGCCCACTCAAACTTGTGAAACATTTGATCACTTTTGTCAGTGTTTTAGCAAATGAAACTACAAAGAGAGAGAGAAGAGAGAAGTTGGTTCTCTGTTTGGACAGTTACTGAATGTGCAGAACCAGTGAACAGATTGTTTATAGTGGGGGAGAGAGTAAGCTCTGTCTCCCCCCCATCTCTACCCCGTACACATTACAAATACATTTTGGAACATTCCTACCCCCCAAAACATGTATGGCCAAAATCTAGCCAATTTCCATTTTCCATGTAGCACAAGATTTTTAGATCTAATTTTTGCTAAGTGGCTGCCCTCAACGTACAGTAGGACTGAAACCCTGCATGTCCATCCTTTCTAGCTGACTGTATGTGGTTTGGCTGGATGAAGGTACGCATCATGGCAAATCATAGGCCAAGTGAAAAAATAACTAGATACTAGCACACAAATTTAGCTTCAAAAGCCATGGGGATGTGTGTTGCTGCACTGCCACCTAGTGGTGAAGAGGCAGATGGTCTTTTCCCCAGTTATACTGAGACCATTTTATACTGCTCTCCATAAGGCCCTTTCACATTGAAACAGGGCTGTACAGGGCCCTTGATGTGCATGAGAACCAGGACCAGAGTTTTCTCTTTAGAACTGGCCTCAGTTTGAAAATAAGGAAAAGCGCATAATGCGTCCTTCTAGGATTTTAGCGCCCTGCTGGTTTGACACCTCTGGAGCCTGAAGCGTTGTATTTATCAAAGAGGTATGTTGTAATGAAAAGCGGGGAGGGGTTTCATGGGCGCAATGGGGAATGGAACAAACAATTAATTGTGGTCCACAGTTTTGTGACAAAATATCGCTGGTGACTCCCATTATAACCAACACAAATACTGTTTATTAACACAGAGAACACAATTAAAGCATTTGAAGCTCAAATAGTTAAGTAAAAACCTATTTTAACCATTATGTAGCTGTCATGACAGCCAAACTAGTAGCAACAATGTTAGTGTTAAACTGAATCGGAGATGTACGCCCAGCAGCTGCGGTCATTTAAAAAAATTCAATCTCTGATCTTAACGGTGATAAAAAAAGGGTGTCTTGGAAGGTAGAAGTGATTTAATCAATGAAATTATATTTCTAATAACAGAATTAGTGCAGATGGGGATACATGTAGCATTAGTTTGGATCATAGTGCCTATTGGGATAAAGGGGAACAAAATGGCGGTCAAAGCAGTGAAAAATGCTGTAAGAAATGGAAGGATTGACATAGTAGCAATATTCTTGAGTAAACAGGAATTCAAAAGCTGAATACAGACAAATTTAAAAGAGGAATGGCAAAAAAAATTGGATTAATGAAAAAAGAGGAAGATGGATTTTTTTTTTTTATCTTGTGACCTAGAATTACAGGATTATGACATACTTCAGGGCCTGAAGTGCTTTCATTTTGAGTATTAACTGGCCATTGTCTTTTACAAAAATCTTATTCAAATAAATGACACAAAGATGAACTAACTTCACTCTGTACAGTGGAAGAATCAATTGATCACCTTTTATGGGTGTGTCAGGGCTTTCATACAGAAGGGGAAAAGCTTGTTGAGGAATTCAAAAGTCTTAAGATAAAAAAAAATCATTGTTTTTTAGTAAAAATATCAGGAAATGGAGTATTACTAAAAAGGTGCTGATACATTACCTGAAAGACACAGGGCAGAGCGAGAGGATATAAACCACTAAGTATGGAGGAATTATAGCTGGAGGTGGCTTGATTATTAGTCAAGTCTGCTTCGCCATAAAAAAGAGAAAAAGAAAAAGGCTGCAATGGAGGTAGTCTGCAGTAACTCCCTGGAAGAAGGGAGTTTGGGCTGGTAAACTCAGAGAGATGGAGAGGCCAGAAGATAAGAACAAAGAAGTAGATGGAGTCCAAGGGAAACAGCAAAGGAGTCAGGGTGTAAGCAGTTATAGGGTCCCTGGATTTGAGCCTGGAGTAATGGGGAGGTGGGCCTGGGCTCCCCTACCAGCCACTGGGGAAGTGGCACAGTCTGGGCAGTGGACCAGAAGACTGCCTGAGACAGATCATCCAGTGGGACTTTGATACCCCAGAAGGGGAGGACTATAGTGACCTGGCTGGAGGGCTGAGTCATGAAGGAGTACCTGAAGTTCGAGAGAGAGAGAGAGAGGACCATGCTGTGAGGAAAAGGGCATTGGACCCGGAAGGAGCTAATCCCCTAGGCAGCCAGGAGGAGGCACCTATTAAGTGTGCTGTGAAAAGTGATATTAACAAACATACAAAATATCACTGTTCACAGCATTATTGAGTCCGCAAAAAAGTCACCTTACATAAATAAATTACAATGATTTGTATTTGTATATGTGCATATTTATTTGTTTTTCCTAAAGTTAATTAAGTATTTTAGGAAAAAGTGTCACCAGCGAGAATTGGTGGCTGCATTCTGAGGCTACCAAAAAATTTGGTGTGAGAACCCCTATTGACTTTTTCTCAAGAACAGTTGCTACCACATTTAATACCATAAAAAAACCTATTAAACAAGGTATTTTCTCCTAGGAAACACTCTGTATAACAGGAAAAGGAGTAAGAAAAATGGACAGCTACATAATGAGGTACTAATTCCCAATTTTGGTGTACAATATGCTGTCCTTACTCTTCCTCTTTTTTTATTTTTCCAACCCATCTGTATACATTTGACAAAACCAACGCCACTTTTCATTTATATGTTGGTACACTTCATTTTTAATACCTACTCTCTTTTTTATACCCTTAAGTTTATAAAGTACATCTAAATCCATGTTTGGTCATGCAACCTGCCATCCGTAACTAATTTTCCCATGTCTAAAAGTTATGACTTTGTTCAGTTTTTCCTGGTCTTTCAACTCCTGCATCCACACTTACTCGAACGGCATGTGGAGTTCTCACATCACATGCTATAGTTTGCCTATCAAATTCTCAACAGTCCTCATATATTTGTTTGGTGTTTTCATCACTGTGGTTCCTAGTAACTTTAGCTCAGAAAGTAAGTCCCAGTAGTTTTATTCATAGTGTAACTGGCATTTTACTAGAAACGATCTGTAGTGAGCATATAGGTGTTGTAATAAATGCACTGCGTGCAATTTGTAGTGCCTCGGCTTACATTAAATCTAATTATTTAAGTTCTGATTTTTGATGCTGACCCGAAGGCTTAGCAGCCATGGTCAATAATTGGTCTGATTATGGCTCCGTATACCATCAGCTCTGCTTTCTTATCTGCCTCCCAATTAGTCCCAACAAGACTTTTAAGCAGGTTAATCCTTCCTGTACATTTATCTTTAACATTGTTTATATGGTCTTTCCGAAGTAACAGTATCAAATATTACCCCTAAGAATTTGATTGATTATCTGTTAGTTCTCGATTCACACACAGTTTACGTTCCTTTGTAACTTTCCTCTTCGTAAAGATCAGTCCTCTGGTTTTAGCAAAGGAGAACTTGAAACCCCATGCATTTCCTCAGTCTCTTGTGATGCTTCGCTGATTCTCTTTTCTGCCACCTCAATATTTCTGCTCCTCAGACACAGAGCACAATCATCTGGAAACAAAGTGACACCTACCTCGCATTTCTTTATTGTGGGAGATCATTTATCATAATATTGGTCTGATAACACTTCCCTATGGTACACCATTTTTAAAATGGTACATTTTCAACATAATTTTCCCAACTCTGACCTGCACACTCCTTTTACTCAAAAATTCTCTAATCCACCCCTACCTTATTTCTGTCATCCCTACTGCACCTACTTTGTACAATAAGCTTTCCCTCCATAGCAGGTCATAGGCCTTTTCAGTATGTAGAAAGGCAGTTATCGCCTCAGATTGTTTTGCATTTCAGTTTATAATTTAGCAGTGTAATCAATGGTGCATACCAAGGAGGGAATAACAGCAGGGAATTCAGGTTCACATCCCAGGTGGTCAGGAATTAGTCAAAGCAAATGGAGGTGGTGATTGTAACAGGGTGGTATCATCTGGTTCCCTCTCTCTGACTCGGTCTGATCAGGACAACTTTTGGGATCAGCATAATGAAGGCCCAAGGGCGTGATCATGGATTCCAGGGCCTCAGCAGATGGTAGGGACAGTGGAAAACAAAACAGGGAGCTATCCAGCTGGCTATGACCCCAGATAAGCATCAACCAGAGGAATCGGTCAACCTCATCCCATCAAAATTAGTCAATGAAAACACATTTCTGGCGAGTTTGAGTATAAATATTTCCTCCCATTTCTGCTCATTGTTATGTCAACATGTAACCTTACCAGTAATCTTGCTGTCTCCCCTTCAAGTTTGCTTCTCATCTACGCTAAGGTCCCTTTGCTCCCTGCTGGCAGCATAAAGAGGCCTTAAAGGGGACGTAAATGCATTTTATGCCTGAATAGTATAAAGGAGACTGGGTGGAAATGAGACTCAGGCCCATCCTTTTTACACCAGTCTCTCTGTCTCCAGCTTTAATCTTACTTTTAATCAACAACTTTATATTACAGGCCAAGCTGGTCTTCTGTTATCCTTTATCCGCTTTGGCCAAGTGACAATGGTCACTTACCCGCAGCCTGGCAGAGTTCCCACCGGCTGGACGCTCACCAGGCTGTTGTGTTTGGGACCCATCTCAATGGGCCACACGTGCTCTTTAAGTCTCCTGAGTCTGAACGAAGTCCAGGCCCACACCGGGAGCACAGACAGTGTCTAGCACCCCCTTCTGATGGCTGAGACCTGGCGGTCTAACTGTCTGCCCCCGGGACCAACGCACACCTCTTCCCAGAATTCCACCTTGTGGGTACTCTGGACTTATTTCAGGGGCATGCAACAGTGAAAGCAAACAGACACACAGACTTTGCACAGGATTCTAAACACAATTGCTCTTTACTTAGCAAAACAGAAACACAGATCTAGACAAAATAATAAACACACATATATGCATTTCCCTGCCTGTTTCCTCACCACTCTGGAGAGTTCTTTGGGCTTGGGCAGAATCCTCTGGGGTGTCCAGGATCCTTCTCGTGCAGCTCATGGCTTCTCTTCAGAAACTTGGACCCTCTTCCCCTTTCTAGGTCCACTAGCTTTCTCTAACCTTGGCTAGTCCTGCATTTAACAGCCACCCCTGCTATAAAACCATGCTCCTCTCCAAAGCGTCTTTATTCCGCTGGTCGGAGCTTTCCATTCCCTCACCCTGCAGAGATGTTGGAGGAACTAGATTCTCCCAACTTCAGCCAACCCATTGTCCAAAGATATCCTGAACAGGTGACCATTAAGGGTTAACAATCATCTATTGTCCCTGGTCTGGCAGATACGTGCTACATCCCGTCAGTAAATGGTGAATTCCTCATACAGACAGTCCCTGATAAACAATTCCACAATAACTTCATAACACCAATCAGAATCCATAAGCTATACACATCATCACAAGAATCAGGGGGTAGCCGTGTTAGTCTGTATCTACAAAAACAACAAGGAGTCTGGTGGCACCTTAAAAACTAACAGATTTATTTGGGCATAAGCTTTCATGGGTAAAAACCTCACTTCTTCAGATGCATAGAGTGAAAGTTACAGATGCAGGCATTATATACTGACACATGGAGAGAAGGGAGTTACTTCGCAAGTGGAAAACCAGTGTTGACAGGGCCAATTCAATCAGGGTGGATGTAGTCCACTCCCAATAATAGATGAGGAGGTGTCAATTCCAGGAGAGGAAAAGCTGCTTCTGTAATGAGCCAGCCACTCCCAGTCCCTATTCAAGCTCAGATTAATGGTGTTAAATTTGCAAATGAATTATAGTTCTGCTGTTTCTCTTTGAAGTCTGTTTCTGAAGTTTTTTTGTTCAATAATAGTGACTTTTAAATCTGTAATAGAATGACCAGGGAGATTGAAGTGTTCACTTACTGGCTTTTGTATGTTACCATTCCTGATGTCCGATTTGTGTCCATTTATTCTTTTGCAGAGGGACTGTCCGGTTTGGCCAATGTACATGGCAGAGGGGCATTGCCGGCACATGATGGCATATATAACATTAGTAGATGTGCAGGTGAATGAGTGTGGCTGATGTGGTTGGGTGTGGCTGATGTGGTTGGGTCCTCTGATGCTGTTGCCAGAGTAGATATGGGGACAGAGTAGGCAACGAGGTTTGCTACAGGGATTGTTTCCTGGGTTGGTGTTTCTGTGGTGTGGTGTGTAGTTGCTCGTGAATATTTGCTTCAGGCTGGGGGGTTGTCTATAAGCGAGGACTGGCCTGCCTCCCAAGGTCTGTGAGAGTGTGGGATCATTTTCCAGGATAGGTTGTAGATCGTGGATAATGCGCTGGAGAGGTTTTAGCTGGGGGCTGTATGTGATGGCCAGTGGTGTTCTGTTATTGTCCTTGTTGGGCCTTTCCTGTAGTAGGTGATTTCTGGGTACCCATCTTGCTCTGTCAATCTGTTTCCTCACTTCCCCAGGTGGGTATTGTAGTTTTAAGAATGCTTGATAGAGATCTTGTAGGTGTTTGTCTCTGTCTGAGGGGTTGGAGCAAATTCGGTTGTATCTTAGGGCTTGGCTGTAGACAATGGATCGCGTGATGTGTCTTGGATGGAAGCTGGAGGCATGTAGGTACGAATGCGGTCAGTAGGTTTCCGGTATAGGGTGGTGTTTATGTGACCATCACTTATTTGCACTGTAGTGTCCAGGAAGTGGATCTCTTGTGTGGACTGGTCCAGGCTGAGGTTGATGGTGGGGTGGAAATTGTTGAAGTCCAGGTGGAATTCTTCAAGGGCCTCCTTTCCATGGGTCCATATGATGAAAATACCATCAATGTAGCGCAAGTAGAGGAGGGGCATTAGGGAACGAGCTGAGGAAGCGTTGTTCTAAGTCAGCCATAAAAATGTTGGCATACTGTGGGGCCATGCGGGTACCCATAGCACCAGGATATTCACCTCCACGCAAAAGGCAGTTGAATAGAGCTGGTGGACTAACGAAAGGTCTCTGTACTTGCACAGTAGATGCGACACTGTTCCTGCAGTAAATTGTGGGGAGTGAAAGAAAAATTCTGGCGTCCATTTATGCTGGAATTTCTGTGTGTTCCCTAGAACTGTTGATGTGGGGCAAAGTTTGTTTTGTGGAACCCCAGGGTCTAGTCCTATAGAACAGCTAGCGATTCTCTTTTGCCCTGGTAACATTTCCTTCTTTGGTAAACAGCAATTTATTTGGCTCAGCTTCTCTAGGGAAAACCCAGAATGCGCCTTTAACCTAGTGCCTGAAAGCTAAGGTCACCAATTTTTGCTGAAAGAGGACAAAAATAGAGAACACTAGCAAAACAATCAACTACGTGGGGTAGCTGGTTCCAGTAAACTCTGAAACTCATCGGTCAGCCCAATATCCCCCTACGCCCCTGCTGCCACTGGGGAGAAAAATCTGTAATTTGTTTACGTGCCCTGTTACGAAGGAGGATCCACACCCACACAAGAGAGTGGGAATGCTGGATAACTGAATGGGACAAATTGGGGGGCGGGGGGAAGAGAAGGAGTGAGAGAAGAGGTCTGAAGGTACAGTTTTTAAATACTCTCCTGGACATGGATGTGACAAATAGCAGTGTCAAACCTGTCTTGGTGATTTGGCCATGAATCCTCTCATTTTGGCTGTATCAGAACATTGTGGTAGTTGCCTCCTAAGTGAGAGTGGCTCAGCATTACAGACAGAAGAAAAAAATCACTGCCATGGGGAAGAGAAGCACACCCCTCCTATGGCCGGAGAGCAATCTATCCTCCAAATGTTCTAAACGGGTCTGGAAATGACACTAGTCCGGCCACTTGGTCAGGCCCATATGAAGGAGAGGTTGAGTTACGTGCGCAGTAAGGACGTTGCAGTATCCATTCACTAGTGGGCTCCAAAATGGCATTGGGACAGGAAGCTGCCAGCAGCGACGCACAGGGAGAGCTGGTGGAAAAATGCAGAAAAAATTGGAAAAGCCGAACAAAGCTCTTGAAATTGTGGGCCCAAGGTAAACAGCATGTTGTAGTCCTAGTTTGAAAATGACAATGGCAGCCATACATATATAGGTGAGAGAATAGAAAATGACATTCCTGACTTGGAAAGTTATTTTTATAATTAGTAAAAAAATAGCACCTTGCCTCCCAAAGAATCTAATCATTTCTTGCAGATTTGCACACATAGCACCACTGAAATACAGCCTCATCTGGGGTGGAGGACACAGCATCCAAGCAAGTACTTGTTACAAAAGAGTTAAGGAAAGCAAAACTTTAATCAGACACTGTGGTAAACCCCTATTCTTATGGAAAGTACCACGATTTCCCTCAGAATGATGGAAAGCATACAGGATCTTGGTTTTTAAAGACGCCTCTGGAAAGATCATCAAACTGCATTTCAATGATCTGCCTCACCCTTAGGAAACGATAAACACAACAGTTTTGAGAGACGCAAACGAAGGAGAAGCGGAAGTCTAGTTTCAGAAACAGAGAAAGATAGTTCAGATGGGGGGGAAATTCTTCAGGCTTCCTTCCTACACATAACGTTATACTGTGGTAACTAACAAAGCCCACCTCTTGTCCCCTGTTATCTAAACCACCAAACAATGTCTTTCCTCAGCTACTTCCTCAGGAATGTTGTAATGTAATCCACATGGGCTTGATTCATTGTTAATTTAGAATAGTTTCATTTACTCATCCATCCAATCTTTAATTTCCCTTTAAGTTGTTTTCCTCTGTTAAAGCTGGGATATGACGTTCAGCTTCCTAAAGCAAAGGGTGCTCAACAACATCATCTACACAGCCATCTCCTCACATTAGGGTGACCAGATGTCCCGATTTTATAGGGACAGTCCTGATTTTTGGGTCTTTTTCTTATATAGGCTCCTATTACCCCCCAACCACACCCCAATTTTTCACACTTGCTGTCTGGTTCACCCTACCTCACATCCTCAGCCTAAAATTAAACCTACCACCACTGGCAAATCAAGCACTCACAAATCATGGTTCTTTAGCTACTCTGCCTACCTCCTTTGTTCTCAAGAGCAGTGATAGCTTCTTATCTAATAAGCCAAAGGGTCCTCAACATATCTTTGATGCCCATACCATGGTCTCTCCATTGAAACTTTGTGTAGGAAGAACAACATGTGGTTGAGTGCATCAGACGTCACATAAAATTTCCATATACTTTGAAAATGGCATTTGGGTCTCATGAACAAAATCTTTGCGGTTTCATCGGGTTGTGCTTTATAATTAAGGCAAGACGGGTCCTAGAGAGGTTCACAAAATGAAGCCCTGCTTGTTCTTGGCATCGGTGTAACTTGTAAAAAAGACGGTTACTCACCGTTGTAACTGTTGTTCTTCGAGATGTGTTGCTCATATCCATTCCATTAGGTGTGCGCGCGCCGCGTGCACGATCGTCGGAAGATTTTTACCCTAGCAACACCGGCGGGTCGGCTGTGGAGCCCCCTAGAGTGGCGCCTTCATGGCGCTGAATATATACCCCAGCCGACCCGGCGCCCCCTCAGTTCCTTCTTGCCGGCTACTCCGACAGTGGGGACGGGGGGCGGGTTTGGAATGGATATGAGCAACACATCTCGAAGAACAACAGTTACAACGGTGAGTAACCGTCTTTTCTTCTTCGAGTGCTTGCTCATATCCATTCCATTAGGTGACTCCCAAGCCCAACTTAGGTGGTGGGGTCGGAGTGAGACATTGCTGTGTGCAAAACCGCAGATCCGAAAGCAGCATCGTCCCTGGACTGCTGCACTAGTGCATAGTGAGCTGCAAACGTGTGGACTGATGACCAAACCGCCGCTCTACAAATGTCCTGTATCGGAACATGTGCCAGGAAAGCAGTCGAGGAGGCTTGGGCCCTCGTGGAGTGAGCGGTGAGGTGTGGTGCTGAGACACCTGCCAGGTCATAGCAAGTCCGGATGCAAGACGTAATCCAGGAGGATAGGCGTTGTGAGGAGACCGGTGAGCCTTTCATTCGGTCGGCCACTGCAACGAAGAGTTGCGTCGTCTTTCTAAAGTGCTTTGTGCGGTCAATATAGAAGGCCAGGGCCCTTCGTACGTCCAGGGAATGCAAACGTTGGTCCTGGCGAGTGGCATGTGGTTTGGGATAAAAGACCGGGAGAAATATGTCCTGGTTGATATGAAAAGGAGAAACCACCTTAGGGAGAAAGGCAGGATGTGGACGAAGCTGCACTTTATCCTTATGGAAAACTGTATAAGGGGGCTCGGATGTAAGTGCCCTGAGCTCAGAAACTCGCCTTGCTGAGGTGATGGCTACGAGGAAGGCTGTCTTCCAGGACAGGTACAAAAGTGAACAGGTGGCTAGTGGTTCAAATGGAGGACCTGTGAGTTTGGAGAGGACCAGATTAAGGTCCCACGTCGGGACGGGCTGACGCTGTTGTGGGTACGTCCGGTCTAAGCCCTTGAGGAATCTAACGACCATCGGGTTAGAGAATACCGAGGACGCGAGTTCCCCGGGGTGAAAGGTTGATATAGCAGCCAGGTGAACTCTGATTGAAGATATCGCCAACCCTTGTAGTTTTAGGGAGAGGAGATATTCCAATATGAGAGGAATGGGTGCCTGCAACGGGGACGTGGCTCGTTGTTCGCACCAACAGGAGAACCGCTTCCACTTGGCCAGGTACGTGGTGCGTGTTGAGGGCTTCCTACTGCTCAGTAGAATCTGTTGTACAGAGTGCGAGCATTGCTGCTCTGCCTGGGTGAACCATGGAGCAGCCACGCCGTGAGGTGGAGTGATTGCAGGTCGGGGTGACGCAACCGGCCGTGGTCCTGAGAGATGAGATCCGGACACAACGGAAGCGGGATCGGTGTCTGAACCGAGAGCTCCAACAGTGTGGTGTACCAATGTTGTCTCGGCCACGCAGGAGCGATCAGAATTACCCGTGCCTGGTCTCTGCGCAGTTTGAGCAGTACCTTGTGGACCAGAGGAAACGGAGGGAAGGCATAAAACAGGTGGTCTTTCCAGGGAAGTAGAAAGGCATCCGAGAGGGAGCCCGGAGCTCGACCTTGTAGGGAGCAGAACACGTGGCACTTCCTGTTGTCTCGAGATGCAAACAGGTCTATCTGGGGAAACCCCCACCTCTGGAAGATGGAATGTATAATGTCCGGACGGATAGACCACTCGTGCGTTTGGAAGGACCTGCTGAGTCGGTCCGCTAGAGTGTTCTGGACTCCAGGGAGGAACGATGCCGTGAGATGGATTGAGTGGGCGATGCAGAAGTCCCACAGGCGAATGGCCTCTTGGCCTAGAATTAACGAACGTGCTCCTCCTTGCTTGTTGATGTAAAACATGGCCGTGGTGTTGTCGATGAGAACTAACACACAGCGGCCACGTAGGAGATTGAGGAATGCCTGGCACGCCAGGCGTACCGCCATCAGTTCCCGAACATTGATGTGCAGGGCTAACTGGGATGCAGTCCACAGGCCCCGGGTATGGTGTTCGTTGAGATGGGCGCCCCAACCCAGAGATGACGCGTCTGTGACCAGGTGCAGAGAGGGTTGTGGGGCGTGAAATGGCATCCCCTCGCAGACCGCATTGTGATCTAGCCACCAGGTGAGGGAGGCCAGGACCGAGTTCGGGACCGTGACCACCATGTTCAGGCTGTCCCGATGTGGACGGTATATTGATGACACCCAGGTTTGAAGCGGGCGAAGCCGAAGTCTGGCATGCCTGGTTACGTACGTGCAGGAAGCCATGTGACCCAGCAGGGTAAGGCACGACCTCACCGTGGTAGTTGGGAAGGCCTTGAGCCCTTGAATGAGGTTCGTGATGGTGCCAAAGCGGTTGTCTGGCAGGATGGCTTGTGCACGTCTGGAGTCTAGAACTGCGCCGATGAATTCTATTCTCTGGGTAGGTTCTAGAGTGGATTTGTCCTTGTTGAGTAGGATGCCCAACTCGTTGAATGTGTGCACTATTCTGTGGACGTGAGCTTGAACTTGCTCCTTGGTGCGACCGCGCACCAGCCAGTCGTCTAGGTACGGGAACACCTGTACCCCTTGCCGACAAAGGTACGCTGCCACGACAGCCATACATTTCGTGAACACTCTTGGGGCCGAGGATAGGCCGAAGGGAAGGACAGCAAATTGGTAGTGCACCGTGTTTACCACGAATCGCAGGAAGCGTCTGTGAGGCGGGTAAATTGCAATGTGAAAGTATGCGTCTTTCATGTCGAGGGCGGCGAACCAGTCTCCAGGATCGAGGGAAGGGATAATGGCCCCCAAAGAGACCATGCGGAACTTCAACTTTACTACGAATTTGTTGAGTCCGCGCAAGTCCAAGATGGGTCGCAGACCTCCTTTGGACTTGGGGATCAGGAAGTAATGGGAATAAAATCCCCTGCCCCTTAACTCTATCGGAACCTCCTCTATGGCCCCCATGGCCAGGAGCGTAGAAACCTCCTGTATAAGAAGTTGCTCGTGAGAAGGGTCCCTGAAGAGGGACGGGGAAGGGGGGGAGGAGGGGGGGATAGAAGAAAACTGGATAGCGTATCCCCTCTCCACCGTGCGGAGGACCCAACGGTCCGAAGTTATAAGGGACCAAGCACGGTGGAAGTGGGAGAGGCGATCCCGAAAGGAGGGGGCTGGATCCTGGGGGATGACTGGGGCGCCGTCCTCGACCGCACCTTCAAAAGTTCTGCCTGGGGCCTGAAGGCGGTCTAGGTGGCCCCTGGTTCTGGCCGGGTTGAGGGCCGGTCCACCTTCTTCTACCACCTCGCCCTCGCCTCCGGGCCGAGTCCTGTCTCTGACGAGGCGGGGGGGGGTAGAAGCGCTGAGGCTGCGGCCTAAATGGCCTGCGCTGAGGGCCCACAACATGCATCCCCAGGGAGCGCATGATTGTTCTCGAGTCCTTGAGGCTCTGCAGGCGAGAGTCCGTCTTATCTGAGAACAATCCATGACCCTCAAAGGGCAGATCTTGTAGGGTTTGCTGCAGCTCCGGAGGCAAACCCGAAACCTGAAGCCAGGAGATCCTGCGCATAGCGATACCCGAAGCCAGGGTCCTCGCAGCTGAGTCTGCAATGTCCAAGGAGGCCTGCAAGGAGGTCCGAGCCACCTTCTTGCCCTCCTCCACCATGGCTCCAAACTCTTCCCTGGACTCTTGGGGAATCAACTCCTTAAACTTCCCCATAGAGTTCCAGGAGTTGAAATTGTAGCGGCTCAGTAGCGCCTGTTGATTCGCCGCTCTAAGTTGTAGCCCTCCGGCTGAGTAAACCTTACGGCCAAACAGATCAAGCCGCTTAGCCTCTTTTGATTTTGGTGCTGCAGCCTGCTGGCCGTGGCGCTCTCGTGCATTCACTGATTCCACCACCAGTGAACACGGTTGGGGGTGGGTATACAAGTACCCATAGTCCTTAGACGGGACAAAGTATTTCCTTTCCACCCCTCTCGCTGTGGGTGGAATGGAGGCAGGAGTTTGCCATATCGTATCCGCATTCGTTTGGATCGTGCGGATCAAGGGTAACGCCACCCTCGATGGGGCATCCGCTCCAAGGATATTCACGATCGGGTCGTGCACCTCCACTATCTCCTCCGCCTGCAGGTCCATATTACGGGCCATCCTACGCAGGAGATCCTGGTGAGCCCGAAGATCTATCGGAGGGGGACCCGTACATGAAGTGCCCGCCACTGCCTCATCCGGAGAGGAGGAGGAGGATGCCTCCGGTGGTACTGGATCCAAGGGGGGGTCCCGATCCCCCTGCTCTTGGGTCGGAGCGTCACCTGCACTTGGGTCCATGGTGTCGGGTGGCGTGGACACAGAAGCCTCCACGCCTCCAGGCGGAGGCCGAGAGATGGTGGATTCTGGGGCCCTTCTGACCGAGTGACCCGAGCGAGAGGTCGATGGTAATGAAGCCCCTTGCTCCTGGTGGTACGCCCACGGGGTCCAAAACGACCAGTGAGATGGTCCATGAGAGTGGTCCTCTGCCCTCTCCTGCCAATGGCCCAAGTCTCGTTCCTCGGCCTGCCCCTGAGGGGGGTATGCCGATCTCGACAGGTCCTCCGAGGAGCGAGACACCGATCTTGACGGCCATGGCGGTGCCGCGAAAGATGAAACGATCCCCGTGGTCTGCG
Source organism: Trachemys scripta elegans (assembly GCF_013100865.1). NCBI lineage: Eukaryota > Metazoa > Chordata > Testudines > Emydidae > Trachemys > Trachemys scripta. Next base: position 7,789,508 of record NC_048321.1, read on the forward strand.
GTGCCGCACGGTGCCGGTCCGGAGATGATCTATCTCTGTGCGGTGCCGGCGATCGGTGCCGGGACCGCGACCGGTGCCGATGACCTCGTCGGTGCCGGGAGTCGGATCTGGACCTCGACGAGGACCTAGAGTATGCCCGGTGCCGGGAGCGGCCCCTCGACGTCGAGCGTCGACCGTAGCGGTGCCGAGAACTACGTCTCGACGTTGATCGGTGCCGACGATCATATCGGTGCCGAGACGTAGAGCGGTGCCGCGAAGAAGATCTTGGCCGCGAGTACGACCGGTGCCGAGACGATATTCGGTGCCGGGACTGCGAGCGGCGTGGGGACCTGCTTCGGGACCTGGATCGGTGCCGAGGATCCAGCCCTTGTGATGGAGGGCGCATCAAGGCAGGTTTCCCTCTCGACTGTACCGGGCGAGTCAACGGTGCAGTCGGTGCCGGTGGTTGAGGCGGTGCCGGCTCCGTGAGAGCTATTAAGTCTCTCGCCGCCGCGAAGGTCTCTGGAGTCGACGGGAGACACTGTATCACCGCCGGCCTCGGTGGAGACGCTATTTGCACCGGACTCGACGGCCTCGGCGCCGGAGTCGACGGTGCTGGAGGCGCCTGTTTTCGTTGCTCCACCGGCGGACGCGGCTCTACCCCCGGCACTGGGGGAGCCGGCGTCTTCGGCACGGATGTCCCCGTCTTATGGGCTTTTTTATGCCCTGGGGATAATGACCGGCGCCGAGGCACTTGCTGTGCTTGCGGTGCCGACGAAGTCCGGTGCCGGGGAGGCTTGTCTGACGCCACTCGCGTGGTCGTCATAGCCGGTGCCGCCGGGGCACTGCGCACCGAGGTGCTAGGCGCCGGAGTCTGGCCCGTAGAAGGAGTGTCCGGGCTAAGTGCCGCCTCCATTAGGAGTTGCCTGAGCCGAAAGTCCCGCTCCTTCTTGGT
>NC_048321.1:7799921-7982675 GCF_013100865.1 Trachemys scripta elegans
CACCTCATCAGGGCACGAATGGGACAGACCCAGCCCAGCCTCACAGGAACAGAGGACACTGGCCTAGACAGCAACAAAGGATCTGTTGGAGTCTTGAGTGAGTCACCCCCTGTTCTTTGGTCAGTTTGAAACTGTGATGAGGTAATGCTCACCTGACTCTGAAGGGGTGTGTGTGTGCAAAGCCAAGAGGGAAGAAAGAACATGATAAAAGGGAGAGACGTTTGCCATGCTCTTCCTCTCTTCCACCTCCATCTACAGACATCACCACCAAGTGACGGAAGCGTTGATCAAAGATGAGAGCCTGGCTGAAGGGCAACCAGGCCAGCCTGTGGTGAGAAGCATCTAAGTTTGTAAGGTTTCAGAGTAGCAGCCGTGTTAGTCTGTATCCGCAAAAAGAACAAAGAACAGGAGTACTTGTGGCACCTTAGAGACTAACAAATTTATTAGAGCATAAGCTTTCATGGATATGCATCCGAAGAAGTGGGCTGTAGTCCACGAAAGCTTATGCTCTAATAAATTTGTTAGTCTCTAAGGTGCCACAAGTACTCCTGTTCTTTGTTAAGTTTGTAAGGGCACTGAAAGTGTTAAGATCAGCTTAGAATGCGTTTTGCTTTTATTTCATTTGACCGAATCTGACTTTTTGCCTATTAATTATATTCACTTAAAATCTCTCTTTGTAGTTAATAAATCTGTTTGTTTATTCTACCTGAAGCAGTAAGTTTGCGTTGAAGCATAACCGACTCCCCTTGGGATAACAAGGCTGTACATATCAATTTCTTTGTTAAATTGACAAACTCATATAAGCTTGCAGCGTCCAGCGGGCATAACTGGACACTGCAAGATGGAGATTCCTAGGGTTGCATCTGGGACCGGAGATATTGGCTAGTGTCATTCGGTTACACGATCCGAGGAGCAGCTTACATGCCAGAGGCTGTGCGTGAACAGCCCAGGAGTGGGGGTTCTCACAGCAGAGCAGGGTAAGGCTGGCTCCCAGAGTCAAGGATTGGAGTGACCTAGCAGATCACCAGTCCGGATAACACCAGGGGAACGTCACACAGCTCTAGAGTGGTATAGCTACACCGCTGTGGAGCTGGGCTATTATAGCACCCATAGTTTTAGACAAGCCCTACAAAGCCAAGAAACTAAACCCAAGGAAACAGAAGCGGGTTTGAATTCCAGACGTCTTTTAAAAATGAAACCAGACGTAACATATTAAATCTGCAGCCACATGCTGTAATTGTCTCAGAGGTCGCAAGCAAAGCAGGGTACCTGAATGGAGGACCTCCAAGGAGAAAACAGGTTGATGGAAGAAGTGACACTCTTCCCTGATTCAGTTCTTAATTAACGCCCCAGCACCGTGTAAGGAGGCACTGTCTTTTACACATGTAAAACTAAGGTCCCGAAACCTCTGTGGTCCTTAATGATACCATAGAATTCTTTGCAAAACATGGTGTGTTAACCACAAGGAAACATTGAGTTCTGCCTACCTAGATCATCCCTCCCTTTACAGTTCAACTGCATTTAGCAGTATTCCATTCTATCTATCTATATCAGGTTTTTAAACTGCCACTGATCACTGTACCACCTAAGCATCTTCCACATAAAAATCAATAGCAATAGCAAATTCCCAAGTGGACCTCCCAGAGTTTCTGGTACTTCTCCCTTTACAGGCTCAAAACTCTGCTAGGGGGAGGGTTCTTTTGTTTCTGATTTTTTTTTTTTAATTTATTTATGGTTCCGTGAGTATTCACGTCCCCTCCTTAAACAGAGGTTTCATGTTGTGGCAGACTGTTAATCCACCATTAGGGTAGAACGACAGCAGTTTAAGTTATCCCTGTGTGAACTGGGTCTGAGCTGAAGTTTGTAGACTGCTTTGGGAGCCATTTGGATTGCGCAAGGTTCTATGCATATGGTAATTAGGAGTTTAAAAGGCTAGCTTTTCTAGCCCCAGTGTTTACCTGGTGGCAACAGCAAAAGGAGAAAGAAAAAAAAACCGAAACACATCATGCATCACCCTTCTGACATCTGACCTCATTTCTTTTTGCATTCCTCATTCTACACCCACACACCCACTTAAGTTCCCTCTAAGCTGCGTGGCCGCATAGCTGCCTATTAAACCACGTGCAGGAGCTCAGGGCTGTGGCGGGGAGAGATGCCTCTCCCCCAGCACGGACCTGCCATGGCACACATCACCTCCATATTGGTGCACATAACAAAATTAGAGGAAATACTGACACCTGCCCTCTTACTCCACCAGCCTCAATACCCCCATTTTGGCGTCTCTTATGCACATCTCAGAGCCTTCTTCCCTGCAGTTCCTTGTGGATAGAATGACCTCTGCACAGCTGTTTCTCATATCTCCTTCACCTTGTTCAGACCACTGTTCAGAATTCATTTCCGTTTTTCAGCTATGAGAAATGAGGGGACAGGGAATGTGAGAAACCAAAAACAAAACCCAGAAGTTGGAACACAGCCCTGGAGACAGGTCCACACCTGATCGACTTCGGCAATCTCATGAACTCATCCTCAACCCCCTGATCCTCTCTCTCCTTCCACCCCCCTTTTTTGTCTGTTCATGCCTCTGACTTGTTACATGGCATTACATTTATACTCTTTGTGGCAGGGACTGCATTCATAATTGTTTCTACAGGGTGTACTTAAAAATGTATTTGATGGAAAAAGTCAAGGTCACTAGTGAGGATCAAAAAATGTAAACGTTGGAGAATCTGTTGTAGGACTGCTTACTAAACGGTAAGTTACCTAGTGACACTGACTTTGTCTTATTAGGAATAAGTGGTTCCCAGAGTTGTAGAAGGGATATTTTCTCCAGTTTCTTTCCTCTGTGGTTGCCTTCTCTCAATGTTCTGAAAGTAAAACGTTTCCTAAAGAAGACTTTTCACACCTTCTTTCTTGTTTAAAATTGTTCTTTTCATAACTTCTGGGCTGTCCCTAGCTATTTTGGTGCCTGACGCAGCCCCCCCATGAGGGGGCAGTGTGGAGCCCCAGGCCTCCGTGGGGGAAGCGGGGGGGGGGGGGGGGGGGGGGCCCCCCCGGGGGGGGGGGGGGGGGGGGGGGGGGCTGGCCACTTCCTGTGGGAAGTGGAGTGACTTGGCCCCAGCCTGCTTTGCTCCCCGGCTTGGGGGGAGGCCCCGGCAGCGTGGGTTGGAGGCAGGGGACCAGAGCAGGCTGGGACCAGGTCGCTCTACTTACTGGTGAGTGCAGGCCCAACCACTTCTGGAGTCCTCAGGGGAGTGGGGACGGGGCAGGAAGAGGTGGGGGCCCTGGGGAAGAGCTGGAGCAGCTCGCAGCTGCGCAAGGCATTAGGAAATTTGGTGCCCCAAGTTTCCTGGTGCCCTACGCAGCTGCGTACGGGTAAGGATGGCCCTGCAGAACTTTTTCACTTTTGCTAGCTGACTTCCTGACCTCTAACAATTTGTCTCTTGGCAAACAAAGTTGGCACTGTTGTTAAAGGCCATGAAGCTGGCAATCAATGCCTGTCTTCATTTGGAAACCTTCTTCCTCAAGTTAAAAGCTTCCAGCAGTGCCCTTCCTGGCACTGTTCACTGGATTTTCCCTCTGTTTCCACTTGTAGTTAACGCATTTTAACAGGAAGAGCTGCAGCTCAGTTTGCAGAACAGTGTATGGCTGTAGGCAATCTTCTGGGGGGGGAAAAAACTTGGGCAAAACTGTCCTGCCTTTTCTCATAATACACTATTCCAACCCTTAGAGCATGTCATTTCCTGTTACACACCAAGCAACTGCATTGGTTCCTTAAAAGGATAAGGATAAGAAGCAGACAGTGGACTGAACCAGCTGTGACAGAATGGCTTTTTTACTAACAGCAGCCATGGTTTTCCAGACTTTACTGGGTAAATATTTTACTTTTACTTTTCTGTGGATTGCAGTTAATTAAGTGATGCCGTTAACTGTACTGATCAAGAAATCGTACCTACCAGGTGCTTCTAAAAGAATGTTGCTTCTTCAGCATCAGAGGGGTAGCCGTGTTAGTCTGAATCTGTAAAAAGCAACAGAGGGTCCTGTGGCACCTTTGAGACTAACAGAAGTATTGGGAGCATAAGCTTTCGTGGGTAAGAACCTCACTTCTTCAGATGCAAGTAATGGAAATCTCCAGAGGCAGGTATAAATCAGTGTGGAGATAACAAGGTTAGTTCAATCAGGGAGGGTGAGGTGCTCTGCTAGCAGTTGAGGTGTGAACGCCAAGGGAGGAGAAACTGCTTCTGTAGTTGGAGAGCCATTCACAGTCTTTGTTTAATCCTGATCTGATGGTGTCAAATTTGCAAATGAACTGGAGCTCAGCAGTCTCTCTTTGGAGTCTGGAATAAATAAGTGAAAGACAGGGATCAAAAACCACCTGAGTAAAGTGCACTGGATGTAAGCTTACAGGGTACAGTTTTACATTATACTATCCTTTCCATGTAAAATTGTATCCTAAAATACTTTACAGAATAGCTGCATATAATATAGTTAAATAATAGTGGAGACAGAGACATGAAGAGGCACAGGAAAGGCAGATGAGAGGTTTTCAGTGGGTATCTGAAGCAAGCTGTAGGGTGGTTGAGGAAGAGATGCAGAAAGCCTTATGATCCAGAGAAGGCAGCTCTTGTACCACCGTGAGGAAAGGTAATAAGGAGACCATTGTTAGATGAGCAAGGAGGACAACGGGGAGCAACGAGGTATATAAGAGAGACTGGAATGATTTGTATAGAGTATTTTAAAAGCAAGGGGGGCAATTTGGATCTTAAAACCAGAGTAGGGTTAGCACAGGCGTGATGCATGTAGTCTTACTAGGTGCCCCAAAAGACACATGCAGTGTCTTCAGAAGGGTGCTCTGAAACACAGGAGGAGGGGAAGACTGACCAGCCAATGGTTTGCTTCTGAAGGATGAAGCACAATAGATGCTGCTTGGGAAGCACTACTCTCTATTACCTGAATGTGAAATGGAACAAAACCTTTCAAAATTAAAAGGAAATTTAGAAAGTGGAAAAATCTACCCCAGCAGTCAAACTGCCACGTGCTAGGATCCCTTAGATTGCTCATTTTAAGCAGGGTCAGGCTGGCTGGTGCAATTGTTGATGGGAGTCCTTCAAGCTAAAGTGTCAGAAGCAGTTTCAGAAAGTAAGTAGGCATCAGGTCCTCTTGTAGATCAGCACAGCACCAAAGCCCTATGTTGGCGATAGATGGCATTGTGCTGCAGGGCCTGCCACCTTTCAAATGAGATGCAAAGCCAATGTCCTGTAAACTTGATTCACTAAAGATCTTGTGAAACCTTTTTGTAAGAGTGGGATTGTTGTTAACCCAGGGGTTCTGGCCAAACTCCACCTTAGATAATTACATTCTGTCTTCCTAAATTCCTCTAGCAGTTTCTAATAGGAAAAGCATTCTTTTCTTCCTAGTCTGTTTGATGGCAGTGCTGTTAAACACCTGCCACATTTCAACCCAGAGGTTTTTGCTTTTCAGTGATGGGCACAACTATTAATAGATTTGAATAAAAGTCTGTTGGTGAACTCCATTAGGCATTTTATGATCCTTTGTTATAGAAACACCTTTAGCATTTTCAGTATTTTTTTCCCTACAACACAAAATATTAAACTAACTTTGCTTCACCTATACAATTCAGTCACTTTTGGTATGTTTTTAATTGTATTTGATACACACACACACACAAAAGAAAAAGGTCTTAAATGTAATTTTCATTTTTCTTTTAGCTTTACAATTGTTTTAATTGCATACTTTCAACTTCCTGTTTTTAAATTTATGTACTTTTGACTCTGCTGAAGAAAATGCCAAATAAACTGTTATAAGCACTGATGTCAGATCCTCACTTGCTGGGGATTTCCAGATGCAAATTACAAGTTCTTTTCTCATTTCCTTACCCTTCGTCAGTCAATTAATAAATAACAAATACACTTATTTGTGCCACAATTACAAGGCGATATCCATAGTTCCAATATAATATTTTTAAAGGGATTGGATTGGAACAATGCTTTTGAAGAGAGGCTGCTAAAGCAAGTTTAAGACATGGAAGAATTTGTAACTAGGGGCAGAGGTTAAAGTTTATACTATAAAAGCAAAAAAGGACAGCACATTTTTAAAGACTGAACAATTATTTAGGGTTTTATTTACATTTGAATTGGAGATGGGTGCAAGCTACACAATTCAGATGCAGGTTCAGTTCTGGGGATTCCAAGTTTCCTCCCAAGTTCTGGGATGCTTCGGAAACACAGGGTTACAAGTTGGCTCACAGAGAAATCTAGATCTGAGTTTGGGTCCAATTTTCAAGCATCTTTACAGACTAGGTTTATTTAGATTTGGGCTTCTAGGTCAGCTGCTATATAGACTCTGATTGAAAAAATTCAAGCACGGATTTCAAACCCCTCTAAAGTGTGAGGGTGTCAAAATGTGGGATGCCAGTCCACCTCTCATCAGAATCACATAATAAATATGTAAGCAATTAATAATCTTATCCCAAATAGCGTAATAAAGGTAAAGTCAATATGGGCATCAAACTCAAGGTGATGTTCTTCTATTTCCTGTCTTGATAGCATGTGCATTTGCCTAATGAGTAACAGAACACTAGACCTAAACCCCAATGAAATGAAATAGCAGGACTATCATGACAGATACAAGAGGCATGGCTAAACACCAATAACTCTCATGCCAAAGGTCTTAACAAACATGCAGAAATCAATTTATCTGGTAGGTAAATTGATAACTCCCTCACAGAACAATGAACAACCACCGGGGGGTGAAGAGAAAAAATACTGACCCAAGACACTGAACCACACCCCAACCCTGATCATTAAAAGGCCAGGTTGGGATCTACACATGGGAGCATGCCTATGCATGGCAGTAACTGTTTGCACAAATGGGCCTTTCCCCAAAATCCAACTGCCTTGCAATATTACCGCCTGAAAAGGAGTTTAACTAACTTTTCAAAAGTCTGAGTTTGACTGATATTTAGCCATTTCCCCTTTCTTGAGTCTTTAAAACTGTACAATTTCAGTAAGGCTAGGCATTTAGAAAGCTTATTCCAATCAGAAGCGTAATCTCATTTTAAGAAGCTTGAGATAAAGGAAATGGAGAGGGCTCGATCTTTAAGAGAAAGCAGTAATATTATTCAAAATCCAGTTTATGGTGTCTAAAAAAATTCTCCCATTACCTTAGTATCTAAACTCATAGACAGATCAGAGAAATTGATATCCATGTTAAACATACTGACTGTAGCAACGTGGGACTCACCCCTGCAGCGCCTCCTGCTGGTGTCTTGGGAATTAGCTCATTTCCAGCCTTGGAGCACCCTCTGCAGGGCGGTGTCCCACTGCCGCTAGACCCCACGTCCCTGGACTCCGATGCCCTGTTATCTGGGGTGCTGCCCCCAGCAGTAACCCCTCACTCTCAGGGTCTCCCCTCCCCAGGGAACCCCCACTCCCCTATCCCCACCTTGCCTCAATCAGGTTACTGCCAGTCACCAACTAGCCCCCGTTCCCTGGGGCATACGGCAATATAAGCCACGCATCACAAGGAAGGTTGGGTTTTTCTGCCTCCACCTAGCCTTGGGCTGTCCCCTGCAACCTCAGTACCTGTTTGGCCTTCTACTAGGCCACAGCCGGAGGCGGTTTCCAGGCTGGAGTTCCCCAGCTCCCTTGGCCTTCCCCCAGCCCTGCTCCACTCCAGGTACCTTCTCTAGCTCCCTGCAGCCAGGCCTATCTCCCTCTACAGCTAGAGAAGACTGTGTGTCTGCCCCTGGCTTCCCTATCTTTTATGGGGCCAGCTGAGTCTGTTTGGGGCATGGCCACAGCTGAGGTTGCCTCCCAATCAGCCCAGCCTAAGGCTCCCAGCCCCAGCCCTCTCCAAGGCCAGGAGCGGGTGACCACCCCGCTACACTGACCCATAGAAGAGTACAAAAAACTTTAGCATTGGATATGTGATCATTGCCCAGCATGGCTCAATAGCTCCAAATACATATCTTTAGAGGAAAATAGGAGTTCTCACACACAATTCTAAATCGTTTTGTAATATGATGCCTTTCATCCAAGGTTCTCAAAGCTAATTATGGGCCATTCTGTGACCTCCTTACTCCCACTAGGGAGCAATTTCCGGCACAAGAAATCCCAATAAATCAATGTCAATATTAATGTGAGTAGCTGTTCACCAGTGGGAGTGAGGCGTTCACAATCTGACCCTATGAGAATCTCAGTTCTCAGGATGTATGAAGACAGGTTTGTATTGCTTTTTGCACTAATGTACTGCTTCCCCCTCTCCTCCCCCCTGCCTGGAAACGTATTGCACTTGTATTTGTATTGCACTAATGTATTGCTTTCCCCACGTCCCGCCAGGAAATGCTGCTGGAGAAGGATGGGAATCATATAACAATTTTTCCATTTGGAACTACACATTTTATTTATACGGTGAGAGAATATATGGCACATTGATCAAGTTGTATAAAATATGTAAACAGATCATAAACGTGTCAAGACGATCTACCCTGAATTTAAGCTTTTTCTTGCATCTCTTTTAGGAATATATTTGTTTTTCGGTGTTTTCAAATTTCTTTTGACATGTATTGTTCACAGCTTCCGTGCTGTTCAAAGAACAGGCACAGATTTTACTGTATGACTGAAAGGGAGTGTAAGTAGCTATGTTCATAGACGCCGACTTCTGCATCGGTGGGTGCTCAACCTCCCCTCTGCCCCTAGCCCTGCCCCTCCCACCCCGCCCCCATTCCAACTCCTTCCCCAAATCCCCACCCCAGCCCCACATCCTCCCCTGAGCGCGCCACGTTCCCACTCCTCCCCCTCCCAGAGCTTGTTACGCCCCGAAACAGCTGTTTTGCGGTGGCAAGCGCTGGGAGGTAGGCGGAAAAGCAGGGACGCGACATGCTCAGGGGAAGAGGCGGAGGTGAGGTGGGGAGGGGAGCTTGGCTGCCAGTGGGTGCAGAGCACCCACCAATTTTTCCCTGTGGGTGCTCCAGCCCCAGAGCACCCATGGAGTCAGCGCCTATGGCTACGTTCACTGCCATTGAATCCCTAGTGCCAGGTCATGGTATTACAGTTGTCTTAGCCTCTAGCGACCCCTATTGATCACTTCTTGGGCCCTGTGATGGCCTGTTTGTGGCTATGTCTTCTATGGTCTAGCCCTCCAGCCAAGTCACCTCTTTCCAGTTCTGTCTCCTTCTGGGGTAACAAAAGTACAATGAAAGAATCCACACCAACATCCTAACAAAAGGTCCTTCTGCCCCTCTTGGACTATGCTACTTCTTCCAGGGACTGCCGAATTTCTGCTCTGCTGCTCCTTTGGCAGAGCTCAGTCTCCCAGGGCTTTTCCCTGCAGACTTCCTAGCCAGTTTTTTTCCTAGCAGGTTTGCCCACTGCTTTGCCTCCCCTCCCTTCCCCAGGGACTCTGGCAACTTCTCGTAGAGACCAGCCTACTTCTTACAGGCCCTATCGCCAGGTCTCCCACAGAAGCCTAACCTACCTTCTGTAGTTCTCTGCAGCCTGCCTTCACCAGGCCCTTCCCAGAGAGAGGGAACTCCCCTCACCCTTCCCGCCTCGGTCTCCTTCCTCAATGAGTTCTCTTCCTTCTCTATGTAGTCCTCCCTGACCCATAGTGCAGTCAAGGGTAAATGGAATTTACCCACTTCTCATCTGGAGAATGTGGAGTTTAGTTTAGGTTAGTTTATGCATTTATTTTACCACTATGCCACTGTCCCATACCCTCCCCCCTGCCCATCACCTCCAGGGGCCTCTCCAGATGCCCTGATATGCCACAGGAGCCAGCAGCATTATATGAAGCCAGTCTGCCTCCAAACTGCACCCAGAGAACCTCTGTACGTGCTCATGCTTCATACCATCCACTTCCTCACTCTTGTGTCCTGCCCTGATGCTGAGTGGTGGGACCTGCAGTCACCTGAGGAGGGCGAGGAACCCAGGTGGGTCAGTCTGTACTCCACTCTGGTTCCACGGCCCACCAGAAATATTAGTTGGAGGCTCCCCCACGGAGCCATAAGCACAGGCACGTACCTGGCGTGGTTCACAAACTCCCACAACCCCTGTCCCTTTTGTGGCGAGAGAGAGAGCCTGGCACACATCTATGTAGGATGCATCAGGTTGCAGCCTCTCCTCTGGCTCCTCTGCTCATCAGTGTCTTTGCAATCTCTGCCACGGTTTGTCTCTGCTGCTGCTTCCTGCCACAGTCATCACCTCCGCCTCTCACTGCGATGCTGTTCTGAGATTCCACCACTTAGCCCAGTTCTCCATGATTTCACTGGGTAGTGGGGAACCTCTCTGCTGATTGCCTCTTCTGCACAATGCTGTCTCCATATTAGGGCTAAGGTTCATCCCCCTCAGATCAATTAACGTGGTCACTCAGGAAAAATGAATCTAGTTGGCTCTTAACACTGGGGTGGGGTGGAGGCGAAAATCAAACCAGGCTTCTAGGACCCTTTAAACAGGTCTACACCACCAGCTAAGAACTCTTACTTGGATTTCGCATCACTACGCCCTTCTTACTGAATGAAGTTAAATGGCGGGTGACCCCCTCAATCAGGGCATGCTAAGTACAGACCTGCTGCCATTTACTCATACAATAAGGATAACAACATTTCATTATTCCTGTATTCAATACTAAAGTGAATTTTAACCCAAAATAGATCACTTTGGCAATGTGGGTCTTTCTCCTGATCCTCTCTAGGCAGAAGTGCATCTGCTAAGTCTTTTTCCTCAGATCTTTCCCCTAGTTCATCACTAGATGTCAAGGGAGAGCTCATTCAGAGCCTACTTACACAGAAATGTACCTTCTGAATGTGAAAATGTGTACCACATGTGCAACAGGTGCAGATGGTGTCCCTCTGATGGGAAACATTGAAGTTTGGCTGTTAAAACATATACCCTTGAATTACTTAATTATTTTACTTTGTTTTCTCTAGATCCCCATCCTAATACACACTCCAACCCCAGGAATGCTGTGGTTGCATGCAAGTTTCAAAATATCCCAGGAGAAAAACCCTCTGTTGTGTAACAGTTACAATTGCTCAAGTACTCCAAAAAGCAACCCAAACATTAAGGACACGAGGAAATTTGGTTTTGAGGACACACTGCCCAGAGAGCAATCAGCAGCTTGTATGAAGCGCAGTCACCACCCAGCCCCATTCAACACATGCATATCACACTTACGGGAAGGTCTGTTGGTATCTCCCTGGGTGTTCTGAAGTATTACCCTGTGCAATTATGAATATAAATATTGGTGCAGACATCAAGTTAAACATGAACATTGTACCTTGATTTGGAAAATAAAATATTTAAACTTTATATTTAAATTGTTCCTGAAAGAGCTAACAAACAGCTAAGTACCAATATTTACATGTAGCAAAAAATATCAGTTTTGAATTTTCTGATCAACTTTGAGAGTCTAAAGTGTTAATAGAAAACGTCACAGCGTCTAAGACCAAGACTGTCTCTATACTCTTCTGTCTTACTGTATGTGCTCATATCCTTAACTCCAGCTTAACAAAGATAATTTTGTTTGGGGGCTTCTTCTGTTTTCCAACATTCAAAATGTTTGACAGGCATAGAGCACAAAGTAGGCTGGGAGAGGTGTTCATCTGTTCTGATGTGTGATTTTAAATAGAACATAGATACTCTGGGTATGTGAGAGGCACCTTCAATAACTCTAAATATATTTGTACAAGATGCAAATAGACTCATCCAAAACCATTTTGTCATTTAGACAATTACACAGATGATTATCCTCCAGAAAACTCCACAGATTATTATTATCCAGAATACCCCACAGATTATCCTCCAGAATACCGCACAGATTATTATAGTGAATTCGAAACGTCACTTGGAAAGGTAGGTTAAATAGTTTCTTTCCTATTCCTCAAAACACAAAGATGCAATTATTTGCTGTAAAGGTTGTTGCAATGAGGTGGATAAATTATCTGACCATTTTTAGAACTCTATTTGAAAAATATGCTAAGAAAATCAAATTATTCAAGGAGAGGGATATTCACCTGTACGCAGAGGGCCAGCATAAAGACTATGCATCACTTAAGTCCCACCTTGAAGATCACCCTAATATTATATATTTAACTCAGATCTATACACAGGGGGTGCAATAGAGAAGCTGGCCCCTGAGAGCAATCAGGCCTTCAGCCTACCTGCAACAGGCTCTGCTAAAGAGAACAAACCAAGCCCAATCCATCTTGGGATAACTGATTGCCTAAGTTGCTGGCCAGCAGCTAATTAGTTAAGGAACACCTTCTGAGAAGAGGAACAGTCCAGAAGGCAGAAAGAGAATGCTCCAACGTGGAGGCCTTCTCAGAGGGAGCTAGTGAGGGAGCTCACTGGGAAAGGAAACCAAGGCAGAATGCTCGTAGGTGGGAGAGGTTGGAGGGAGCTATAAATGCCAAGTCCCCACAAAAACTGGCCCCAATGGACAGACTTCATCAGACAGCAGCAGGAGCACCAGGAAATTACATGCTGCTCCGAGGAAGGGTTGTCATGATATGACCTCTGTGGGGATCCTTCCCACTGGATGACAAGAGACCCTGACTCCAGAAGAGAGGTTTGGGTCAATAGGGCCTCACTGGTCAATGACCTGGACATAAATGGGGTAGATGGATAAAGATAAATTCAGCCTCTTCCCCCTCCAGCTAGGATGCTGGGGTGGGGCCCTATTTGTGTAAATGTTTCACCCTTGGGTTAAATAAACCCAACCCCTGAAGGGGCACTGTTCAATATATATAAGCCTCATTGGACTTATTGAAAGCTCAATGCGGGAAACTGAGGCAGAGACATAATTGCAGCACTGCACTGTGCCACCAGTAGATGCATCTTACAGGTGGTTTATTTACAAAAACATTTACCAAATTCTTGATTCAAAAATGTTAAATTAAATAAATCTGGCCACAAAATATTCATCAAATTTTCAAACTGAAACCCATAACAATCATGCTGTAGATCTGGTTATTTTTGCAGTTAATGCAGAAAAAGCAAATGTCAGGAAAAATATTTACTGCAATAATTTCTAGTTCAGCTGTATAATGGAAGAGTATCAAACTCACCCAAAATCAGGGACACTCCTGCATATCTAGCATAGAATGGATTCAGTTTTATCTTGTCATAACATGGATTTAGCCTCTGTTTGCCAGAAGCTGGGAATGGGTGACAGGGGATGGATCACTTGATGATTCCCTGTTCTGTTCATTCCCTCTGGTGAAAATGGCATTGGCCACTGTCGGAAGACAGGATATTGGGCTAGATGGACCTTTGATCTGACCCAATATGGCCGTTCTTATGTTCTGCAGTAGGACCACGTGACAGGCTGATGGTTAAGGTGTCGTTAGTCAAACCAAGTGCATTAAAGAGACAAGGTGGATGAGTAATACCTTTTTTTTTGGACCATCTTACAGAAGTTGGTCCAATAAAAGGTATTACCTCACCCACCTTATCTCTCTAATATCCTGGGACCAATATGGCTACTACTACACTGCATAACCAAGTGCATGATTATTGAAGGGCTCTAGAGGAGGGGGATAGGAAAAAGATATGTCACCTCTCCAAATATCTAATAATCTGTTGATATCCCCTCTCAATGCTGCTGCAAGACTCAGCAGCCTTGCTACTCTTAAAGACAGTGAACAAATCTGCTAATGAGTCTCCGAAGTAGCTGAACCACTCTCCCCAGTTATGTCCTACAGACACGACAAGGGGCAATGAACCTTAACTCTAACTTTGATGCGACACTATTCAGAATGACTGATTTTGTTAACTTTACAGGATTTGACAAAGTCTGCAGGATCATCACTGCAGGGCCATCTTCCCTTCTTATTTGTCCTCCTCCATCTTCTATGTTTTTTGCTACAACAATTCACACATCTTTTGTAGAAGGTACTGAGGTTCTGTATTGTTACTTGGGTATTTGCGTGTCATCATTGTTGATTCCTGATCCAGCAAACAGTTCACTAGTTTCCAAGGCAGCAGCAGGCTGTGTGCTATAACTCCAAGTGGAAAGTACAACTCATTCTGAGCACCCAAATATGTGCTAGGAATTTCAAAGCTGAAAGAAAGGATCCTGTCCCTGCTACATAAAGCTTGCAATGTAAAAACCAGATAGGACACTAGTGAGAGCCAAAGTCAGACAAAAAAGGGGAAAGAAAGAAGGGAAAGGAGTACAAAAATTAGATTATGCAGTAACTTGGTAAGACATGGAAACACCTTGGTGTATCCATTAATTTCAGTTATGGGGGTAATTGGCTATGCTTTCGCAAGTGACATGGCAGAGGCGAGTTCTAAGAAAGGATCCAAATGAGGTTGGAGTGAAGGCTTGGCAAATGAAGCTACAAAAGCTGGGAATGGGAGAAAGAAATGAAGGGGGAAATCAAGGCTGATATCAATGGCAGAATGGAAAAAACTGGGGGAATGCAAAGGGAGACAAGGTTGGAGACAAAAGCAAGGATAAGGACCTTGAAATTGATATGTAGTGCAAAGTAGAGCTGGTGGATGGATATGAATTAGGGGATGAGATGATCAAAATGACAGGTGGGAAAGACGATTTGGTGGCAGTTTCGGATGGACTGAAGAGAGACATGGTAAGCACCCCGAAGACCAGAGAAGAGTCCGCAATAGTCAATGTCACAGTTTAGTAGGATACGGACAAGTCATTTAAGAAAAAATTTTCAAAATTGCCTAAGTGATTTATGAGCCTAATTCCCATTGACTTTTGGGACAAAACTTTTGTCATAGCTCCATCAAGTTCAATGGACAATTTACACCAGGTGAGGATTTGCCTCTGAGATTACAGTAGTCATGATTCAAGGCTCTTCCAAACACAGTGACTATATGTAAATCTCATCCTCAAAAAAAAAAAATCCATCTTCATTAAATCCTAGCAAATGGTCTCATATATAAAATGTTGACTTCTCTTTATCGGAACAGTTTTATTGTCCTTTGCATTCTTTGAGCTGTGCTCAGTTCCACTAAATCTGATTTGATGTTTGCTCCTAGAATTTACTAAGTTTGGGGTACAGCTATGCAAACTGTTCATAATAAAATCCAAGCTCCATTGACTTCAATGGACAACTCATACCAGTTGAAGATTTGTCCCCTATCACTGTATACTGTAAATTAAAAATAGATGGAAAGTCACCATTATAACTTGTTTATTTTTTTTCCCTTTATTTCAGATGTGAACAGCTTTGCTTTGAATTAGAACATTCCTCAAGGAGGAAAACAAAGAACTCTGCCACACTTGTAAATTACTTCCCCTACAGCAGGGGTCGGCAACATTTGGCACGCGGCTTGCCAGGGTAAGCACCCTAGCGGGCCGGGCCAGTTTATTTACCTGCTGATGCGGCAGGTTCGGCCGATCCCGGCCCCTACTGGCCGCGGTTCGCCATCCCGGACCAACGGGGGCGGTGGAAAGCTGCAGCCAGCACATCCCTCGCCCACGCCGCTTCTCGCCGCCCCCATTGGCTCAGGACGGCGAACTGCGGCCAGTGGGGGCCGCGATCGGCCGAACCTGCCGCGTCAGCAGGTAAATAAACTGGCCCGGCCTGCTAGGGTGTTTACCCTGGCGAGCCGCATGCCAAACTTTGCCGACCCCTGCCCTACAGTGAATCAGTCATCTTTTTTTTTAGTGGTTTATGTATTTATGTAGAAACACAAAAATATAAAATAAATGTAACAGCTATGTTTCCTCACAATTAGTATAAATTGCATAAATGTTGACTAGCTCTTCGTATCTTCTGTATTTCTTCCTCTCACATTTCCTCACTATCATTCACTGGGTTCTATTGTAAATATGAAATATGTGCCAATAAAATGAAGCACTGGCTGATCACTCCAGATCTTTCAGTGCTATCTGATGTTCTGACATCACTGGATCAGCTGATGATATCTCCCTGGAATGCAAAGGGAACTATACTAGCCCTTGGATCCACTCTTGAATAGTTTCAGCTGCATCCAGAAAAGGTCTGCCTTAGAGACAGTTGAAACAAACAAGATATCAAGGGGACTATGGAGTAAGCGTACTTACCGGTTCACCTCCCCTAAAACAATCACCTCCATCTCATTACATTTAAAATGGATGTTGCTGGCTAGCCATGTTTATGTCTGTGTTCCTGTTCACTCTAGACAGAGTTTCAGGTCTCTGGCTTCCTATTGACCATAGATCCTGCGAACTCTCTCACATGAGTAGTCCTGTAAGTAGATATGTCAGAAAGAGAGGGGGCTCAGACACAGATGACAAATGATTAGATATTTCTATATGAGGAGAGACTGAAAAAAACGGGACTGCTTTGGAGAGGAGAAAAATAAGAAAGGACATGATTGAGACATACAAAATAAAAAATGGTGGAGAATCTAATTCAGGCACTCCCATGTACCCTCTCACATAGTATAAGATCAAGGGAACATTCAAGTGAAACGGAAATGCAACAAATATGTAACTGACAAAAGACAATGCCTTCTTACACAAGGCCTAATTAACATGTGGAACTCAGTGCTGCAAGATCTCTCAAGAGATTCTCTCCTGTGTTGATTGGCTGTCTGCTCCAACCCTTCCCACGCCCCTCCCTCAGTCTCTCCACAGCTGCCTCACTCAACAACTGCCCCTCATTGCCTCCTTCTGACTCTCTTCTCATCTGCTCTGTTCCCATCACTCCTCTCTCTTTCCTTGTCTTTCCATTTAGCTAATCGCTGCTAATTGAACACCCCCACTCTAAAACAACATTAACGTAATGTTTCCCACAATCACATTGTTCATACTGCTTCCAAGTTATATCCTTTCCCCCAGTTCTTAAAGTGTAATGAAAGAGGTGTCAGGGCTCAAGCAATATTTTTACTTTCATAACTGATGTGGCAAGCCCAGAGGTGCCGGAGCTATGAACTGCCAAGCCTAGAGGTGCCAGCGGGCTCAGCCCTGCCAAGCCTTGGCACAAATTAAGCATTGCTTTCCCCTATCCCATGTCTGTCTTGTCTATTTAGTTTGTGAACTCTTCAGGGCAGGGACTATCTATTACTTTGTGTTTGTACACAATGGGACTCCATTCTTGGCTGGTCCCTAGACTCTGCCGTAATAAACATTATTAATAATAGTATCACTGGGGGCAAGAGCTTAGTAGAGATAAAAAATGGAAATTTGTTTGTATAATGAGGACATCCGCAGTTATTTTACACACAATACTTTTTTAAAAAGGATATAAAACCTCCTTCAGGCCATAAATCAGCCACTAACAGACTGGAGTTAGGAAGAAATTTCCCATATAGGAAGGTTATTGCGTAACTGTCTATAACAATTTCTTGCTTCTTCCTTTGAAGCATATGAAACTGGTTACTGATAGAGATGGAATACAAGTCTAGTGGGACTATCAATCTGAGCCGGTATGGCAATTCCTATGCAAGTAACGATTTGCAGTATTGGGCCTATTTGTTTTATTTCTAATCAAGCAAAAATAGTCTTGCCACAATACATATCTGCTTATACATCCGTGCAACATATGAAAAGAGGGTGTGTGGCAAGGCAACAACTCACTGGCGCTGCGCCTCCTGCTGGTTGTCCAGGGAATTAGCTCTTTTCCAGCTCCAGAGCGCACACGGCCAGCTGATGTCTTGCCTGGTGCTGGCCCTGTGTCCTTCGCTCAGGGGTTCTGCCCACCACAGTACCCCCTCACTCTGGGTCTCCCTGTTGTATTCAAAGTACTATACAGGATCTTTTCAGGGGGGTTAAGGCAAAACGGCACATTTATTAGTAATACAGGTATCAATTAATACTCTATGATATGCATATGATTATATATATATATATATATATATATATATATATATATATATATATATATCTCACAGTCACGCATTCACACACACACACAGACACAAACACACTCCGTCTTGCTGTTGTTACCAACTAGTTGCTCCCTTAACTGCACTGGCCAGGTGAGTTAGATGGGGGAGAGGTGGAGCCGGGCTTCTGCCGATCCGGATCAATGCTCTGATGGTGACAAGACGAGACCCGGGGTCCTTCTGCAAGACACCTCACTTTTATAGCAGCTTCCCTCTTATGCAAATCTAGACCAGATTCAAAATCTGGGTCTGGGTCCGTTGGTCTGTGTCCGTTGGTCTTTGTGCTGCTTTTCTCTAGATGTTGTCCCAATGCTGCTGAAAGAGGGTGTTTTCTAAAGAAGGTGCTTGCTTCTAATCCCTGAGGCCATCAATATGTCTGCTCTTCTTTATTGGGCCCACTTGACAACTTGTATTGTTCTTTGCTCTGGCTCCCATTCCCTCTCCAACTGTTGTAGCTGTCTGGAGGTGGGTGTCTTCCAAGCCTCACTCATTCACACCTCATTCAGTCAATAGGGCAATTGATTACAGAGTGGGGGGGGAAGATCTTATTCTACTTCTAGCAAAAAGGCACATGTTTCTTTTACTTTAACTATACTATCCTTAGGGGCTATAACATTTGATACAAAGTTTTCTACCAATTTTCTATATAGGGATCTAATACAAAGTTGTATGAAAATAGAGAGGCACAATGCCAAGTCATATGAAATACAAAATAACATCATGCAAGATGCAATGTCATAAAGATTTATAGAGATAGTTAAATACAGAGATTTCTCTACATCCCCACCCCAGGGAACACCCAACCCCCTGTCCCCACCTTGCCTCAGTGGCTACTGCCAGACTCCATTTAGCCCCCACTCACTGGGGCAGATGGCAGTCTGTAAACCCCTCATCATCAGCAAGGGGGGTTAGATCTGCTGCCTCTGCCTATTCCTGGGCTGCCCCTCTGCAGCCCTAGTGCCCTTTCTGTGGGCCCTTAACTCGGCCTGCAGCCTGGGGCTTAGCTAGGCGGGAGCTTCCCAGCTCCCTCAGCCCTTCCCCAGCCCTGCTCCACCCTAGGTCCCCTCCTCAGCTTCCCAGGCAGCCAGGTCCTTCTCTCCCTAAAGCTAGAGAGAGAGTGTCTTCCAGCTGCTGGCCCTCAGCCCTCTTATAGGGCCAGCTGTGGCCTGATTGGGGCATGGCCCCAGCTGTGGCTGCTTCCCCCAATCAGCCTGATTTTTCCCCGCCACAGCCCTCTCCAGGGCTGCTTTGACCCCTTCAGGGCCGGAACGGGGTGACTACCCCAGTACAGGGTGGAAATATAAAATAAACAAAAGCAGAGTCGTGAGGACTTTCATTTCAGTAGCAAATGTTTTTACAGGAGGGTCAGGAAACTCAGAGTGGAGCAGAACTCCATCCTGGTGGGCCTGGACTAATGTAAAGACAGAGCAGCTGGAGAGAGGTCCTGGCACCTGGAGACCTGGAAGTGTGGCAGAGCAGCAGAAGAAGTCTCAGGAAGGAGTCAGAGTAAGAGAGGTGGGTATTGGTTAGAATGGAGGAAGGGCAGCAGGAGAAATGGCCTGAGTGAAACAGAACTGTAGCAGAGGAGCTGTTTGTAAATATGGTTCTCACGTGACCTTACTTGACCTCAGGCCAGAATCAACACTTTGGGCTCATCAGTCCCTTCAGAGTAGAAGGGGGAATTTTTCAGGAAAATGACATGAGTCTGTTCAGTCATTTCCCACACACAACGAAGTCCCAGTTCCTTCAGCATCGGTTTCCAGTAATACAGCTCATGCTGTACTGTATTTCTGTTAGTTACCAGCGCCACCTTCTGGGTTTTTAATGAATTACTATTATGGTCTTTTCAAAAAGCTGTTTTCCTTTTAAAATAATTTTGACCTATGCCTATAATGACTAGAAAAAGAAATAAAACACTTCTGAATGTCGCATCAGTTCAACAGTTTTTATCTATCTACCTACCTACCTATCTATCCTATGATACAGGTGCAGTTTTGTGAGTAAAGAATTGTCAGTCGAATATGTGCAAGAAATGCATGTGTTCAAAGCATGCCAGACTTAGCATTTATATTATTACTATTACAGTAGTGCCTAGAGACCAACCAAGAATGAAGTCCCATTGTGCTAGGCACTGTACAAACACAAAATAATAGACAATCCTTGTTCCAAAGAACTTACACTCTAAATACACAAGACAGGCACAGGGTCGGGGGAAGTGATATAACAGAGGGCTGGTCCACACTAAGTCCCCAGTTCGAACTAAGATACGCAACTTCAGCTACGTGAATAACGTAGCTGAAGTCGAAGTATCTTAGTTCAAACTTAAAGGTACTTACCGCGGGGCCACACGCGGCAGGCAGGCTCCCCTGTCGACTCCGCCTACTCCTCTCGCGGAGCAGGATTACCGGCGTCGACGGCGAGCACTTCCGGGATCGATTTATCGCGTCTAGACAAGACGCGATAAATCAATCCCAGAAGATCAATTGCTTGCCGCCAAACCAGCGGGTAAGTATAGATGTACCCAGAGATAGCAAAAAGAATAATGTCATAGTTGTAAATGTAATGTTAGAGTTTTAAAACAAATGTAATGTATGTAACCATAAATATATATTTAATCATGGGCAATGAAGTTAATGTTTTATATTATCTGCTTTCTTCAAATGAAAACTAAAGATGTATGGAAATAAGGTGATTACAGAAATGATTAATGTCTTTAAATAAGGGGACTGGCTGGCTCAGGGATATGGAGTCTCTTTATTTTTAGATCATGAGTTCAAATTCAACCTGTAACAGTAGCAATCAAAAGTCATTACTGTTTAGTTATGTGAAATGAGTTGATGAGTCAGTCTCAGGCCAATTCCTAGTAGACAAGTCACAAAAAATGCCTCCACATTCGGCGCTAATTGGCTTCCTTATTGGCAATCACATCAGAGAATTCAAGGATTGACTGGACCCCGGAGAGTGAATTCTCCTCTCACTCATGCATGTGATCCCCCTGGTTAAGGCACAGTGGGGGAGCAACCACTGAGGATGCTATTGCAGCCTACCTGTTCTATTGATTAGCAATCTGGCATTTCTATAGAGCAGGCCTGCACAACATGCGGCCCGCGTGGGGTGAGTAGGTGGGCTCACTGTGCGGCCCGCGGGGGGGTGAGTAGGCAAGCGGCGGGTGAGGGAGAGGGGCCAAGGAGGCGAGTGGGCAGTGGTGGGGGGTGAGTAGGCGAGCTGAGGGGGTGGGGACTGAGGAGGCAAGCGGGCAGGCAGTGGCGGGGGTGTAGGTGAGATGGCGGTGCAGGAGGGGGATTGAGGAGGCAAGCAGTGACTTGATGGCTGACCTGGTCTACTGATCTGGTCTGGCTCCCATCCCCTCTCCAAGGGTTGCAGCTGTCTGTAGGTGCTGCCTTCCATGCCTACCTCATTCATTCAACAGGGCAATTGATTACAAAGTGGGGGGAAGATCTTATTCTACTTCTAGCAAAAAGACATTTTTCTTTTACCTTAATTATACTACCTTAGGAGCCCACTATAACATATTACAAAGGTTCAATACTGCTGTTTTTTAAATTAATGGAGATATCCTATCTCCTAGAACTGGAAGGGACCTTGAAAGGTCATTGAGTCCAGCCCCCTGCCTTCACTAGCAGGACCAAGGACTGATTTTTGTCCCAGATCCCTAAATGGGCCCCTCCAGGATTGAGCTCACAACCCTGGGTTTAGCAGGCCAATGCTCAAACCATTGAGCTATCCCTCCCCCCCTTCCCCAGTGGTGCTGGGGAAGGAGGGTTTGTTTCCGCGGGGCGGGCGGCGCTGAGGGGAGGAGTTTTGGGGGAGCTAGGCAGCGCTGGGGGTTGTTTCGTGGGGCGGACAGCACTGTGGGGGGTGTTGTGTTTCGGGGGGGCTGGGTAGCGCTGGGGGGGGTTCGGCCCTCAGCTGTTTTGTTTGGAGTAATATGGCCCTCGCCGCTTTACGAGTTGTGCAGGCCTGCTATAGAGCCTTATATTTTAACTAATATATCCCCCATCTCTGGTGGTGGCTAAGTATTATCTCCATTTTACAGGCAAGAGACTGAAATCATAGACAGATAAATTGATTTTCCCAAATAATGTCAGACTCAGGATTAGAAGTTAGGAGCTCTTGTCTCCATGATCACCAAACCACACTGCCCCTCTAAACAGCAGGCATCAGTCTCTGTCCACATGACATCTTTCACCAGCATTAAACATTTATGGCCTCAAACAGGCATGAGATGTCTCAACCTTTGCTGCCCCACCTCTGAGGAATCAACTGAACATCAGACTGTAATCAAAGATTCTCCCAATCGGATGACTGAGTTAGCTGACAGCAAAAGAACATCACTGATAATTTGATTAGCTAGAACAGTAACTCCTCACTCAATGTTGTAGTTATGTTCCTGAAAAATGCTACTTTAAGCAAAACAATGTTAAGCAAATCCAATTTCCCCACAAGAATTAATGTAAATAGGCAGGGTTAGGGTCCAGGGAAATTTTTTTTGCCAGACAAAAGACATATATATATATATATATATATATATATATATATACACACACACATATATACACACAGTATAAGTTTTAAACAAACAATTTAATACTGTACACAGCAATGATGATTGTGAAGCTTGGTTGAGGTGGTGGAGTCAGAGGGTGGGATATTTCCCAGGGATCCTTGCTGCTAAGTGATGAACTAGCACTCAGCTGAGCCCTCAAGGGTTAACACATTGTTGTTAACGTAGCCTCACACTCTACAAGGCAGCACAAATGGAGGGAGGAGACAGAGCATGGCAGAGAGACAGAGACACACACCGTGTGTGTCTCTCACACACATACACACATCGTATGTGTGAGAGACAGACATGCATTGCCCCTTTAAGTACGCTGGCCCCACTCTAAGTTTTAAGTAGATCGGCAAATTGATACAGCAGTTGCTGCGAGCAAGCTCCCTCAGTCCTGTCGTGTTCCGCTCTCCCCTCCCCCGGCTCTATGGAGATGGGGTACAGGAGCGGGGGGAGGGAAACACGCTGACATTAGCACCTCTTATTCCCCTTCCCCCCCCCCCCCCCCCCCGCCCAGCAAGCAGGAAGCTCCCATGAGCAGCTCCAAGGCAGAGGGCAAGAGCATAGGCGCCGACTCCATGGGTGTTCCGGGGCTGGAGCACCCACAGGGAAAAATTAGTAGGTGCTCTGCACCCACCAGTAGCCAACTCCCAGCCCCACCACCTCACCTCCTCCTCTGCCTCCACCTCCTCCTCTGAGCATGCAGCATCTCCGCTCCTCCCTCCGCTCAGGGGAGGAGGCGGGGCCGGGGCGGGAATTTGGGGAAGGAGTCAAATAGGGGCAGGGAGGGGGCGGAGTTGGGGCGGGGACTTTGGGGAAAGGTTTGGAATAGGGGCGGGAGGGGGTAGGGCCGGGGTAGAGTCAGGGTGGAGCCGGGGGCAGGGGGGGTTGAGCACCCACCAGCGCCAGAAGAAGTCGGGGAGGGACACCTGAACTGCCCGGCAATTGATAGCCTGCTGGGCGGCTGCCGCACAGGGAACTTAGGGGAGGTGATAGTGGGGCTTCTGGTCAACCCTGATGTGACAGTGTACCCCATAAGGCTTTATGGGGGGGTGCTTATAAATGTACGTATGACATAACTGGAATATGTTTTGTGCTGCCTGTGCCATGTAACATATCCCCGTAAAGGTTATGGTCTACTATATCTATTCATCCTATTTGTACACATATATCATTTTTTACTTGAGGTTAAGAATATGGGCTGTATATTTGCTTGGTTTCTAAGTAAGCTTTGTGAGGCATTTGGTCAGTTTCTTTAGGAAGGAATTCACAAGGTTAAGTACCTAATCAGGAAGCACTTGGGGAACAATGCATCTTGGAATGCTCCAATCCACATAAGAAGTCTTCCTGGAGACATACAAGATGCCATGTGGGCAATGGCTTCGGCCTGTAAAGACTGAGTCATGCAGGGACACGTGACTTGCCCAGGTGACTCCAGAACTCCATCTTGGAGCTGGACTTTGCATAGGAATGAGGAGGGGGCTCTCCACCCACAAGAGAAAGTCTATTTAAACCCGTGGGAGACCACTCCATTTTGTCTTCAGCTCGCTAAAGGAGCTTCTCCACCGCCCAGAATACTGGAAGGAAACTGGAACAAAGGACAGTAACTACAGGGGGTGTGAGTGATTGCTGGACCCAGGCTAAAAGGAGATTAGCCTGTAAAAGGGAGCATTCTGGAACTGGTGAGGATCTTATCTGTATTCAGTGTTTGATTAGACATAGATTTGCGCATTTTATTTTATTTTGCTTGGTGACTTACTTTGTTCTGTCTGTTACTACTTGGAACCACTTAAATCCTACTTTCTGTATTTAATAAAATCACTTTTTTCCTTATTAACTCAGAGTATGTATTAATACCTGGGGGAGCAAACAACTGTGCATATCTCTCTATCAGTGTTATAGAGGGCGAACAATTTATGAGTTTACCCTGTATAGGCTTTATACAGGGTAAAATGGATTTATTTGGGTTTAGACCCCATTGGGAGTTGGGCATCTGAGTGCTAAAGACAAGTACACTTCTGTGAGCTGTTTTCAGGTAAACCTGCAGCTTTGGGGCAAGTAATTCAGACCCTGGGTCTGTGTTGGGGCAGACGGGATGTCTGGCTCAGCAAGACAGGGTGCTGGAGTCCTGAGCTGGCAGGGAAAATAGGAGCAGGGGTAGTCTTGGCACATCAGTTGGCAGCTCCCGGGGGGGTTCTGTGATTCAACCCATCACACCTGGTTCCAAGCCCCCACCAGCTAGCTCCAACGGGCTGATCTTTCTGCAAGCAGTGGCCAAAGCAGGTGGCTGCCAAACGACATTATAAGGGAGCATTGCACAACTTTAAATGAGCATGTTCTCGAATTGATCAGCAACGTAACAACAAAACAATGTTAACCATGACAATATTAAGTGAGGAGTTACTGTACTATGCAGATGGGGTTCATTGATAACTGCATTGGTCGAGGCAAAGCACAAACTTCTGGTCCGACAGTTCTTTCCACCCTGAAGTAAATTGTTGGTTAGCTACTTAGTAGCGGCTTCTTCCAAATGTTTGATTTGCACTGCCATGGCCATGAGACCAGCATAAACGAATCTGGGGATGTCCTTTGGGTGAGATATGATATTGAGACAATAACTAAAGTCAGGGACTGCACAGAATCCTGTCCTACGTCATTCAGGAAGGAAAGTTTTGATTGTCCATGCAGACAAGGAAGCTGAACAGCATGTCTGCAACAAACTTACAAGATGCTAACATAGTTATTTCAAATAAAAACCAAAGCAAACTAATGTTTGATGTTAATATAAAGAACATATCCCAGCGGATGGGCATTTGTGTGGCAGATTTGAGCAACACATGTTCCCAACACCAGGGTTCTATGATTTTCTATGGCCTAATGTAATCTACCACTTGCAAAGATAGCCTGTAAGTTACCTGTGATGACATAAGTATATATGTTTCTCCTTACACAAATACCCTCTGTGTTCCCTCCATTACTCTAATACTAGCTTTCGCTGTCTCTTCATACAATCTCAAAGCTGTTGGTGTAGGATTCTTCGCATCCACATCCTCCTGTTATATCTTTGTGTCCTCACTTTGCCACTTCATTTAAAATCTTATCTGAAATCTCTTTTTTCTCTTGCCTCCTTTTCCCTCATGTCTCATCTGTTGCCCAGTTCTTTTGGAAAAGATATGAAGATGCTTACACAAGGTGGAGAGGAACATCCTAAAAATACATGATTTCTCTATACATATCCCCACTACTGTCGACTTTTTCTATGGTTTGGCTCCCCTCCACACCACACAGCGTGTGGAGGAACACAGGTCTTTAAACTGTATTATATTGCTGCTAGATGCTTGGTTATGTACATATCTGTATTAATTTCACAAAGACTTAGAAGTGTAATTCGTTGTGTTCAAATATCTGGCACATAGTGTAATGTTAACAAGTTTTACTTTTGAAAATTACCTCACAAGGTCTTAGCTGTTTATGTATCAGCAAAAAAAGGAAGAAACATATGTTGATAAGAAAACTTAGTATTATCACCACACTATTAGTAAATAAAAGTTTAAATGACCTAACACATCTATTTACAAGGTTGCCCAATCAAAAACTATTCAACGATTTATGTAGGGTTACCATACGTCCGGATTTTCCCAGACATGTCTGGCTTTTTGGGCTCCAAATCCCCGTCCGGGGGGAAATCCCAAAAAGCCGGACATGTCCGGGAAAATCGGACATGCGGTGCCGGGCCAGCGGAGCGGGGCCAGGCCGGGGGCTCGGGGGCTCGGCCGGCGGTGCCGGGCCAGGGGCTCGGGGGCCGGGCCGGCGGTGTCGGGCCGGGCCGGGGGCTCGGGGGACGGGCTGGCGGTGCCGGGCTGGGCCGCGCCTCCTCCCCCCATACTCCCCCTTACCTGCTTCAGGCTTCCCGCGACTCAAATGTTCGCGGGAAGCAGGGGAGGGGGCGGAGACTTTGGAGAGGGGGCAGAGTTGGGGCGGGGCCGGGGCCCCGTGGAGTGTCCTCCTTTCGGAGGCACTAAATATGGTAACCCTAATTTATGTTGCTAATACAGTACCTTCTGACTAGCATAAAAGATCCTGTAGTTTTCTAAAAGTACAGCCAGGTTTAAAGCTCTTCTTGGATCCTGCAACACACATACACACACAACCACACTGCACTACAACTCTCTTGCACCACCTCCTGCCGGCTGCCACCATCAGAGACAGGCACCAATGCCTGCAGTTGGACAGTTAACAAGATCTGCTAATGCTTAGGCCAGATGGCCTCTTGCGTTGCATCCTGTCTGTGATACTTTATCCTCAGCCAGTACTTAATACTACGAGTGCAATCCATAAAGCTTCTATTGGGGGAAAAAAAGAACAAACTTTTCTGCTGTGGGATCTTTTGTCTAATGCATTACATTGACAATTTACTAAATGTACTGAATTCAACAGAGGTGATTTTTTGATGTTTTAAAACCTTAGCCCATTGCTTTGGGAAGACTAACTTTTTTTAATGTGGAATTGTATGGCTACACATTCCTGGAATGAGGGGGGGGGGGGGGAGAAGTTGTTTGGACTCCTTTCTCAAAGAACATTGTCTAAAAATTCTTCTTTGTTCAGTGCTGTATCAGAAGCCAGTTGGTGAAGCCAGCGTCTGCATTGAATCTGGCTATCATTCCATGTTTAACAATTCTGGTTCCCAGCAGGGTTGTTTATACATGTTTACACCTTTTTGTTGCTCAGTTTATGCAATAAAGAATACCAAACATACCCTATTTTACTGTTCCCCACACTGTTAACTATCTAGCTACTGCAACTTGGTTCTAAAACCAGGACTGACAAAACCTTCAATTTATAATCAGCTTTTACTTCTAAAGAGAATTTTCCTATTTCTGTGTTTGAAGACTTTCATAACTGTTTTCATGAAAGAAGGAAGCTTTTACCAAAGGCCTAAACTCAATTTTTTCTAAACTCAAGCCATATCTACACTACTG
Source organism: Trachemys scripta elegans (assembly GCF_013100865.1). Taxonomy (NCBI): domain Eukaryota; kingdom Metazoa; phylum Chordata; order Testudines; family Emydidae; genus Trachemys; species Trachemys scripta. The sequence continues at coordinate 7,827,335 of NC_048321.1, forward strand.
CTGCTACAGTGGCACAGCTATTGCTGCAGCACCATAGTGTAGATCAGGGGTAGGCAACCTATGGCACGTGTGCTAAAGGCGGCACACAAACTGATTTTCTCAGGTCCTGGCCAGGGGGGGCTCTGCATTTTAATTTAATTTTAAATTAAGCTTCTTAAACATTTTAAAAACCTTATTTACTTTACATGCCACAATAGTTGAGTTATATATTATAGACTTATAGAAAGAGACCTTCTAAAAATGTTAAAATGTATTACTGGCACGCAAAATATTAAATTAGAGTGAATAAATGAAGACTTGGCACACCACTTCTGAAAGGTTGCTGACCCCTGGTGTAGATGTTTCTGGCACTGATGGAAGGAGTTTTTTCATCAGCGTAGTTGTGGGGGTACTTAGGTTGACTGAAGAATCCTTACATCAACCTAGCTACAGTGCTTACGACGTGAATTTTTCAGTATAAAATAGGTCTATGCTCTCAGTTTCTCAGTGAATAAGGGGCAATGTTTTTAAAAGTACATAAGTGATTTAGGCTATGTACACACTACATCTTAAATCGGCATAAATTATATCACTCGGGGTGTGAATAAGCCACCCTCCTGAGTGATGTAAGTCACACCGACCTAAGCAATGGTGTGGACAGTGCTATGTTGTCAGGAACTCTCCTGCTGACACAGCTACCACCACTCGCGGGAGCTGGAGGAATTAAGTCGATGGGAGATCTCTCTCCCATTTGTTTAGACTCTAAACTTTAGAGAGTCTGTACTAGCAATGCTACAGCGAGGCAGCTGCATGGGTGCAGCTGTGCTCTTGTAAGATCTGTAGTGTAAGCTTTAGGAGTCTAGGTTCCTTTTTCAGAAGTGAGCACTTAGGACCCTAAGTGAAACTCAGAGTGGGTGGGAGCATTAGACTTTGGTCTCTATTTCAAAGGCTAGTATAAAGAGAAGTGGCTCTGCATAATCTGCTGCAGCATGGGATTGCAGAGGTGTGAATTGGCAACAGGATGTTCCCATATAAATCAGAAAACCCCATGGAGATGCATACAACCTGCCACAATAGCTCTTAGAGATGTGAACTGACCTATTCATTCCAATGGGTGATTTCCTCTCCTCTTACTCAAAATCTACCCCAGCCCCTGTGGTGGAATACTAAATTAAGGCCTTGGCTTCATTGGCGCTATACAGTGCTGCAACTTGCTGCGCTCAGGGGTGTGAAAACGCCTCCTCCCCCGAGCACAGCGAGTGCAGTGCTGAAAAGCGCCAGTGAAATCAGCGCCTGCAGCGCTGCACGCTCACTCGCAGCGCTGCAAGCTATTCCCTTCGGAAAGGTGGAGTATTTGCAGCTGGCAGCACGACTACACTGTGAATTCTCAAGTGTAGCCAAGGCCTAAGGAACCTCTTGACCAAACTACTGCAGATTTCCACCAAGAGGTATACATACTCTTGCTCCTTTTGGGACATAACAGTTTTTAAGATAACCTCTGTTTGATTATTAAAATAATCTGATATTATAACTGATACCTGACGAACCCCTTTACCAAGTGCTTCAATTTGCACCCCTCTCTCTACTCCTGGACATAAAGCAGTACAATACTTCTATGGTGGGGTGGTAGTGCCACAGTTATGGTTGCACCCAGATTTCCATTTGAAACAAGGTGAAAAAAAGATCTACAAATATTTTGTCTTTTAGTTTAGTGTTTCATTTTTAGATTTTATTGTCACTTATGTATTACTTATTTTTCTACAGCAGTTTGTGGAAGAAAAATACAACTTGATGTTTACTATGAGTGTTTTAAAAAGGGCCATGAGACTAAAATGTTCTAAAATCTGCAATACATTCGGGGTCCTTTTTCACAGAAACTACTGCTCTCACAGTTGAAATTGATAGGTATGCTCCTTTGGTTTATGTTGATTGGATGAATTGTTGTACAAAGTTGAAATTTGTTTTCTTTTTATTTTTCATGTTATTGTTTTGACTGACACAACCATATCCTGGTACCATATTAGTCAATGTTGACTTTATGGTAGACCTTAAAACAGAGCTCTCTATTTGGGTGCATTTTCTGATGCTCAGCAACCTCTTTGATCATGCTGGCATCAATGAGAATCACAGCGACTTGATTTTCTTTTATAAAGGCAGTCCCATTGTTCAGGAAATGGGTGAGGAGAATGCTGCTGCTGCTTACTAGAGTCTTTCATTTTCCTTCTATGGAATTAAATTTATTTTTTTTCTTTTACAATTCTTCTGAAGTAATATCTGAATACGCATGTGGATTTTAGAGAAATTCACAATACTGGCTCTTCAACCAGAAGCTTTGCTTGCAAGGCAAAACCTCAAGAAGGAACCTCTTCAAAAGGCAGACAGAGAGCAACAAATATGCATTCTCAGAAAGCTGCCACAGATAGGACTTGAACTTACAGTATAAGGATGTTGGGCAAATCGAATGGTCACAGCACAGCACCTCAAGCCACCAACATCTTGTCATTTAAGGCTGCCCGCAAACATTGTGGTTTGCCAGAGCCTCAAGCCTGCTGCATGAGAACAAATGAGAAACTTGAGAGGGGTTCTAAAATGAAGTGAGAAATTACACAGGAAGTTGTGTTACAAATTGTTGTAATAAACCAAAAAACAGCGTCTCTGTTACATCCATGGTTGTTAGTGTCCAGCAGTTAAGTTCCCAAGCTCATATTTTGAAGTTGTTATTCAGGTTTCCTCTGAGGATTGAGAGGTCACACGTGGAATGATCGCTTTGTGACCACAGATGATAAGGTGTTTTTGTCTTTTATAATTTTTCTGCATGAGGTCATTTGAGAGCACAATGATTGTCTGGTTTCACCTGCACAGTTGTTGTTGGGGCATTTGATGCACTGTTGTGATAAGTATGTATGGAACCCCTGGGTCTTGAAAAGTGTGTTGTGGGGAATATTGATCATCGTAGCATTTGTTGCTTCTGCCAGAGTCTAGTGTCATTTTGAGTTGGTGAGTCCTGGTCTTTGGGGAACTTGCTTGGCAAGGCTGGGGGGTTGTTTGAAGGCCAGATTTCTTTCAAGAAAGATTTCGTTCAGGATGTGGTCCCCATCAACTTCGGGTTGTAATTGTTTTATGATACTCTTTATGGGTTCCAGTTCTCAGATTTGTTATCTTGGGTAGAGCCACATTGTAGATCCAATATTACCTTGAATATTAAAAATACTGTTTCCCAAAGGAGCAGAGGAATGCAGACTATAGCTGAAATCAATCCTGAGTGGATGATATCAGTTTATGGAGGATCACAGCCAGTTTCAGTTCCACAGGTGTGCAAAAAAATCGTATTTGTAAGATGTAAAACGTTGATGTCATGTAACTTTTGGTAGAGTCTTTATCTCGGGAATCCCTTGCTCAAACTCCCTCAAATTCGGTTCACTAACCCTACCTCAGATCTCCATAAGGTACAGCAATTTTCAAGACATCCAAGTAAGCATGTGGATTTTAGAGGATTTAAAAATAATGACTGTTAAACAGTAAGCTAGTCTCAACCTTAACTAAAGTTATGCTACCTCCCCACTACACTATAGAAAACAAGAAATATCTTCAGTTTGCTCCTAAAACAAAAATGAGACACCACTATTTTTGTTGCATTAGCAAGTGAATTTTTATTCTCTTGAGAGTGATAAAAGAGAGCGCCTTCTAATCCAAATGTGTTGCGGAGTGACAGAATAATCAGTATTTTTTGCCATAGCATTTCTTAACCCCTGCCAGATGCACCCTTCTGTAGTTTCATATTAAAAGCACATTGTATATGAAACAGGAAATATTTTCCCATCGACTTTCTACAAGGTCTGACGTAACTGCTGACATTTCCATTTTTTTGTACTGACATAGAATTCTTGAAATGCCCCAGTCTATTCATGTCTAAATCATTACTTGTAAGGCTACTGAAATCAATAAAGAAATATTTACATTCTCTGTTAGGGCTAAATCCTGCAACACACTGTGCACTTTTAGCATGTGCTTAAAGTTAAATATGCAAGTAATCCCACTGAAGTCAATGATTTGTGGGCATAGTTATTCGCATGCTTCAGTGTTCCACTGGATTGTACTAGAGAGCTCAGCAATTTACAGGATTGAAGCCTTAAAAAAAGAGGACTAGAAAATTTCAATGTTTAAAATGGTAGAAAAAGTTAGCCACATTCAAAGTTTCATGTATATTTTTACCCTAAAAAGGAAAGAATCATCCTCATTTAAGTACTTTAGCAAAAGCAGCTGAATATAAGCCTTGTTTATACATCTATTTTCCCCATGCCACATCCTGCATAGTTTTAGTCTCCTACACGATTGGTTTCAGAGTAGCAGCCGTGTTAGTCTGTATCCGCAAACAGAAGAACAGGAGTACTTGTGGCACCTTAGAGACTAACAAATTTATTAGAGCATAAGCTTTCGTGGACTACAGCCATGCATGCATGCATCCGAAGAAGTGGGCTGTAGTCCACGAAAGCTTATGCTCTAATACATTTGTTAGTCTCTAAGGTGCCACAAGTACTCCTGTTCTTCTGTTTACACATGATTGTGTTCTAAGGTGGTGTACTGTGTAGTAGTTAGAGCAGGGAGGCTAGCCATTAAGGCTCATGGATTCTGTTCCCAGTCCTACCACTGACTTACATGGGCTTGGAGAAGTTGATGTATTTATCCCTTTGGGTACATCTACACTACCCGCCGGGTAGCGATCGATCTAGCGGGGATTGATTTATCGCGTGTAGTGAAGGCGCGATAAATCGATCCCCGATCGCTCTCCCATCAACTGCTGAACTCCAGCTCGGTGAGAGGCGGAAGCAAAGTTGACGGGGGAGCCGCGGCCGTCGATCCTGCGCCGTGAGGACGCGAAGTAATTTTAAGTCGATCTAAGATTAGTGTAGCTGAAGTCGACTTTTCTCGTTGCATATCTTAGATCTTAGATCGATCCCCCCCAGTGTAGACCAGGCCTTTATTTACCCATCTGTAAAAGGTGTCTAATAATACCTTTCTCGTAGATATGTTAATCTTTTTAAAAGATGCTTTAAGGTCCTTATGTTGCCCGTGTGCAAGGCAGTCGCAAATATCAGGACATTGCATGCAGGACAATCAGTGATATGGATTCTGGGTATATTCTTAGTGCAAATTGTTTATTTTACACTATATACATCCTTGAACAGAGATGATCACAAACAGCATATAGGCGATCCCGTTTCAGGAATTTCAGCCCAAACACTAATACCCATTTCCTAGAAAGCAATTCTGACTCAAGAATTAACTCTAGTTAGAGAGATTAAGGCAGAGAGCAAACCCTCTTGTTGCTTGCCACAGCTCTCCCAAAGGAACATCATCACAAAATGTTGGCCCCTTCCAGGAGCGGCGTGGGCTTGGGGTAGGCAGGGAGCCTGCCTTAAAGGTAAGTGCAGCCTAGCAGGAGCCCGTACCCCAACCCCCAACCCCTTCCCAGAGCCAGCACCCCAAACCCCCTCCTGCACGCCAAGCCCCAGCCCTAAGCCCCCTCCCAGAGCCAGCACACCCATCCTCTCCTGCATCCCAACACTCTGCCCCAGCCCTGACCCTAGATTTGTAGAACACAAAATAAGTGCTAAATGGTCTCAATTTAGCTAATGGAGTTTGGGCACTGGGGCCAGAAACCAGTTTGTACCCAAGCTAGGAGGGCACAGATATTTATTTAATGCAGTTTTGCCTTGCAAGTTTCGCGCATACCTGTACCACGGCCATACACAAGGCACCCCTTACGTCAGCTGTCTGCACACGCGTGCACTAGGCAGGACCCTACCCCTGCGGTGGAGACCACATGGGCTAGCCGCGCGCCAAGCCCACAAAGACAGGAAAAGCACCGCGCCGCGCGGGGCGGGGCTCGAAAGAGGCGCACTTTGACGGGCGTCCGGAGGAGCCAATCCCCTCGCCCCGAAGTGGAGCCCTTCTGGGCCAATGGGTGGCGGGGCGGCAACGCTTCCGCGAAGGCGGGGCGTCCGGGAGGGGGCCCCGTGCGCCGTGTCATGGAGGCTCAGTGCGCGAGCGGCCATTGAGGAGGCAGGAGCTGCGTGTTTGTACCAGGGGAGGGGGTGGGGCGGCTGCTGGAGGAGTTCGAGCCCCAACTCTTGCCTCCATTTGCAACAGCGGCGTCGGCCCGGCGGCGCGTCCCTCCCTCGCGGCGCGGGGGCCTCAGGGAGGGGGGGAGATGGAGATGAAGAAGCGCATCACGCTGGAGTTGAGGAATCGGGCCCCGGAGAAGGTGAGGGGACGTGACGCCCCCCGGCTCCCCATTGCTGAACAGCTGATACATCGCCCGGGGGGCAGCCGCCACGTGGGGCCGGGCGCCTCCGCGCTGCGAGGCCGCCGCGTCCCCCCCCCTTCCCTCCGCCTCGAGCCTCGAAAGGTTCCTGGGGAGGCGGCTTGTGCACCCGCGTAACCCCTGGCTGTTCCGCAGACCGCCGCGGTGTCTCCGCAGCCCTCTCCGCCTGCCCCCCACTCCCACCCCGTGGCCGGGCGTCCAGCCCCGGCAAAGCGAGCGCGGCGCTGGACAAGTGGGGCAGCCCGTGCCTGGGATGGGCCCCCTGCCCCGGGCGATTGGCACGGTCTAAGAGGGTCCTCGGGGTGATCCGAGAGTAGAAATTAACACTCTCCCCCGGCAGCCCCTTCTCGGAGCTGCGGATCGGGGTCGCCCACGTTTGGGGGACTCCCTTCTTAGCTTTTTGCAGGCTAGTTCTCGATTGAAATTAAGGGTGTTTCCCCGTTTGGTGTCAATGCTGGATTTAGAGTGAGAACTTCTTTCTCCTTTCCCCGCCTTCTCTGCTAACTTAACTCTTGTGCACGGGAAAATGTGGGTCACCCACCATGCTTCAGTATCTGTAGGTTTTGGGGAGGTTTTTTACGACCCTTCAAGCTAGAGCTGCTTTTTGGGGCTGATGAACACGTTGGAATCCGTAACTTTTATGATCCCTCTTCTGGTTGCCATCGCTGCCGTGATTTGCCTTATTTATTTTTAACTTCTACTACGTGGATATTGTAAACAGGTCAGAGTTGCACCGAATCCATTTTAGAACTGTCTGGGTACATGACTGATTTCCTGCAGTCCTTTTCCAGTAATCTGCAAGAGGCAGGCAATTTTTGTAAAACCTCTTTGTAAAATGCTTTCCCCCCCTTCTTTCTCTTCTGACATTTGGAGCCGTTTATTTTGAATTACATCGTTTTTATTCTCTTCTTTCTCCTTCCCACCCCCTTCCTTCCCTGAGTTTTCAGCTCTGCCCAGTGAGCGCATGATGGGGTAATGGCACCCTCCTCTCTTTTCCTTGAAATCATACTGCTTATAACCGGCCTTCCTAATGGCTAAAGGCAGATAAGGCGATTGCTATTAGGTCCTGCTCAGTCATCAGAGACAAGATAGGCTTCGCGTTTGTACCTCCACCCACCAAGCAATAAGGTTCGGTTTTGCGAGGTCACGTACAACAGGGTTCGCGTCTCTATGCCCGCCATGCAGCTAGAGTCAGGTAGTTCCTCTAAGTAACTCTGTGATGGGAGTGGACTGGAGGTGTAGAGTGCTGCAGAGAAGGCCAGCCCCTGCCGCTCTAACTGAACTTCAAAACAAAAGTCCAGTGGAAATGGAACCTGCTTATAGTGAAACTTTTTTTGTTTCTTGTATAGCGAAGTAGGATGAAAGTCCTGAAGTGCATTGCAATGTGCAGCTTGCATGTCAAATATTTTTCTTAACGTTTTATTTCCTCTTCAGGCAGATAAAAGCAATTCTAATCATAATGAACCTCTTCTTAAATGGGGGAGTCCAGGGTGTGTGCTTACATTGTAAGATTCAATTGTATATAGATAAGTGTGTTCCTATAGATTGTCTGGAACTTCAAACAAAAGTATTTAACAGAAGTTTAATGCAGTCATTTTCAGGTGATCATACTCATTTATATATATTGTGTTCTGCATTGGGAAGGATTTTGGTGCACTCTACTTTTTTAGGGGGGGGGGTGAGGTACAGTTAATCTCCTATGGTAATTTCATTGACTGCTATGTGATCAACTTGCAGTCTTCGCTTCCCTGCTGTTGAACTCAGCCAACAAATGATTTGTGGCTCCAGCAGATGTTTTTGCATTTAGGTCAGTAAGAATGCTATTGACCAGTATGTCTAGGTGCCCCAAGAGTAAAGTCCAGATAGGTTGATATCCGAAAGTGTTGTTACTTAGTGCCAGGCTGAGAGATTGACCTGATTTACTGTGAATGTAGAAGTGCATAAAAAACATTAGTTGAATAAACAATACATATTTTGATGATTTCTGGACCAGATGTTTCTAAAAGCCTAAATATGCATTTAGATTAGCATAAACATTTAACTGAAGAGACTGGAGTAGCCCCAACAGAATAGTTCCAATGTTTTATAAAAGATTTGTTTGTTTTTGTTTTTACAGAAAAAACCTCTACACATTTTATTTAAAACAATGTTGAGGCTTTAGCTCAAACTGACAAAAGTAAGACCAAAGCCAAGATGCCACTTGTACTTTCCCCTCTCTGTAGTGATGTGAAATAAGGCTCTACATTTTGTACCTCTTATTTGTCTGTTATCCGCCAAAATGACCAATAAGTTGTCAGTCAACAAGTGTGATGTTCTTCAGAGCCACCCTTATTTCAAAGCTGAACTTTACATACTAACTAATATTGGACTGGATCCTCCCCCCCCCCCCCCCCCCAGGTAGGACATTTAAAATGTCAGAGTTTTGTGGGGAAATGTAGTGCCCATGCCTGTTATAACCCACAAGAGGGGTATACAAAACAGTAAATGGTATAAAGAAGGTTAATTAGGCAGTCTTATTATGAGAAAGGGTAAATATAAGACATTCTGTGAAATAGAGTAACACATTTAAAACACATAGAAGGAAATACTTTAACGCATAATTAACCTGTGGAACTCACTGCCACAAGATATTGAGGCAAAGAGCTTTAGTAGGATTTGGGAAAGGATTAGGTTCTTTTATGGGTAATGAGAATATCCAGTTAAATTAGTAGAATTAACAAAATTTGGGGATATTAAACGTTCATGCTTCTGGATATAAGCTAACCACTTAAGTAATGGTATTTCCTTTAATGGCATATTATTCCTTAATTGTCCAGTGTGCATGGGGTTCCTTGCACCTTCCTCTGATGCATCTGGTACTGTCCTTTATCTGAAACAGGATACTTTATTTGATGGACCATTGATCTGATCTGGTTTGGCAATTCCTATGTTTCTATCCATATAAAGGCCCACGTGCATCATTTTGGTTGTGTTGTCTGAAGCCATATATTTCTGACCATTTACATGCTAAAGTTTGCCTCTTACATATATTCCTTTTTATATGACCATGCTTCAAACTCGACTGCTGCAAGTTTAAATTATGTACTTTTTTAGTAGGTTGGCAGTGTTAATTGTGGTGACTGTAGGCCTCTGATAACTTCAGTTTTTGCCTAAGTGAAAAATAAAACATGTTGTCTTAATTGGTTAACTCTTCAAGCTGTTGGTTTAGATAAAGTTCAGCATGCTTAATGGTCTTCTTTAACCCTAAGAATGACTTTATATTCTGTTTGAAGGTGACAGAGTTGGTGCTTGATAACTGTCGATCCAGCAATGGTGAAATTGAAGGCCTGAATGAGTCATTTAAAGAGCTAGAGTTTCTCAGTATGGCCAATGTAGAACTGACATCACTGGCCAGACTCCCCACCTTAAGTAAACTCCGAAAGGTATGTATCTTTAGACTTTAAAGTCTGTTAGTCTTTAAGGTGCCACCGGACTTCTCATTTTTGTGGATACAGACTAACACAGCTACCCATCTGATACTTGGTATCTCTAGACTAAAAGTCAGTTCTCTTTTGCCAGATGTATACACCTCTTTATGTAAAAATCTTTGGTTAACACAGCTTCTTGTACCCTTTCAGTATTCACAATCACATTTGCGTCATATTGAAGTATCTTACTAAAATGTGTTTGCAGGGCTGTGAAATTATACCGGTTTAAACTTTTCAAGATTTAAAATTGGTGTGGGTATTTTTAAATTATGTTCAAATTATTCTTGTCCAAGAACTCTTGGAACAATAAGTGGCTTATCTATTCAACACTAGAAATTAGTTTCTGATATATCCTTCTCATGATAGTAGCATTTCCATTGATGCTGTGGCTTTTAATTATTTATTTTATTAATAAAATACACCGATAATATTCATACAAGGTCATTAATGTGTGTACTCTGTCATGTGCATAACTAATTTAAAAATGAGATCTGAGATCCTGAACCTAATTGCTTCAAATTAGAAATTATCCTTTGTAATTTCTGTAAACTTCAAAGTAGTCTTTCAAACAGAGATTGACAATTAACACATGTAACTTGCACCGATTAATGTCTGAGGCAGTGATCAAAAGTACAATATTACAATTTATGATTAGGTTAAAGATATTTCATGTAGTTGAATAGAAAGAGAGAGGGAGGGGCTGGAGATGAAATATATTAGGTGAAAACCCATCCAGAGGATGAAACATCAGTTCTATTGGAGTAACTGAGAGTTTCACCCATGAGTAATGGAACCAGGATTTTGCCCATTATGTCTAAATAAAACCTGTACAAGGATCTAATGTCAGGTTTCACTTTCTGCTAAAAAGTAAGGTCCCAATCCTGAAAAAATTTAAGCATATGATAAACTAACTGCTAAGTATGAATAGTCCAGTTGTAGTCAATGGGACCACACAGACTTAAAGTGAAGGATGGGGACCCAAGTATGAAACTTAAATGAATTATCTGGACCAGGCACATAGTAAAGTGCTGTGGAAATAAGTAAAGTGTTAGGCTTTGGAAATATGTACACATAACAATATAGGTTCTTTTGTTTTTAAGCAAACTTTATTTTATGTAAGTTGTCTGAGGGTTTTATAGGAAGTCAAGTGGTCTTGTGATGCATTTATTGTTCCTAGAATATCAGGGTTGGAAGGGACCTCAGGAGGTCATCTAGTCCAACCCCCTGCTCAAAGCAGGACCAATCCCCAGACAGATTTTTGCCCCAGATTCCTGAATGGCCCCCTCAAGGATTGAACTCGCAACCCTGGGTTTAGCAGCCCAATACTCAAACCACTGGGGTATCCCTCCCCTCAATATTGTTATAATAAAATCGAAGCTCTTAATTTCGACAGCAGTGAAACCAGCCATCTAATTATCCAATTTTTGTGTATAATAGTTGGAATTGAGTGACAACATCATTTCAGGAGGCCTGGAAGTCCTGGCAGAAAAATGTCCGAATCTCACATACCTAAATCTAAGTGGCAACAAAATCAAAGATCTTAGCACTGTGGAAGCCCTTGTAAGTATAAAGTAGGTTTTTTTTGGTTTTGTTTTGGTTCTTAAAGAATTGTAAGGCACTGTTAATTCTCTAAATTTTAAAAAAAAAGTATCAAATGTTAAAAAAAATAGGAGATCATAATATTGAACACAATAGTATTGGTTGTAAGTGGCTGACAATAGGAATGCCTTAAAAGTACAATGAATAAATGCAATAAATGGGGTTTAAGCTAGTGTTACATAGGAGATCAGTAAAATACAAAACAATAATGAACTGGGTGGTTTAGCTGCCTGTGTATAGATTCAACAAAACTGAAAGGGGGTATCCAGAGAGCAAAATATTGTTTACTTTTTCCATACTTCAGGGTTTTTTGCCAGTTCAAGTAACGCTTGGGTGTTTTCTTTCTAAATTTGTCAGTATCCCAATCAGTCCTGTATTGAATAACTCTGCTGTAATAAATTCATCTCCCATAGTTCAATCAAGATAGCATTTGAAAATTTACTATCGGAAGCTATCCTGTGTTAGCCGGGGCATAGACCAGATCAGAGGTTGTCAAACTGGTCTATAGTCCATGTAGTGCTGGCTATCTATATATTGCTGATCCTCCTTGGCTTTCAGTTGCTAAAATACACCAAAATAAACTAAAAATACAATAATTACTTGCCTAGTAACTTTTCTATGTAAGCAATTATAGTTGCTACAAGAATGTTAAGTGACTGAGAGTTTCATGGACACCTCCCACTATCTTTTTGAAGAGATGTTCTGCAGTATGGGAAAAGTTTGGGAGTCACTTGTACTAGAACTCTTTTTAAGGTTATCTGCAAGCTCTGTTAGGTGTACCCCAGCTTGCTGCACGCCAGCTGGTGTTATAGACTCTTCCATGGAGCACTACAAGTTCTGTAGTGTGTTTTAATGTAATGACCCCTTTAATTGCAGGATCGGAGCCACTCTTGGGTATCTAAAAAAACGGGGAGGGGGGAACCCACCTTTATTTCTTCCACATTTATAGGAGAAATAGGTTGATTAGCTCCTAGGGATTGGCTTGTGTGCGTGAGTAGTTTTGTATTTGTGTAGAAATGAGGGGTAAGTTCCACAAAGTAGGTCCAGTGTCTGTCTTAAGTTCTCTCTTCTGCCTTTGCAAGCCACCTCCTGAATAGTTTCACTCTTCTCGTGGAAGATAGCTGTTAAGAAAGCTCATGGATGCAGAGGGACAAGTGATATCTTAGTGACCTTATGGGGGGCTTTTTTAATTATCAGAACAGAGACTTTATACTGAACTCTGTGTGTGTGTATATATATGTATATATATGTATATAATATAAAAAAAGGGGAGTCATTGCAGAGAATGGAGGACCAAGATGGTGACTACAAAGTAAATTGTGTAGCTGAGTACACAGCCTATTATGTTTAGGCTAAGACTTGCAACTTCACAAAGGTTCAAGGTACCAAGTAGTTACTGTGTGTTAACTGGAAGAAAAAGATGAGTACTCTTAATTCTTCATTTTCAGCAAAATCTTAAAAACTTGAAGAGTCTCGACTTGTTCAATTGTGAGATCACAAACCTGGAGGATTACAGAGAAAGCGTTTTTGAGCTGCTTCACCAAATCACATACCTAGATGGATTTGATCAGGAAGATAACGAGGCACCTGACTCAGAAGAGGAGGAAGATGAGGGTAATTTTTCTAAATGTGCTATAGCTAATAACTAAAAATATACTTTACATTATCAATATCTAAAGTTGAGACTAGAGTGACTGACTTTAGTAGCACAATAACATAAGCTACATTTTTGCAGTATAGATCTGTAGCATTCACTCATTCAAATGATGCTTATGCTGAGTTATAATAGGAAGAACTGCACTCAGAACATAGTCAAGAATGTTTTGCAATTCTTGTTAGATGAGAGAGGCTTGTACTTGAGCAAAGATATGATTACATTAAAAGTAATAAGTAAGCGAGCTAGTGGTCATCCATTTTGTTAAAGCTGTTTTGAGGAGGGTTTTCTCACTTCGTATCTGATCTATGTGGAAATTATATTTCAGTAAGCATACTTGTATCACAAGAGTGGGAGTCAATGAACAGGAGGCCTGTGGCAGAGCTAGTATTGGAATCCCCTTGTGACCTCAAGCATCGGTTTTCCTTATTGCTAAAATAGGGATACCACCTTCTTCGTTGCTATTGAGGGCTAATTCATTCATGTTTGTTTATAAATGGTTCTGAAATTAGATGGAAGGCTCTGTAGAAGTGCAAAGTTATTACAATTTCTGCATTGATTTCAATGCAAGCCTTTCTTTAAATACTGTTAGCTTTAGTGATCATGATCCAAAGAGTTATGAAAGACATCTGAAATGTTTGTTTCACATAGAGCTGTCCATGAGTGTCTCCATGCTGCTATTCTGGTGGATTGTACTTCGCTTTAAATTAGATCTGCCCTCATACTTAAATCTGAGTTGTGTGCTTTAAGAGAATGTCACCAAAGAGAAGCTAAATGTGTCAAATGCTCTATTTTGAAAGTGTAAACAAAAGATAAGTAAACCTAATAGTATCTGAAAATCTCTTAATAGACATCAACCAGAAATTTAGTAAATTTAAAAAAAAGTTTAAAAAATAGTTTGATACTAAACCTGTCCTTAAATTCCACCTGCCAGCCTTTGTGGTTCACACTTGCATTTAAAATGTCTTTCCTGTAGCTGCATAAAATACCCTATGCAAAACTGCCTATTTGAGAGAAACTGTCAGAGTGGCTATGTGCTGCTGCAAATGTACAAAATAAAAATTAGATCTCTTCTCTAAACTGTAGGTGTTTCCTGGAACTAATAGGAAATAAAATTCAGTCAAGATTATTGTGTTAAGCTGGCTGTCCTTTTAAATTTTAGACCTTGATCTACAAGTGACTCCGTGCAGCAGACACCCCTCCTCCCCCTTTTCCTCTGACTTCTCTGAGGATCGCTGCAGGCTTAGGGATCTGCAGAAGAGTCACTTGTAAAATCAAAAACCTTGTCCTATCACCCTTGGTATCTAAGTGCTTGTTAAGTTATGTTTTATACATTTATAGTCTTCATATATTTTAAATAGTCTCTTTTCTCCAGGATGATGTCCATTTTTTAAAATTTCCAGAGAAGACCTCTTAACTGAGTTGTCTTAGGTTTTTGGGAAGCATGTAAGATGAGTTTATGAACAAATCATCAAGTTTTAAGCAAGGATATATGGAACTATTTCCTTTCTTTCAGAAGGAGATGAGGATGAGGATGAAGATGAGGATGAAGCTGGTCCACCAGGAGAGTATGAAGAGGATGATGATGAAGATGATGGAGGTTCAGATTTGGGGGAGGGTGAAGAAGAGGAGGAGGAAGTGGGCCTTTCATATCTGATGAAAGAGGAGATTCAGGTAAATTTATACTTTTTCAGCTATTCAGTCCAAGAAGTTTTAATTTCACAAACTCTGTTTCTGGGATTTAGGATTTTCATGAGGCTATATGGCTAAACACAAGTGCGTTTTGTAGAAACTGATTCTTATACAATGCTAGATTTATGTAAAGCAACAGACCACTTTAGATTTTGCTGATAAAGTTCTTTCTCTGAAGTACACTGGACCCTCGCTAGAACACGGGATTTGGGATCCATGCATGGTACCGCGTTAAAATGAATTGCGATTAAAGTAATTAAATTTGGGATCCATGGCCGCGACCGCATTATATGCGAATTCGCGCTATATAGACACACGTTCTAGTGAGGGTCCGGTGTACTTAGTTGAGCATGAATGTTGCCTATCAACTAAATATCTCTGCATGTCTCTTAAGAATATGGCTTTGATTTTTCTAAACTTTCATCCCACCACCTAAAATGAAAAATGTCTGCAATTTCTGTAAGCTAGAAAAATCAAGACCCTCTCTCCCCTCCCCCATGTTGAAATTGTACACTACTACCAACTAAACTGTCAGATTAGAATATTTTTTGGAGTAAAGTAGGTAACTTTTTTTTTATAGACAAAGTGAAGAAGATATCCTTGTTTTTGACTAGGTAGTCTACAGTAGCAACAATAATAGTCAATGCTTCTTTATCTGAGTAACATTAAAATTAAACATGGGGGCGGAATCAAGCTTTTTGTAACTAATCCTATTTTACATGGGGTGGAATTTTTATCCCCTTGGTTCATCTGTAACTCCTCTCAGCACTTCTGCAAAGCTAGTATCAAAATTACCACCTTAATTCAAGGATCGCAGAGACCTTTACAAACATTCACTAACACAAGCTTATTGAGAGAGGCTGGTAAGTTTAGATGTGTGAACTAAGCGCAGGAAGAAGTGAGGTGACCTAATCATGGCTACATGAATCAGTGGCAGTTAGCAATAAAACACAGGAATCCTGTCTCTGACAGCTAGACACTTAACCTGTTTTTTTTGTATGGAGGAAGTGTATTTATTTTTGTTTCTGTATAGCAGCAGTTCTCACACTCTTGAGACCTTCTGTACCACATTTAGAACCAAAAGTATTTGGAATACCACCTTCATAATTTTTCAGTGTAGTTATAACAGATTCTTATTTTAATACAGGTTGAATCTTTCTAGTTCGGCACACTCGGTCCGGCATGATTTTATTTTGTATTTTTTATGCTTTATCTATTTATTTCCTTGTACCAATACAGTAAAACTGTGTAACAATACTAACACTTTGTTATGAAGAGAGCTGGTAAGCCTTGGCTAGGCAGCATCACAAGTGTTGTTCCGTTTATTCGCCTCGTTGCGATAAAAATAAAGAGAGACTCGTTTGCTACAATATTGACCTCCCGTCGTTCGGCAAATTCTCTGATAAGTTACTGGTCAGGTCCCAAGGGTGCCGGACTAGAGAGGTTCAACCTATATTATTCTTCAAACCAACCTGCATTCCACATGACTGTTGTGCATGTACCACCAGTGATACATGCACCACAGTTTGAGAACCCCTGTTCTTTGGTGGTCTTCATTTTATTAATCATAATGAAGTGTTTATAGAACTTTCAGTGCTTTGTATAGTCTTGCAGAATTCTGTAATCTCAATGCTCTGATAAAAGGTTTTGAGGAGGTGATCGCTGAAAGTCACTACCAGAAGGTAGAACTACATTTGATTTGAGGAGTTGAGTAAGAACCTTTTGGAAATTCCTCTGAAGAATGGACAAACAAGGGTTTGGAATGAGAACAGAAATTCTTCAATGTTAAAATCTTCAATG
Organism: Trachemys scripta elegans; assembly: GCF_013100865.1. NCBI lineage: Eukaryota > Metazoa > Chordata > Testudines > Emydidae > Trachemys > Trachemys scripta. Next base: position 7,843,851 of record NC_048321.1, read on the forward strand.
AGTCAGTAGCTTCTCTATACAGTTGCTTTTGGGCGACAAGGAATTACAGCATGCATTAAAAAGGGCTTTAGAGGAGTTGGAAACCATGGTAGCACAACAGAGCTAGATAGTGAGGATGCTTTTTATTTGCTACTGATAGTGGCCTATATTGAGCATGCAGTTCGGGAAGTCCAAGCTGGTCAGATTTTTATCATATTTTGGAAAGCATAAATGAGGGCTAGAATCAGCCAAATTATATGCCATTTAAACCAGACCTTGAAATAAGCAGTCTAATTCAAAGCTTCCCTTATAAATTCAGCAAGAGCCTGTCTTAAATTTGTTTTGTGTTTAAAGACAAAATTATAGATACAATTTTAACTGTAATGCCTTCAAATTTTTACCAGATGGTGTAATGTAATTAATGTGTATAACATTAGCAGTTACTGCTTTAGTAAATAAGGTTCAGTTTTTCATCGAATCTTGCTGTACTGCAGAGATCTCACAACGTTGTGTGATCTTGTCTGGGGTTTGCAGTAACAAGTTGGTCCAATTTAAGCCAGTTTGCCAACTGCAAATCTGAAAGAGCAACTTGCTTCTCATTGTTTATAAACAACTCTGACATTTACTGTATTTTTTTATTGACATTAGTAGCAAAAAATTAGATCTGTTCCTAGTTCATCTTTTCTTGCTGCCGTAATTTCTCCATATTTTTCACAATCCTCTATTTCTGTAACATTTTGATAAAAGCTCATTCGTTGTACTGTCTTACAAAATGACACATTAAGGAAGTTCCTGGTGGCATCACAAAGGACTGATAAGTGGGAAGTAACGAAAAAACTCAGACTACAGGCCAAATTCTGATTTTATATATCTGTGCAACCCAGTTAAGTGCAATATAGAGAAGAATTTGGCCTCCTGTCTTCATACAGCTGTATAGTAATAAACTGAAAGAAAGTAAATACAGAATGTGATCACTAAACAGAATAAGTTCTTTGTTCAGTTTTCTCTAAAGTATAGGCTGCTTAAACTAACCCTAGGTATACTGCAATTTTTAAAAATCTGATTAAATATTTCATATTGTGAAGGATGAAGAAGATGACGATGACTATGTTGAAGAAAGAGGTGATGAGGAAGAAGGTAAGTTTCACTGTGAAAGTAGCATGTTTCAGAACCTTTCTGAATTGATTCTTTCAACTTCTGTAATTTAGGAGGTTGAGACTAGCAGTCCATTTAGTATAAATTATGTCTGTCTAGCTGGTCTGTTTGAAGGTATGTAAACACAGGGAAAGAAGGTATCCTGATATGGGGTTATGAAAGATTTCAAAAGTTAGGCATTTAGCATATGAAGCAATGCACGGCTGCTCAGCTATCTCTTCTCCCTTAACCAGTATATCTTAACACTTAACTTTTGAGTGAAAGTGAACAAAAACAATTTTCTAAGCATTTTTATAGAAATATTTTAGTGTCCTGAAGCGTATAAGGAGAAAGTTGCCAAGGGAGCTACAGAAATCTAACTTCCTAAGGTGGGGCTGTTGCATGAACTTTGTAAACTTCATTTATCGCAGGTTTAAAAGAGGTTAATTAATAATGCATCAGAAGTGTCTGAATTCCCTGGTTAGGGCTTAAAAGCAGCACTTTTGGGATCCCTTGCAAAGCCCTCCGACCCCTCCCACCCCCATGGCATCTGCATAAAATATTTTAAGAAGGTGTCATTTAAGAAAAAACAAAAACCAATGTCCTGTTTAAGGGCTGCATTCCCATTAGATGGGGGAAAAAATCCAACTAGTCTCTTTCAGTAGCTTCTTAAAGAGTTTAAGTGAAATTCCATACATTACTGTCTTATGTAGTTCCTATAAATATAGACAAAGGCTTGGAAATAGATGTCTGAGGGAAAAGAGTTCTGTTTGACTTAATCTTGAGACCTAAGAACGTTGAGAATATAAACAAGCAAAGTGACGAGCTGCCTGGTAACTAACAAAAATAAAGGAAATTCATCCTACTTGGAGAATATATTGGTACGAAGTGTATTGCTAGTATCAAGGAATAGTGGCATGTCCTATTGTTAGAGGGAATGATCTTAAACTCTGTCTGAGAATATTGAGTTCTCTTTGCATGGTACCAATGGGATACTTCTGTATATTCATGCATACAATAAGTATGAAAAGAATCAACGAGAAATTGGGTAAGCCTTACACTTAATAGGCAAAGGCTACAAACAAACTGCCAATCAAATGGCAAATATACAAAAGTGGTGGCAAAAAAAAAAACGTGCAAAAAAGGAAAACTTTGGATTATACCCTTCCCTCCCTTTAGAGTGTCTGTTTATATGTTTATAAAATGCCCAGCATGTTTTTGAATACTAGATTAATAATAATAATTGTTCTGTTAGTGGCAGTAGTGTAATCCTGCTACTGTGTAGTAAACATCTACATACTGTGATGGGTTGGGTGAGTTACTTATGTGGTTCTGCTCATTTTCAGTAAGGACTGGCCAGATTTAGAGAGATTTACAGGGTGAAAAGAGTTTTTGTGTAGCCCTTTGAAGCCAATTTCTATATTAAATGTAGACTAGTAGACACATGCTTGAGTGCATTAGTAGACTTTTGTTCTACACGCTTGGTTTAACTGAATACCTCTTTGGAGATTTGTAATCTGGATTTTAAAATCACCGATATTGAACTATGCAGTGTCGTAGCCATGTTGGTCCCAGGATATTAGAGAAAGGTGGGTGAGGTAATATCTTGTATTGGATCAACTTCTGTTGGTGAGAGAGATGAGTTTTCAAGCTTACCCAGAGCTCTTCAGGTCTGGAAAACATACTCAGAGTGTCACAGCTAAATACAAGATGGAACAGATTGTTTAGTATAAGTAGTTAATGTACATTTCAAGGGACATTCAAGACACATTCAAGGTGTTAACAATCCACTTCGTCTTATTCACCGTGACAGTAAAGCAGTCAGTGAGGATGTTTAAATGGCCAGAAAATGATTGCCTGAGAATGTCAAATCTTAATTTTTTTTAAATTGCATTTCATATTTTGGCCACAAGAGTGCATAATAGGCCACTTGGATTAATTATTGCCACATTTCCTATATGAAACTGTTGAAAATTAAGAAAAGTAGGTTAGTAAAAGCAAAATCAGGTTAAACGTGTCTTCTCTCCATTTTAAATCTCTATATAATCTGGTTTACTGAATATATTATACCGTATATTCTCGTTCATTAGCCCGTTCGTTTATAAGTGGACCCCCCAAGATGGATAGGTAAAAATAGCAAAAACCCTTTCATAAGCCGACCCTGTATTTCAGGGGTTGGCAAACTGTGGCTCCTTGCCCATTTGGGTAAGCCGCTAGCGGGCCTGGACATTTTGTTTACCTGGAGTGTTCACAGGCACGGAGCCCCTTAGCTCCCAGTGGCCACGGTTTGCTGTTCCCAGCCAATGGGAGTTGTGGGAAGTGGCGCCCATTGGCTGGGAACAGCAAACCGTGGCCCCAGGAAGCTGAGGGGCTCCATACCTGCAGATGCTCCAGGCAAACAAAACAACAATGTATTAGATATTCAATTCAATGATTCCATAGAGTTTAAAATCATCAAATTTTGGTGTAGATCCATTTATACGCCAACCCCGGCTCTTTAATGCATCACTTTTTTTACCAAAAATATTCAGCTTATGAACGAGTATATGCGGTAACTTACAGTCTAGACATGAAAGGATTCAGATGTACATCATATTGAAGAATAATCTGTTTCCAGTATGAAATGTATGTACAGTTTGAGTGTTCAGCTTAATGTCTCGCTTGAGTTACTCAGAATAAATAAGAAACTGGTTGTTTCAAAAAATCCATCAGTAGCATAAAGATGTATAGTAATGAGTGCATATAAGAAGAAAAAAGATAATTTGAAGTAGTCTGCTAGTTTTTATAGCTAAGAGCACAACACATGTTAATTTCTTGATGTTTAAATTGAGTGTAATCAAATATATACAAACTTCTTTTTCTCAGCAGAGGGTGTCCAAGGGGAGAAGAGGAAACGAGATCCTGAAGATGAGGGCGAGGAAGAGGATGATTAAGTCACTATAGAAATAAATAGGACCAGACTCTTTAAGTTACAGAATACGCAATAGTGATCATGCAGATCTGTATGTCTCCATGTACCATAGATGTCCTTACAGAAGATAACATGTTAACTTTTTATAGGAAAGGTGTGGTTTTACTATTTTTGCCCTTTTTATCATTCCAAATAAGATGTAGTAGCCTGGTAGTGAACATATGTAGAAAACAACTTTCAACCTTATAATCACTGAACCCATTGTCAAGTTTTCCCCTAGAATTTTATTTGGACTTCTTTTGTTTTATACAAGCTTGCAGTGTTTGTCATTATTAGTCCACAATTAAAAAAGACAGACTTTTACATGGGTTTAGTATGGTGAATTTCATTTAAGATTTTAAAGTTATATATAAACTGAAATCAAAGATGCTGTAATGTGATAAAGTCAACAGTCTATTTCAAATGAAAAGTTGGTTATATCCAATTGAGCTGACCACAGGTCCTACTTGGAATCAACTTGATTATTTTAACTTTAAAAAAAAAAAAAGTGACCTGTGAATTATTTCTTTGGGGGGAGGGAAGGAAGCTTATGCCCTCTTTTACTATGTTATTACTTGTGAGGAAGGCCTAAACATGTTTAAGGCCTAGTTTTCCCTGTTTGTTCTGAATTTCAACTGTGCTTGGAGGACTTGTTGGATATGTTTGAGGATGTATATTAGCTCTCATGCTTTAATTGAAGTGGTGGAGATGTGGCATCCTTAACAAAGGCTTTCTTCAAAATGTTTAGTCATTGAAGTTAAATAGGTATTTCAAACAAACTAAAAAACAATCCAAAGTTTTTAACAGTCTAACCAAAACTCCTTTTCCCTGCTACTTGCTTAACTTTCATTCACTTGGCTCGTTATGTTGTCATTTCATTAGTTCCCCAATTATCAGTCTTTGAGGTGAGACAGGACCTCAATTTCTAATGTAAAAACAAGCAGGTATCCCCGTCAAACACTCTTCTAAACTTAAAAAAAAAAAAAAAATTTAAAGCCTTTATAAAGCATAAAAAGGCAAAAAATGAGTGTGAGCTCAATTCTCTCATCTTTGCAGGTCACTTTTTAAATTTTTGTATCTGATTGCAGCTAAATCATTAAAGGCCCTATTTCAACAGTAAATAGTTCTTAGTTTTCTATCTTGGAAAGCTACAGGAACTTGTTCTACTTCACGTAGTCAGTTGCAAGTGCAGAAGATGTGCAGGCCAGGCTTTTCTCTGGCAGACTGTTAATTGTGATTGGCAGATCTTAATAAATTCTGCCCCAATGGCCTCTCTCACTTCCTATTTGAGCCAATGCGAAATAGAAGTTGAGACACAGCACTCCTCTTTTGCAGTTGTAATTTGGATTTCAAACAAGGCATCTCAATGCAACACTAACTTGCATTGTTTCAAATAGATACTCAACCAAATATCACACACAGCTTTATTCAAGAGACTCTATTTTTTTATTATATATCTTTCTTGGCTGACAGTAACTGCGATTTAAACTGTGGAAAGATACCAGGGGTATTTCCTGGACCTGTATAGTGGAGTCACCCATATAGCACAGTTACCTGTAAATATTTAATAAGGCATTTCACACACTGGCAGACTTTACGGCTACATCTACAACATGAGTTAAGGATGTGGTTTCCAGCTTGCATACACCTACTTGTGCTAGCTCTCATTGAGCTAGCATGAATATAAATAGTATTTAGCACGGCAGCATGACTTAGCTGTGCTGAGTATGTACCCATAGGGTTCAGGTGGGTTTGTACTCAGCACTGCTAAACCATACTGTTACTGCCTATGCTATTGTCATGCCGTGGCTGAACTACTGAGAATCACACTCTTAGCTTGTATAGACACAGCCTATATGTGATACATGATTCCTGAATCAAGTTCAGACAAACCGCATGAGCAAAGAAGTCCACAAAGCCCAATTTCTTGTTGGTTTTCTTCCTTAATAGAGCCTTAAATCATAGTTCATGTGGTTGTAAAGCATAGCCAACTTTTAAAGGCATTTGAATGGAATGTATGAGGCAGTTGGCAAAAGATTTGGAAATATATTGATTAAATGGGTTAAAATTTTAAATGGATATCTGTAAAGACACTAGAAAAGTACTTGGTGAAACAACATTTGCAACCACAATCTAAGTTCCCATGTTTGTTGTATGAATATTAAATGAATTAAAAAACTTAATTAAGTGCACACCCCTTGTTTTGTCATGGAGGCTGTGTTCAATGCAGTTGCTTTGTATTCATCTTTACTATCTCAAAGTTTTCCCCCTATATGTTTCTTTGAATGTTAACTTTTTTAGTCTCAGCAAATGATAAAACCTTCCTATTTACAAATATGTACTTAAAAATCTCTCAATATAAAGGTTATACTAGACTGTCTTGTACTGAGGCATACATAAATTGTACTTAAATACAGAGTTAAACTGAAATTAAGAGATTTGATGGAAATTACTAAAATTATCAGCAGTCTTGTTTCAGTCAACAAGTCTGCCTTAAATCATCCAATGTTATAAAGATTAAACTATTTAATTATCTTTGGAGGGTTTAGTAGATCCTTCCATAAAACATGCAGGCTTACATTTTTTAAAACAGTTCACAATGTGGTGCATCAGCTGCTGGTGACAAAAGTCTGAGCCTCACATGCAATTGTGACTTTCTAAGTAACATAGTCTTTTCCACGGTGTTACCATTTTAAATATAGTTCCCACATTTTCCAGTCAGCTTGACACGTAACCAAGATAGTACAGCTTTTTTTTAAGGTAACACATAGAGCCTCCAGATAACTTTTAAAATTTTTTTGCTTGGTGGGTGGTCTTTTCATGCAAATATGTAAGGGTGGGTTTTATATTTTGTAGAGGTTTTTGTCCTATTTTAATGCTCTTTGTATGGCAGTATGTATATAGTGTGTTCAGTTCCTTATCAACCCTTTCCTTAAAAACTTTGAAGTAATTGATTTTGTGCAACTGTGTTTTGAATAAAGCCATGACAGTGTTAAATAAAACAAAACAAAAAAAAACCCTGCAGCACTCTTCTGATGACTTTTAGTTGTAACAAAATGTTTCTTTCCCGGTGTGCTGTAAATTTTAAATTAAAGATTTTCAAACTGAATTATTTCAAATAAATTGAAAATGTATTGTTGTATTGGATTAATTTTCTAGCATATAGCTTCCATGCAATAGCTGCATTTTTTGTTTGTATCAAAGGAATAAGCAGTATTTGCTATTTCCTAGTATTGTTCTCAGTTAATGGAAACTTACACTGTACTTTTTTGTAACCGCAACTACCTGTCCTTGTAACTTTATCATTGAAGTAATAGCACTTCCCTCAAGTTTTAAAATACATTAAGTGTTGTTCATATGTCAGTCGGGTTGTCGTTGGGGGGCGGGAGGGAATCAATTCTGCCTTGTATAATACAGTAATACCTAGCTCTTATATATCACTTTTCACAATAGCATTTTTAATTCCATATTTCAGAGAAACAAGTAACTACAATTGTGAAACGATGATTCCAAGAAGACAGTAGACTGACATGCTGTTGTTTTTTTAAAGTGAACTTGTTAACAGGTTTTGATATTTATTTACATTGCAGTAGCTCCTACAGACCAAGGTCCTATTTGCTACATGCCATACCGTCACTGTCCCAAAGACCTTACACTCTAAGTAACCGACCCCCCAGATTCTTACTGGCTTCCTAAAAGAAACTTCTAATTAAATAACTTTCGGTAGAATTGTATTTTCCTAAGCTTAGCCCTCATTTTACCAAGAAATTTAGTTCTTGAATTTTGTTGCTGTGAGTTCTGTGCACTGAGATATTTTTGACACCTGTATATAAACCTAAAATGATGTCAAGAGAATTGAAATGCTTTCCCCCATAAACTCAATGCAGAAATGAGTGTGCAAGTGCTAGCACTGCCTGCCTTCTCCATAAACTGATGCAATTCAATGACAGTAAATAGACAAATCTGGTTTAATTTTGTGAAGTAAAATCGATAGTGGGAGAATAGTCAAGAGCTTGGACCTTGCTTTTTTTTTAAAGTGTTTAGCTAGATATCTCTTGGAACTAAATTTCTGGCTCAGTCTCTTATGCTCTGATGTAGAAACATTGAGGTCTCCTTCAGGTAAGACTTTAAAAAGCTACTCCCTCTACTTTCCAAGGAGCTAGAGATCCTATTGCTTTGATTTTGAGATTGGTCCAGGATCCTTGACAAAAGTCCCCTGGATACACTTGAGCAAGCTAGTTACCTCCCTTGTTTCTGGCCTAGACAACTGCTTACTCCCTTGATATATTTCTGAAGCACTGAAAGCATTAAATTAGCTTCACAAAATCCTATGTGCCTATTTCCCCAGTGGATTTGTTTTTTGGGGGGGAGAGGGTTGATGGTTGGGACTGAGTAAAATATGAGGCTTTTATAATGGCAAAGGGTAGGTGAGTATATCTCGGGTGTGAATTGGTACAGTTTCATAGCCTTGTAAGTCTGCAAAAAAGTAAAAACATTACAGTGTGATATGCCAGTATATAGAGGGGAAAACTTAACTGTAGTGCACAGTACTTTCCCTTTAGATACAAAAATAATGTGAAGACTTGAGCCATTCATGGGGATAGGTGTTCTGAAAATGAGTGCCATGTTTACAGGCTCTGTGTTGTCCTGACCTGTACTAGCGTGCCTTTCTCTCTACAGTCTAGTAAACCTTAAAACAAAACAAAAAAAACAGCTTTTGTCTGCCCTCTTAATTATGCTACAGTTACTGCTTGGATACATTTATGGAAAGTGGAAGGGTTCCTGGAGTAGGGCAGTTATGTCAGTATCAACGGTGCTTTCTCTTAAAGAACAGTTGATTACTGTTTGTACTGTTGCTTATGTCATCCATTTTGTCACAACCTGCACAAGAGTCCCATGCATATTTTTTTCCTCATACTTTCTCTATTCACCTCTTTCCCCCACTTCCTGCCCCCTTCCTCTTTAGTCCTATTCCCTCCCTTCTCTTATGTGACTCGCTTTATGCCCCATATTTTGCTCTCTCGTGGTCCTTCTCCCCTCCCCCCCTGCTATGCTTGTGTCTCAGTGCTGTCCTGCATCTCCTCATTGTGTTTCTGTTCCCCACCGGGTCAGTGCACACTGACAAGTGGGACACAGCAGCCTCTTTTCAGAGAAGCCTGTGGTGATTAAAATGGGGCGCCCTGCCCCATCCCCTTCACCCAGCCAAGCGCAGGCTGCCTGAGGCAAGAGCTGATTGGCCCCTGAGCGCGGGAAAGCCGTTATCCACGGGTTTTCCCCAATGGCGCTGCAGGGGCTAGGCAGCGACCCGCCGCTGACTGGCTGAAATTTGCCGCAGTTTCCCCCCCCCCCCTCCTTCCCCTCCAGCCTCGTGCGCAGCCGGCGCGCGGGGATTAAGCTTTGAAGTGGCACGAGCGCTTCCCCCTCGGCTCCAACGGTCGCTCCCAGCCCCTCCGCTTCCCGCCCCCGCCCTTTTGCCCCACTGTGGTTCAATGATTTATTCTTGTAGGGGAAGAGGGAGGAGGGGTGAAACTCCAGCCCAGTGCCATAAATTCCACCTTTGAACCACCATTTGCTACATAATGTCCAAAAAATAAATTAATTCCTGTCAGCTGGTTAATATTTTTCCTCCCTCCCCCCCCAAAGAGAAACACCCACCCCCAAACCCTGAACTTTCTCCTCAAATCTAGACTGAAAATGTGATTTTTGTAGTGGGCGAGAGAGCTCAAGGAGTGTTTTAAATAATCATTTCCCTCATAGATGTAAAAGTTAAGTTTAATTTGTCAGTTGCTGCCTGGTTTAACCAAATATTTAAAAAAAGGGCAAATTCTGTCAAGTACTACACAGTTTACAACATATCCTCACCACCCCAGATCCACTCCTTACATGTGAGAATCTGCTGGGAGATTCTGAGGCCAATCAGGCCATTGCTCCACCTTTCCTCTCAATAAGTACTGGCAAGATGTCATAACTCCCTCATAGGCACATTTGGGCACTATGGCTTTTATCCCCTGTGGGACACACACCCAATTCTGGTTTATTTTACTTGCTAGCTGTTTTAATCTCACCCCAGGTAATATTTCACCCATAGGGGTATATTTTAATTTTGATATAAAAAACTGCTGAACCAGTCACTGTTGCCAATCCCATACACTAAAAATTATGAGATTGTCTTGAAAATCATGATTTTTAAAAAGAATATATATATATATATAATTTGTCTTCTGGTGCTGTAGCCTTTACGGGTAATGTTTTCAATCTTCTCTGCAACTGTGAGAGGTAGAAACATACCTTTTTAAAGACAAGCTGAGATTCTCATCTAATCACATGAATTCAGAAGCTGGGGCTAAAGCCTTTAAGAAAAGCATCAAATATTGTGAGATTTGTGATAAAGTTGTGAGAACTGGCAACCCTAAAAGCCCCCATGTCCTTACAAGCAAGATAGGTAGCACATTTTGAGCTTGTCAGCAATCAGTTGGGGGGAGAGATGGTTAAAAGAAAATGGGATATATACCTGGTGTTGCTAAACACAAGGGTTAAAAAAATCGTGAGACAGGCCACAAAATAATAATGAAATTGGTTTAAAAATAGATTAAAACTAAAACAATGTTGGTTCCTTTTATTTGCCTTCTGGTTTCTGTGAGTTTGGGATGCATTTGGTTCATATTTTCAATTTTTTCTCTAGCTATAAGGGCTAGAAACTTTAAATGAAGGTCAAAATTTTTCACTAATCACATGCCTCAAGGAAATGGGGCTTTAAACAAATATTATGAGAGTTGGCAGCGCTATAAACCCATCTATGAAAGGGGGACCCTGGGCAAAAGCAGGATCATAAGCAGAGGGCAATCCCATTCTGTTATTGGAGCCTAATCTGACTTCCTTTAATGATAGACTCTCATTGATTTAAATGAGTTTAATTGGGCCCTTGGAGATGGGGTAGCTCAGCAAAGAATTGCCTTCCATTTGGTCCTGCTGTTGGAGGTGGTTAGTGTTGCTACCCTGATACTTCAGCAGAACATGAGGGATGGGGGAATTGAATGAGGACTTGCCTCTTGTGCTGGTCTCAGGATAGATGGTTGTTGTCTACTCCAGGCCTGCTGCCAATAGGAGAGGTGGGGAGTAAGTGAGTTCTGCTGCTGAAAGAAGAGATTGGGCAAGTCTGTGACTTAGAAATCCTGGCAGGGCTCCTAGCAATTGCTTGGAATTAAGTTCCTGCGTCAAGAGCAAAACATCTATCAAATTACATGTATCGTGTGATTGCAAATTGTCATATGGTTAACACAATTCAGTGTTCCATTTATATTAAAATACACAAAAATGTACGTACATTCATGAGAATGAGAATGGGAATGGCTCCAGTTCGCTAGTAGGTCAGACTAAAGTGGCTGGGGAGGGAGTTGTGAGAGTGCTGCAGTTCACATGGATCCAATACCCTACTTAATCACAAGAATGAAGCAATCTGGCACAGTAGAGAGAGATGACACCATGTTGCATACATAGGTTCATGATCTGCATTTGTTGCTCAGTGGCCAGTCACCTAAAAAACTGGGATTTTATTGTGTTGTAGCCTTAATTTGCTAGGGCTGATGATTTTGCCTGGACAGTTTTGGACTTTCCACCTTGACCATGTCCCTTTTTAAAAAATAACTGAGATGAGGAAACCCTATCCTCATGCCTCTTAACTCGCCTGCCAAAAATGAGGGAAGATCCAAAAATAAACTTAATGGACATCAGGACAAATCAAAGGAAAACCACATATTACATAAAAGCTGGCAGCTTCTGGCATTGGGGAATGAGAGCCTATCCCTGAAAATGAAATGGATTCAAGTTACATATTTATTTTTGTGTTGGAGAGAAGAGTTACTTTTGCCATTTTTATGTGGTGCTTTAAAACAATATACATGATGTCTTCTAGCATTTACTAGTTCTTCTTTCAACAGTAAAGATAAAGTCAGATTAAAAATTTGCATCTATGCATTGCTGACAGGTGGGTAGCAAAATGAAAGTTACTTGAATCCTACTCTCTGAAGCACTGTCTGACAGCTCACTTGCAGAATAGAAGGGTAAGTAGGAGAGGGCCTGTCTCCTGCCATTTAGAGATTAGGATTCTAATTTTTCTGCAGCACACAGATCATTCGAGAGTGGAATGTGGGCGGGAAAGATAGGAGGCAGAGAATATTTTGAATGAGATGGGAGTAAAAGTATTTAGAAACAGATCGGGAAAGGAAAGGAATGGTAAGGTAGTGCATTTGAACACAATAATAAAAAATGAACCGGATTGGAAGCAAAATCAAGAGAGTGGTAGAAATGGAACAGATCTAGTGGATAAGGGGGAGACAATCTGAGTGAGGGGTGAGAATTTAACACAGAAAGCAAGAACTGAGTAGGGAAAGAAGAAAACAAATGAGAAGGTCAGGAGAACAGTAGACAATGTCAATGCATAGAGTAACCAAAAAGAAGGCACGAGAAAGTGACAATACAGACTGGATGGAAAGAAAGAAATGAAGAAGGGTAACACAAAATTGGGGAGGATCAGAGGGGAGAGGTAGGGAAGGAATAAATAAAACTGTACTGAGCACTCCATTAAAAATAATTTATTTGAATTTAGAGTAACTGTTGTGAATACTTAGGCACAGTTCTGATCTCAGTTACCCAAGTACATCTCCCATTACATGCATTCTCTTCCATCTTCCCAGTATGTCTGCTACATTCTTGCACGGAGGAAAGACTTCTGCTCTTTGATGCAAAGAAACACTAACTAAATAAACAAGTAAAAAAATATAATATATGGAGATATACCTACTCATAGAACTGGAAGGGACCCTAAAAGGTCATCAAGTCCAGCCCCCTGCCTTCACAAGCAGGACCAAGTACTGATTTTGCCCCAGATCCCTAAGCGGCCTACCTCAAGAGTTGAACTCGCAACCCTGGGTTTAACAGGCTAGTGTGCAAACCACTGAGCTATCCCCAGTCCCACCCAAAAAGAAGATATCCACCTTTGGAAAATGGTGTTTTCTTTTAGATAAAAGGAGCAAAATAAATTTTGAAAATTTTCTGCTAAAAGGACAGGATTAAATAGGGTTGCCAATTTTCCGATTGCAGAAAACCAAACACTCCTGCCCCACCCTCTACCCCACCCCTTCTCCGAGGCCCCACCTCCGCTCATTCCATCCCCCCTCCTTCCATTGCTTGCTCTCCTCCACCCTTGCTCATTTTCACTGGGCTGGACAGAGGGTTGGAGTATGGGAGGGGGTGGGGACTCTGGGGCGGGGCAGAAATGAGGGGTTTGGAGTGTGGGAGGGGCTCCGGGCTGGGGCAGGGGGATAGGGTTTGGGATGGAGTACGGGCTCTGGGCTGGGGGTGTGAGCTCTGGTGTGGGGTTGGGGCTGAAGGGTTCAGAGTGCAGGAGAGGGTGCGGACTTTGGGAGGGAGTTTGGGTGCAGGAGGGGGCTCTGGGCTGGGGCCGAGGGGTTCAGAGTGTGGGAGGGGGTTGAGGGCTGAGGTAGGGGTTCATGAGGGGGTGCAGGGTGCAGGCTCTCGGAGGGAGTTTGGGTGTGGGAAGGGACTCAGGGCTGGGGCAGGGGGTTAGGGTGCAGGAGGGGATTTGGGGTGCGGGCTCCAGGCAGCGTTTACCTCATGCAGCTCCCAGGAGCAGCCGGCATTTCCCTCTGGCTCCTAGGCAGAGGCACAGCCAGGGGGCTCTGCCTGCCCCCGTCCACAGGCGCCGCCCCCAGAGCTCTCATTGGCCATGGTTCCTGGCCAATGGGAGCTGCGGAGCAGGCCCTTGGGGTAGGGATAGCACACGGAGCTCCCGTTGCCGCGCCTCTGCCTTGGAGACAGAGGGAAATGCCACTTGCTTCTGTGAGCTGCACAGAGCCAGGGTAGGCAGGGAGCCTGCCTTAGCCCCACTGCGCTGCCAGCCGGACTTTTAATGGCTCGGTCAGCGGTGCTGACCGGAGCCGCCAGGATCCTTTTTCAACCATGCGTTCCCCAACCCGAGGATTAAAACATCAAAGACACATGAAAGTATTTAAGACCACCTAAATGACAGTAAACTATGCAATTAGAAAATTGGTAAAATTAAAGGAAAGATTCCATGTTTTTGAAAATTAATTTTATAACATTGATTATACAATTCAATATATATAATAAAAATGGAGACTGGATTCAGAATCTACAACTGCTGAGTGATTGTATGTTCTAATTAACAAAGGATGGAAAATGTTTAAGTATCAAAAGAAAGTATTTGGAAAGAGCAACAGAGGGTCCTGTGGCACCTTTGAGACTAACAGAAGTACTGGGAGCATAAGCTTTCGTGGGTAAGAACCTCACTTCTTCAGATGCAAGTAATGGAAATCTCCAGAGGCAGGTATATATCATTGTGGAGATAACGAGGTTAGTTCAATCAGGGAGGGTGAGGTGCTCTGCTAGCAGCTGAGGTGTGAACACCAAGGGAGGAGAAACTGTTTCTGTAGTTGGATAGCCATTCACAGTCTTTGTTTAATCCTGATCTGATGGTGTCAAATTTGCAAATGAACTGGAGCTCAGCAGTTTCTCTTTGGAGTCTGGTCCTGAAGTTTTTTTGCTGTAAGATGGCTACCTTTACATCTGCTATTGTGTGGCCAGGGAGGTTGAAGTGTTCTCCTACAGGTTTTTGTATATTGCCATTCCTGATATCTGATTTGTGTCCATTTATCCTCTTGCGTAGTGACTGTCCAGTTTGGCCAATGTACATAGCAGAGGGGCATTGCTGGCATATGATGGCATATATAACATTGGTGGACATGCAGGTGAATGAGCCGGTGATGTTGTAGCTGATCTGGTTAGGTCCAGTGATGGTGTTGCTGGTGTAGATATGTGGGCAGAGTTGGCATCAAGGTTTGTTGCATGGGTTGGTTCCTGAGTTAGAGTTGTTATGGTGCGGTGCGTGGTTGCTGGTGAGAATATGCTTAAGGTTGGCAGGTTGTCTGTGGGCGAGGACTGGCCTGCCTCCCAAGGTCTGTGAAAGTGAGGGATCATTGTCCAGGATGGGTTGTAGATCACTGATGATGCGTTGGAGAGGTTTAAGCTGAGGACTGTAGGTGATGGCCAGTGGAGTTCTGTTGGTTTCTCTTCTGGGCCTGTCTTGTAGCAGGAGGCTTCTGGGTACACGTCTGGCTCTGTTGATTTGTTTCTTTATTTCCTTGTGTGGGTATTGTAGTTTTGAGAATGCTTGGTGAAGATCTTGTAGGTGTTGGTCTCTGTCTGAGGGGTTGGAGCAGATGCGATTGTACCTCAGTGCTTGGCTGTAGACGATGGATCGTGTGGTGTGACCGGGGTGGAAGCTGGAGGCATGAAGGTAGGCGTAGCGGTCGGTGGGTTTTCGGTATAGGGTGGTATTAATGTGGCCATCGCTTATTTGTACGGTGGTGTCCAGGAAGTGGACCTCCTGTGTAGATTGGTCCAGGCTGAGGTTGATGGTGGGGTGGAAGCTGTTGAAAGCATGGTGGAATTCTTCCAGGGCCTCCTTCCCATGGGTCCAGATGATGAAGATGTCATCAATATAGCGTATACCCTGGAGGTATATATTGTCACCAAATTTGAAATAATTGTGCATGAGGATAAAGTCACGCTTTAGGAATGTCTGGATATGTGGACTCCCTACTCAGACCCTACGCCACCAGCACTCCCAGCTATCTCCGTGACACCACATATTTCCTGAGGAAACTACAATGCATTGGTGACCTCCCAGAAAACACCATCCTAGCCACCATGGATGTAGAGGCTCTCTACACAAACATCCCACATACAGATGGAATACAAGCTGTCAGGAACAGTATCCCTGATGATGACACAGCACAACTTATTGCTGAGCTCTGTGACTTTATCCTCACGCACAATTATTTCAAATTTGGTGACAATATATACCTCCAGACCAGTGGCACCGCTATGGGCACCCGCATGGCCCCACAATATGCCAACATTTTTATGGCTGACCTGGAACAACGCTTCCTCAGCTCCCGTCCACTCATGCCCCTTCTCTACCTACGCTATATTGATGACATCTTCATCATCTGGACCCATGGGAAGGAGGCCCTGGAAGAATTCCACCATGCTTTCAACAGCTTCCACCCCACCATCAACCTCAGCCTGGACCAATCTACACAGGAGGTCCACTTCCTGGACACCACCGTACAAATAAGCGATGGCCACATTAATACCACCCTATACCGAAAACCCACCGACCGCTACGCCTACCTTCATGCCTCCAGCTTCCACCCCGGTCACACCACACGATCCATCGTCTACAGCCAAGCACTGAGGTACAATCGCATCTGCTCCAACCCCTCAGACAGAGACCAACACCTACAAGATCTTCACCAAGCATTCTCAAAACTACAATACCCACACAAGGAAATAAAGAAACAAATCAACAGAGCCAGACGTGTACCCAGAAGCCTCCTGCTACAAGACAGGCCCAGAAGAGAAACCAACAGAACTCCACTGGCCATCACCTACAGTCCTCAGCTTAAACCTCTCCAACGCATCATCAGTGATCTACAACCCATCCTGGACAATGATGCCTCACTTTCACAGACCTTGGGAGGCAGGCCAGTCCTCGCCCACAGACAACCTGCCAACCTTAAGCATATTCTCACCAGCAACCACGCACCGCACCATAACAACTCTAACTCAGGAACCAACCCATGCAACAAACCTTGATGCCAACTCTGCCCACATATCTACACCAGCAACACCATCACTGGACCTAACCAGATCAGCTACAACATCACCGGCTCATTCACCTGCACGTCCACCAATGTTATATATGCCATCATATGCCAGCAATGCCCCTCTGCTATGTACATTGGCCAAACTGGACAGTCACTACGCAAGAGGATAAATGGACACAAGTCAGATATCAGGAATGGCAATATACAAAAACCTGTAGGAGAACACTTCAACCTCCCTGGCCACACAATAGCAGATGTAAAGGTTGCCATCTTACAGCAAAAAAACTTCAGGACCAGACTC
Organism: Trachemys scripta elegans; assembly: GCF_013100865.1. Classification (NCBI taxonomy): domain Eukaryota; kingdom Metazoa; phylum Chordata; order Testudines; family Emydidae; genus Trachemys; species Trachemys scripta. Next base: position 7,860,925 of record NC_048321.1, read on the forward strand.
CAAAGAGAAACTGCTGAGCTCCAGTTCATTTGCAAATTTGACACCATCAGATCAGGATTAAACAAAGACTGTGAATGGCTATCCAACTACAGAAACAGTTTCTCCTCCCTTGGTGTTCACACCTCAGCTGCTAGCAGAGCACCTCACCCTCCCTGATTGAACTAACCTCGTTATCTCCACAATGATATATACCTGCCTCTGGAGATTTCCATTACTTGCATCTGAAGAAGTGAGGTTCTGACCCACGAAAGCTTATGCTCCCAGTACTTCTGTTAGTCTCAAAGGTGCCACAGGACCCTCTGTTGCTTTTTACAGATTCAGACTAACACGGCTACCCCTCTGATATTTGGAAAGAGTGTCAAGTAAGATGTCTTACAAATATCCTTCTAAACTATGCAACTTTCCCTTTTCTCTCAGGTCGCAAGAATGCATACCAGGTAAAATCTTTTTTATTATTTATTAGGAAGGCTATATTAAAACATAGTTGTAATAAGAGAAGTGACTATCAAAAACCAGCACCGTCTTACTCTACATTTCTGCTTCTTGTGCACCTTCAATTTCTATCTGTTTACTTAATGGACACTAACAAATTTTAAATACTGTTAGCACTGCAGAGCCAATACAGTTTTATTTGAAAGATCTGTATGCATTGTCAACAGAATCATCAGTTAAATTCTGAGTTTAGGATCTTTTGTACTAGTTAGTGATGATGTAAGGAGGCAGTAATAATGCAGTTGGATTTTCAGGTCACAGTGCCGGTTATAGAAAAATCATTTTAATATATGTATTGAGCACTCTGGAGCTGGTCATTCTTGAGGGAGAGTTACATATGGGACACCACAATGTGATTTTTAGAGTCAATTTTTTGACTAAGCAGCATTTTTAAGGTATATTCTCCCTATGTAATGAAAGCGATTAAGCAAATCATTAACCAAATGTCATGCTTCAGATGAACTTTGTTTTGCTGAAAGTGTCTTTTTTATTAACTTACATTTTAAAAAGTTAAGTTTAAAAACAAAAGTTTGTTCCTGGATAGAGACCCAGTGTTTCCAGCTGTTGTAAACTTTTAAACAACTATAAGTTCTGCTATATATAACTACTTGATAACACAGCTGAGTGTTGTCTAGTCTTTTGGAAAGAAACTCAAAGGTTTAAGTAAGCTTGTGTGTAGACTGAGTTCTGTGATGCACTTTGTGAGCAAGAATGATGGAACACTTTCCCCATTTTTCAAACTCCACTGAAACTGATGGGGTTTCATGATGGATGAATTTAACCTAGCATCTAGATAGTATACTGAAGCACTTTATTATAGCACTTCATTTAAGTTAACCAACAGGTTCACACACATTTAATAATAATGACTTTATGTTTATATTATAACTCTTATGTATTTTGATTTTAAAATACTTATAAAATTCACAATATCACAGGTAAGTCAGTGACAGCTTCTTTCATCAGAAAGAACCCAAGATACTTTAAAAATGGAGCTGGCACAAATTGTATTCAGGAATTACTTCATCTACTGTTGAAATTCAGCCAGTGTTTAGCAGCATGCAACAATAATACTTAAACTTAGTAAAGGAAGTGGAAAATGCCTTCTAAAAATGAAACTGGAAAGGAGAGTTTAGGTAGGCAGAATAGGAGTATCCACATTAGAATTTATTCAGGACATCAGGGTTAACATACTTTAGCATAATTATCATGGGATCTTTAACAACAGTAAATTGCTAAGAACTTATTTTACACCTTCTGCATATTTTGCAGTACAGTGCTCTACAACAGAGCATTTGATTAAGCACTGACTCTAAAGAAAGAATACCAGATATTTAAAGACCAATACTACTTCCAGAAGGTTCCTTAGGTTTCTCACATCCAAATTCTGGCTCAGTCCATCCGGCTTTTACTATGATTCTGTCAGATCTCACAATTACTATTGAATTTAGACTTTTGATAGCATAGGTGCTGGAACTCGGGGTGCTGTGGGTGCTGCAGCACCCCCTGGCATGAGTGGTTTCCATTATATGTAGGGTTTACAGTTTGGTTCAATGGCACTCAGCACCCCCACTATAAAAATTGTTCCAGCACTCCTGTTTGATAGTTGTATTTACATTTTCTTTTGAGTGAAACAAACACATTCACTACTGCCTTTAGAAGTGTAAACACAGTATTTCCTGAATCACTTATGTTTTTTAAAGGTCAGATTAACACAGATTGACAGCTTTAAAACTGATTCAATGAAGTCAAGAAGATCTAAACCTGATATTATCATAATGCCAAAGGAATCAGGTAAAAGTAGATCATATTGTTCTTGTCTGAGACTATCATTTAAATATTTAACGCACCGAAGACTAAAATTGGTAGGAGTGTCTAAATCTGTTTTGTATATGTTTTATCTGCATAAGCACTCTTATTAAGGATAATTCTGTATTGTGTTAGCTTTTTTGTTTTGTTTATTCTATTAACGATTGCTTGGAACTTTGATGCTCTTAATTAAAGGGAGGTAAATAGCACAGACTAACTCCAAACATAGTACTATTCAAGTTTGGGGCTTCTCATGTTCTGAGTAGCGACTATTTGTTCTGTGGTGATTCTGAGATGTGGCTAAGGATCAGTTTAGACTTCTTATATTAAATTACAAAACTGTGTTTTGGTGAATTGATTCGAGGACTCCTGAAACCTAGATACAGATTGGCACAACAGTTATGAATTTAAAATGCTTTGAATATTAACCTTATAACCTTCTTGATGTCTTGAGATATTTTGGGCTCTGTGGGAGCCAAGCACAAATTAGACCAGTCTCATTTATGCTAGAGATCTAGCCTGGCACAGAGCAGCTCCACTGTACATATAGGGCAGTACTGTTCAGAAATGGAACTCTGGTTTAGAAACATTATTACATACACTTGTTAATAGAGTAATCTCAATATGAATATAAGCACTGATACTCAAGAAGTGAAAGGTTGCAAAAACAAATTGTCCCCTGCTGATACTGAGCAAATTGTACCTACTTATGATAGAGCTCTTAGTGTTCTGTCTCTCTTACACTGTGGCAATACTTGTATAACTCATCAGGCCAATAAAGTATTACTGAATTGAAATAAAATTAATTGAATTGATTTTGGTTGCCTGTCTGTGTGATTGGGGCATTACAAATACTGATGGAGGGGAAGTGCAAAAATAAGGGTGAGGTAAGCCTTCTGACAGGAGAAGATGGAACAGCTGGGGAAGATACCAAGGACAGCCATGGGGTATGAAGGAAGGGGTTCTGGAGGCCCTGCTGTGACGTCTTAATCTAAGGGCTTGTCTTCACTACCCGCCTAGATCGGCGGGTAGAAATTGATCTCTCGGGGATCGAATTATCGCGTCTTGTCGGGACGCAACAATCGATCCCCGAATCGACGCGCGTACTCCACCAGCCCAGGTAGGAGTAAGCGCCGTCGACGGGGGAGCCGCAGCGGTCGATTTGCCGCCGTCCTCACAGCGGGGTAGGAGTAAGCGCCTACGGCTAGTTCTACACTGGGGTGGGGGGTGGGGATAGATTTAAGATACGCAAATTCAGCTGAATTCGACGTATCCGATCCGACTTACTCCGCTGAGAGGTAACTTAACCCGCTGGGCTGGTGGAGTACGCGTGTCGATTCGGGGATCGATTGTCGCGTCCCGACGAGACGTGATAATTCGATCCCCGAGAGATCGATTTCTACCCGCCAATCCAGGCGGGTAGTGAAGAGAAGCCCTTAGTCTTTAAATCCGGACTGCAGCTTTTATCTAATACAGTCTAAGGGTATGTCTACACTATGAAATTAGGTCAAATTTATAGAAGCCGGTTTTATAGAAATCATTTTTATACAGTCGATTGTGTGTGTCCCCACATAAAATGCTCTAAGTGCATTAAGTCGGCGGACTGCGTCTACAGTACAGAGGCTAGCGTCGACTTCCGGAGCGTTGCACTGTGGGTAGCTATCCCACAGTTCCCGCAGTCTCCGCCGCCCATTGGAATTCTGGGTTGAGATCTCAATGCCTGATGAGGCAAAAACAGTGTCGCGGGGGATTCTGGGTACATGTCGTCAGGCCCGCCCCCCCAAAGTGCGAGCAACGGCAGACAATCGTTTCGCGCCTTTTTTCCTGGGTTATCTGTGCAGACGACATACCACGGCAAGCATGGAGCCCGCTCAGCTCAGCTCACCATCACCATATGTCATCTGGGTGCCGGCAGACGTGGTACTGCATTGCTACACAGCAGCAGCTAATTGCCTTTTGGCAGTAGACGGTGCAGTATGACTGGTAGCCATCATCGGCTATCTGGGTGCTGGCAGATGTGGGACTGCATTGCTATACAGCAGCAGTTCCTTGCCTTTTGGCAGTAGATGGTGTATTATGATTGGTATCCATCATTGTTGTACTCCTCAGTGAGTTCGGTCAGAGGCGCCTGGGCAGACATGTTTTGTCTCCTGGAGACTCAGTCCTGCCGGCAGTCCTATTGCACCGTCTTGACGATGATGGCAAGCAATCGTAATGCAGCATCTTCTGCCAAGCACCCAGAAGATGCCGATGGCTATCAGTCATGCTGCACCATCTGCTGCCAGCCTAAGATGTAAAAGATAGATGGACCAGATTTGTTCTGTATTCATTTGCTTCCCCCTCCCACCGTGAAATCAACAGCCTGCTAAACCCAGGGTTTTGAGTTCAATCTTTGGGGGGGGCATTCTGTGTGACAGTTGTTTGTGTTTCTCCCTGATGCATAGCCACCTTTGTTGATTTTAATTCCCTGTAAGCCATGTCGTCACTCGCCCCTCCCTCCCTCCGTCAGACAATAGTTTTGCGCCTTTTTTCAGCCCAGACACCATAGTACTGGGATCATGGAGCCCGCTCAGATCACCGCGGCAATTATGAGCACTATGAACACCACGCGCATTGTCCTGGAGTATATGCAGAGCCAGAACATGCCAAAGCAAAACCAGGCAAGGAGGCGATTGCAGCGCGGCAACGAGAGTGATGAAGAAATTGACATGGACATAGACCTCTCACAAAGTACAGGCCCCAGCAATGTGCAAATCATGGTGTTACTGGGGCAGGTTCATGCTGTGGAACGCCGATTCTGGGCCCGGGAAACAAGCACAGATTGGTGGGACCACATCATGTTGCAGGTGTGGGATGATTCCCAGTGGCTGCAAAACTTTCGCATGTGTAAGGGCACTTTCATGGAACTTTGTGACTTGCTTTCCCCTGCCCTGAAGCGCCAGAATACCAGGATGAGAGCAGCCCTCACAGTTGAGAAGCGAGTGGCGATAGCCCTGTGGAAGCTTGCAACGCCAGACAGCTACCGGTCAGTCAGGAATCAATTTGGAGTGGGCAAATCTACTGTGGAGGCTGCTGTGATCCAAGTAATTAACGCAATCAAAGACCTGCTGATATCTAGGGTAGTGACTCTGGGAAACGTGCAGGTCATAGTGGATGGCTTTGCTGCATTGGGATTCCCTAACTGTGGTGGGGCGATAGACGGAACCCATATCCCTATCTTGTCACCGGAGCACCAAGCCACCGAGTACATAAACCGAAAAGGGTACTTTTCAATGCTGCTGCAAGCTCTGGTGGATCGCAAGGGACGTTTCACTAACATCAATGTGGGATGGCCGGGAAAGGTACATGATGCTTGCGTCTTCAGGAACTCTGGTCTGTTTCAAAAGCTGGAGGAAGGGACTTTCTTCCCATACCAGAAAATAACCATTGGGGATGTTGAAATGCCTATAGTTATCCTTGGGGACCCAGCCTACCCCTTAATGCCATGGCTCATGAAGCCGTACACAGGCAGCCTGTACAGTAGTCAGGACCTGTTCAACTATAGGCTGAGCAAGTGCAGAATGATGGTAGAATGTGCATTTGGACGTTTAAAAGCGCGCTGGCACAGTTTACTGACTTGGATAGACCTCAGCGAAACCAATATCCCCATTGTTATTGCTGCTTGCTGTGTGCTCCACAATGTCTGCGAGAGTAAGGGGGAGACATTTATGGCGGGGTGGGAGGTTGAGGCAAATCGCCTGGCCGCTGATTATGCGCAGCCAGACACCAGGACGGTTAGAGTACAGCAGGGCAGGGTGCGCATCAGAGAAGCTTTGAAAACCAGTTTTGTGACTGGCCAGGCTATGGTGTGAAACTTCTGTTTGTTTCTCCTTGATGAACCCCCCCCTCCCCCCAGTTCACTCTACTTCCCTGTAAGCTAACCACCCTCCCCTCCCCCCTTCGAGCACCGCTTGCAGAGGCAATAAAGTCATTGTTACTTCACATTCATGCATTCTTTATTAATTCATCACACAACTAGGGGGATAACTGCCAAGGTAGCTCAGGAGGGGTGGGGGAGGAGTGAAGGACAAGGACACACTGCAGTTTAAAAGTTTAAAATTTTAACTCTTATTGAAGGCCAGCCTTCTGATGCTTTGGCAATCATCTGGGGTGGAGTGGCTGGGTGGCCGGAGGCCCCCCCACCGTGTTCTTGGGCATCTGGGTGAGGAGGCTATGGAACTTGGGGAGGAGGGCTGTTGGTTACACAGGGGCTGTAGCGGCAGTCTCTGCTTCTGCTGCCTTTCCTGCAGCTCAACCATACGCTGGAGCATATCAGTTTGATGCTCCAGCAGCCGGAGCATCGACTCATGCCTTCTGTCAGCAAGCTGACGCCACCTATCCTTTTCAGCCCGCCACTTGCTCTCTTCAGCCCGCGATTCAGCCCACCACCTCTCCTCTCGTTCATATTGTGCTTTTCTGCACTCTGACATTGACTGCCTCCACGCATTCTGCTGTGCTCTGTCAGCGTGGGAGGACATCTGGAGCTCCGAGAACATATCATCCCGAGTCCGCCGTTTTCTCCTTCTAATCTTCACTAGCTTCTGCGAAGGAGAAACATTTGCAGCTGGTGGAGAAGACGGGAGACACATTTTAGAGAACAATGGGTACACTCTTTCACGTTAAATTTTGCTGTTCACATTACACAGCACATGTGCTTTCGTTACAAGGCCACATTTTTCCTCCTATATTGAGGGCCTGCCAGTTTGGTGTGAGAGATCACTCACGCAGTGCCAGGCAACAGAATTCGGCTTGCAGGCAGCCATGGTAAGCCACAGTCTTTTGGCGTTTTTAACCTTCATAACATGTGGGAATGGTTTCAAACAGCAGCGCCCTCATTTCCCATACCAAGCACCCGTTGGGTTGGCCATTTAAAGTGGGTTTGCAATGTAAAAGGAGGGGCTGCAGCTTCTGGGTTAACATGCCGCACAAACCCAACTAATCCCCCTCCCCCCGCCACACCCAATTCTCTGGGATGATCACTTCACCCTTCCCCCCCCACCGCGTGGCTAACAGCGGGGAATATTTCTGTTCAGCCGAGCAGGAACGGGCACCTCTGAATGTCCCCTTAATAAAATCACCCCATTTCAACCAGGTGATCGTGAATGATATCACTCTCCTGAGGATAACGAAGAGAGATAAGGAATGGATGTTGTCTGCATGCCAGCAAACACCGGGACCATACGCTGCCATGCTTTGCTATGCAATGATTCCAGACTATGTGCTACTGGCCTGGCGTGGTAAAGTGTCCTACCATGGCAGACGGGATAAGACAGCCCTCCCCAGAAACCTTTTGCAAAGGCTTTGAGAGTACATCAAGGAGAGCTTTCTGGAGATGTCCCTGGAGGATTTCCGCTCCATCCCCATACATGTTAACAGACTTTTCCAGTAGCTGTACTGGCCACAATTGCCAGGGCAAATTAATGATTAATCATTAAACACGCTTGCTTTTAAATCATATGTAATATTTACAAAGGTACACTCACCAGAGGTCCCTGGTGTGCCCTCAGGGTCCGGGAGCACACCTTGGGTGAGTTCGGGGGTTACTGGTTCCAGGTCCAGGGTGATAAACATATCCTGGCTGTTGGGGAAACCGGTTTCTCCGCTTCCTTGCTGTGAGCTATCTTCATTGTCTTCATCATCATCTTCCTCATACCGCGAACCCGCTTCCCTGTTGCGTGCTTCTCCATTGATGGAGTCAAAGCACATGGTTGGGGTAGTGGTGACTGCACCCCCTAGCATGGCATGCAGCTCCGCGTAGAAGTGGCATGTCTGTGGCTCTGCCCTGGACCTTCTGTTTGCCTCTCTGGCTTTGTGATAGGGTTACCTTAGCTCCTTAATTTTCACGCAGCACTACTGTGCGTCCCTGTTATGGCCTCTGTCCTTCATGGCCTTTGAGACTCGTTCTAATATTTTGCCATTTCGTTTACTGCTACGGAGTTCAGCTAGCACTGATTCGTCTCCCCATATTGCGAGCAGATCCCATACCTCCCATTCGGTCCATGCTGGAGCTCTTTTGCGATCCTGGGACTCCATGGTTACCTGTGCTGATGAGCTCTGTGTGGTCACCTGTGCTCTCCACGCTGGGCAAACAGGAAATGAAATTCAAAAGTTCGCAGGGCTTTTCCTGTCTACCTGGTCAGTGCATCTGAGTTGAGAGTGCTGTCCAGAGTGGTCACAATGAAGCACTCTGGGATAGCTCCCGGAGGCCAATAACGTCGAATTCCATCCACACTACCCCAAATCCGACCTGGAAAGGCCGATTTCAGCGCTAATCCCCTCGTCGGAGGTGGAGTAAAGAAACCAGTTTAAAGGGCCCTTTAAGTCGAAAAAAAGGGCTTCGTCATGTGGACATGTCCAGGCTTAATTCGATTTAACGCTGCTAAATTCGACCTAAACTCGTAGTGTAGACCAGGCCTAAGTTGGCTTCATTGCAGCAAAATGCCTTCTCTATCTGTAGTAAATAAAATGCCTTCCTTACATTATCATAAAATGCATTCATCATCAAATGTATTCGTTGTCAATACCGTGGCATAAATGGAAGTAGTTATGGAATAAGCTGTACTTTATTGTGTAAATGTTAAATTAAACACATATCCTATACTAATTAGTTTTACGTTTCTAATTTCTAGCAATATTAAACCAGAGGGGCACAAAGAAATGTTATAAAATCAGTGTCCATGAACAACAATATATATTTTTAAATGCTTCTAATTTTATTAAATCTATTCAATGGAATCACTTAAAGCTTTCACAAAAAGTAAAATATTTGATCCCATTAAAAAGCACTGTGAGTTTGGGAAGTAATATTTTTTTTCCCTACAGAACTGATTAAATAAATTCACACTTTAACTATATTTTTCAAGATTTCCTTTACTATGGAGTCACGACTAGCATCTTCATAATATATATAAAATGAGGTTAAGGTATCTAATTGACTCTGCATGGTTCTGAACCCCTTTGTAATGTCCTCCTTTTATCCAGCCCATTTTAAAAATACAAAATGTTCAGCTGTATTCTAAACAAATATACTTTATCAAATAATTTCCAAAAATGAATGTACACTCAAGCTATTGTTTGTTTGATATATTTAGTGCATCCCTATGACAGGTTTTTTTATGATGATTTATTTCAACAGAGGAGGAATTATTGACATCACATATGCACCAGAGCAATGAAGAAGTTAATGAAATAATGTCAAAGATTCTGGGAGATTTGGAACCAACAGAAGTAATACCTAGGAAACAGTTACCTTTGAAGGTAAGAATGGAAAGTTAGATACAATTACCAAATACAATATAAAGACTGATCATTCTATTACTTGGACCAAGCATAGAGGACACATTGTGGCTGATTTCCCCCATGTTGTGCAGATGAGGGTTAAGGGTGTGTGAGTAGGGAGGCATAGACCATGGGCGGTGGATATAACAGGCCAGGGAGCCACTGCTTTGGAACACTGGAGTGGGGCTCCTCGGGCCAGCCCGGGGCTGTGGCTGCTTGGTCTGGCCTGGGGCTCCTCCGGTGATGGGGATAGGGAAGGATGGCTTGGGGTTCCAGACGGCCCAGGGCTTCTCTGGCCGTGAGGGGTGGGGGTGGGCAGGGGGCTCAGGGCTCCTGCTGCAGAGAGTGGGGTCTCATGCGGAAAGGGCAGGGCTGCAGGGATAGCATCCCCATGCCTGGAAACATGCCTTTAATAGAAGATTTGGGGCCAACCACCATTGTTTTTTATTTAGAATTTGTGTTTCTAAAAAATAAACCAGTAAATTTTCTTAAATCCATTCTTCCGCTGGTATCTCTGTTTAGAGGATTTGCACACAGAGCACTATTAGAAGATCTGCACATAAATCCAAAGCTTCAGATACAATAGAGACTCCTATGTTTGGAACTTAAGTGGCTATTCAACTTTTGTGCTGCTCTATTTTGTGTTGCAAATTTGTAAAAACAATGCAAGTATTACTTAAACCTAGTAACATAAAAAAGGCAACTAAGCCCCATAAATTTGTGACAAATGAATTACATCATCTATAAGTGATGAATATTGTACATATATTATTGGTTGCACAATAAATCTCTCTATATAAATAATAAATATACAATAATACTTCTGTAAACAACTTATTCTTAATTAAATTATGTTAATTTATTTTAGTACAATAGCAGCCCCACCCTCCAAATGTGGTATGAAAAAATGTCTATTAAAGAGTTACCAGTACTTGTTCTAATGATATAAGATGGTGAGTCTCTGGGTGGGGTTCTGTGACCTGCAACGTGCAGTAGGTCAGACATGATCACAATGGTCCATTTAACATTCCTGTGGTGGGAAGAACACCTCAACAGCCCAACACTGTGGTAATTAATTTCAGAAAGGGGAACTATGCAAAAATTAGGAGGTTAGTTAAACAGAAATTAAAAGGTACAGTGACTAGAGGGAAATCCCTGCAAGCTGCATGGACACTTTTCAAAGACACCATAATAGAGGCCCAATTTAAATGTATACCTCAAATTAAAAAACACAGTAAAAGAACTAAAAAAGAATCACCGTGGCTTAACAGCCATGTAAAAGAAGCAGTGAGAGATAAAAAGGCATCTTTTAAAAAGTGGAAGTCAAATCCTAGTGAGGTGAATAAAAAGGAGCATAAACACTGCCAAATTAAGTGTAAAAATGTAATAAGAAAAGCCAAAAAGGAGTTTGAAGAACAGACGATTGAGATAAAAAAGGAGCACTTAAAGACGATAAAATAATTGCGGAGAAACTAAATGAATTCTTTGCTTCAGTCTTCACGGCTGAGGATGTTAGGGAGACTCCCAGACCTGAGCTGTCCTTTGTAGGTGACAAATCTGAGGAATTGTCACAGATTGAAGTGTCACTAGAAGAGGTTTTGGAATTAATTGATAAACTTAACAGTAACGAGTCAGTGGGACCAGATGACATCTACCCAAGAGTTCTGAAAGAACTCAAATGGAAATTGTGGAACTATTAACTATTATGGTTTGTAACCTGTCCTTTAAATCGGCTTCTGTACCCAATGACTGGAAGATAGCTAATGTAACGCCAATATTTAAAAAGGGGTCTAGAGGTGATCCTGGCAATTACGGACCAGTAAGTCTAACGTCAGTACCGGGCAAATTAGTTGAAACAATAGTAAAGAATAAAATTGTCAGACACATAGAAGAACATAAATTGTTGGGCAAAAGTCAACATGGTTTCTGTAAAGGGAAATCGTGTCTTACTAATCTATTAGAGTTCTTTGAAGGGGTCAACAAACATGTGGACAAGGGGGATCCAGTGGACATAGTGTACTTAGATTTCCAGAAAGCCTTTGACAAGGTCCCTCACCAAAGGCTCTTATGTAAATTAAAAGTTTCAGAGTAACAGCCGTGTTAGTCTGTATCCGCAAAAAGAAGAACAGGAGTACTTGTGGCACACTTAGAGAAGTGGGCTGTAGTCCACGAAAGCTTATGCTCTAATAAATTTGTTAGTCTCTAAGGTGCCACAAGTACTCCTGTTCTTCTTTTTATGTAAATTAAGTTGTCATGGGATAAGAGGGAAGATCCTTTCATGGATTGAGAACTGGTTAAAAGACAGGGAACAAAGGGTAGGAATAAATGGTAAATTTTCAGAATGGAGAGGGGTAACTAGTGGTATTCCCCAAGGGTCAGTCCTAGGACCAATCCTATTCAACTTATTCATAAATGATCTGGAGAAAGGGGTAAACAGTGAGGTGGCAAAGTTTGCAGATGATACTAAACTGCTCAAGATAATTAAAACCAAAGCAGACTGTGAAGAACTTCAAAAAGATCTCAAAAAACTAAGTGATTGGGCAACAAAATGGTAAATGAAATTTAATGTGGATAAATGTAAAGTAATGCACATTGGAAAAAATAACCCCAACTATACATACAATATGATGGAGGCTAATTTAGCTACAACTAATCAGGAAAGAAATCTTGGAGTCATCGTGGATAGTTCTCTGAAGACGTCCACGCAGTGTGCAGCGGCAGTCAAAAAAGCAAACAGGATGTTAGGAATAATTAAAAAAGGGATAGAGAATAAGATGGAGAATATCATATTGCCCTTATATAAATCCATGGTATGCCCACATCTTGAATACTACGTACAGATGTGATCTCCTCATCTCAAAAAAGATATACTGGCATTAGAAAAGGTTCAGAGAAGGGCTACTAAAATGATTAGGGGTTTGGAACGGTCCCATATGAGGAGAGATTAAAGAAGCTAGGACTTTTCAGCTTGAAATGGAGAGATCTTAACTCCTAGAACTGGAAGGGACCTTAAAAGGTCATTGAGTCCAGCCCCCTACCTTCACTAGCAGGACCAAGTACTGATTTTTGCTCCAGATCCCTAAGTGGCCCTCTCAAGGATTGAGCTCACAATGCTGGGTTTAGCAGCCCAATGCTCAAACCACTGAGCTATCCCTCCCCCCAAGGGAAAAAGAGGAGACTAAAGGGGGATATGATAGAGGTATATAAAATCATGAGTGGATTGGAGAAAGTGAATAAGGAAAAGTTATTTACTTGTTCCCATAATATAAGAACTAGGGGCCACCAAATGAAAGCAGGTTTAAAACAAATAAAAGGAAGTTCTTCTTCACACAACAAAGAGTCCTGTGGCACCTTAAAGACGAACAGATGTATTGGAGCATAAGCTTTCGTGGGTGATGAAGTGGGTATTCACCCACAAAAGCTTATGCTCCAATACATCTGTTAATCTTTAAGGTGCCACAGGACTCTTTGTTGCTTTTTACAGATCCAGACTAACACGGCTACCCCTCTGATACTTCTTCACACAGCACACAGTCAACCTGTGGAACTCTTTGCCTGAGGAGGTTGTGAAGGCTAGGACTATAACAGGGTTTAAAAGAGAACTAGATAAATTCATGGCGGTTAAGTCCATTAATGGCTATTAGCCAGGATGGGCAAGGAATGGTGTCCCTAGCCTCTGTTTGTCAGAGGGTGGAGATGGATGCCAGGAGAGAGATCACTTGATTATTACCTGTTAGGTTCACTCCCTCTGGGGTGTCTGGCATTGGCCACTGTTGGTAGAGAGGATACTGGGCTGGATGGAGCTTTGGTCTGACCCAGTATGGCCATTCTTATGTTCTTATGTAATGTTCTTCTGACCTTAAAGTCTATGAGTCTATAACTATGGACTTAAGGGCCTGAGGACCTTACTTGCCTTGTTGAAATCCTAATCAATGACCATCTGTTATAGCTGAACTAATGTAAACCTCAAATGTAGATAAGGAAAACTCCTATGTGTACTAGGGGAACTTCCCTTCAGTTTCAGGTAGGAGTATGCGCCACTGGTGCAAATCATAGCTTTCCTTGTCTAGAGTCAGGGTTTGCAACAGTGCAGCTGCACTGATAGCTAACTAATGATTGCTGCAAGCAGGATAAATTCTCAATTTAGACAAGGTCTGATTCTCCACTTCCTTGTATCTTGTGTAGTCATTTACAATGTGCAAACTGAATGAAAGTAAGGTGTAAAATGCTGCCACTCTGATTTTGGTGATATTTTATACTCAATTTGCACATGTATAAATGACTACACAACCATCAATGTGAAGAATTAATATGTATATATTAAATTTAGTCTGTAGCTTGCAGACTGCTTATACGATTAAGATAGGCCTCCCCTTGTATTTTTAAATCAACATTATGTGTTTTCTTAAAGCATTTGAACAAAAAAAACCCCAAAACACTTCAGAAACCAGGCAATAGTGTGTTTGTATGGGAAAACAAAACAAAAAAGCATAATTAACCTGTGGTACTCATTACTACAAGCTATCATTGTGGCTAAGAGTATAGCAGGATTCAAAAATGGAATAGGGACATTTACATGAATAATGAGAACATCTACAGTTACATAAGTTAAGGTTTTTTTTGTACCATTATAAACCTTCATGCTTCAGCTTATAAACCGACCACTAATTTATGGATGTCAGGAAGCAGCTTCTCCTGTTATTCCTAGCCTTCTGCAGTTGTTCCAAACTGTTCATTGTGGGATTTCTTGTTCATTTCTCTGGTAACAGCCACTGTCAAAGACAGGATACTGGTCTAGGTGGAAAGGTCCAGTATGACAATTTCTAGGTACCTTACAGATGTAAATAGGTAGTCTGTGACTTGCAGCAGATAGCAGATCTATCTATCTATCTAAATTACACACACACATGCCCTATGGCGCATACTAAAATTTATTATATTATTTTTTCTTTTTTAGAATCTTCAGGAGATCATTACTCAGAAAAAGCGAAATACTTATATAGATTCTGATGTTTCACAGAAGATTAGGTGGGCTTCTGAAAAAAGGAGAAGAATATCTTTGGAAAAAAGGAGGAAAAGATTTATTTTAGCAAAGTCAATACTAAGGGCCACAAGAAATGACAGCTGGATTTCCAGAAAATACAATAAAACACAAATATTTATGATAGAAAACAAACAGACCAGTAAAGGCAAAATGCAGGAACAAGATAGGAATATAAAGTTTAGAAATCAGAAACAAACTCCTAAATGTGTCAGAGGATTATATCCTGGTGCTGGAAAAGCCAAAAAACAACAAACATTAAAATATTCTAAATATATTAAGAACAGAAAAGCTAACTGGAGAAAAAAGAACTCAACAAGTAATGCCAAGAAGGAGCAAATGTTAGTACTGAAGGAAAGAAGAAAAAGAGAAATATACATACAGAAAAGAGTAAAGGTTTTTAAAAATCCAGTAGTTCACAATAACTCATCCAAGTATTTGACAGTTTATGTTATGCCAGTTACTGTTCAGAGTAAATTATCAAAAAGACTAAGGAGAAACCTAATTGGTTTTAGAAGAAATACAAGAGAAAGATCTTTGAATAATTTCTTGCAGAAATTTGGTGATTTTCTTAAATACCTTGCAAGACACAGAACAGTTGGTAATGAAAAAGTTACAGGAATTGATATTAGTCTTAAAATAAAAAAATCCCCAAATAAGTCTCATGTTCCCATAGGAACACAAAAACCAAACTTGAAAATTCTAATATTATCAAAAAGTACTGCTCAGCCTCCAGGAATACTGTCCTTCCCAAAA
Organism: Trachemys scripta elegans; assembly: GCF_013100865.1. Lineage (NCBI taxonomy): Eukaryota > Metazoa > Chordata > Testudines > Emydidae > Trachemys > Trachemys scripta. The sequence goes on from NC_048321.1 coordinate 7,876,340, forward strand.
CATATGGGAAGAGCAGAAAAGAAAAGAAAGATGTCACACATGAACTCTTGGAAAACTCCTCTTTCTGTTTCTTTAAAAAAAACAACAACATAATTCTTAGCATAAATTCATACTCAATACATTTAGAGCAAATGAACAGAATAGTGTTTTAAAAACCAAAGGGAACAAAGAAACAGTAAAGCAGATGAAGAAAATAGAAAAGGGAATGGCAGAAAGACCTAGAGGCACAAAATTATAGCTTTTATTCGAAGGTTTAAAAGATAAACAGATGAAAAAAATCAGTTTATAAAATTCACCACAAAATAGTAAATGTAGGATTGATTACTAGAAAATCCCCATTCACTGCAAATTTGGAAGTACCATAATGATATCAACTCATTTTAAGAGACATAAGACAAGTAATTGGCACAGAAAGGAAGTAAACACTGCTAGCCTAGTTACTCATTTGAAGCTGTCAGAAACAGTAAAACACATACCAAACAATCCTAACAGCAGATCAAAACAAATGCAACTTGGCCACATGCATGAACTGCTAAGAGAATTAAAGATAGTCATTAGGATTTTACTACAGCAGATGCTGAAGCAGGCACAGGAAAATGTTAAACATTTGACCAAAACTTCTGCCAAAACCCCCTCAGAAACTCCTTAACATGCCTCAATTTAAAAAATTCCTGTGAAACACTGACTAAAATCTAAAAGTGTTAAGGTGAAATAAATTCTCATATTGCAAATTGGGAGGAAAAAAGCAAAGTTAAGCTCTATAAAATATCTTCATCTCAATTTCAGTCTCTAGGGGAGAAGGAAAAGAAACTGAAAAAGAAGTAGATTTGAACTTTTTCTTTTCCTAGAAAAAAATCATTAATTTGTTTAATAAAAATTCTTCAAACTAATGTTATTCAGCCAAAGTGAATTCAAGTATTTTACCACCAAAATAAAATATTAGAAGTTTGTTAGTATTTAATGGTACTTTATTGAAATATGGCTTGGTTTAGCTAGACTTTTAAGTTCATATTCAATTATATTGATTCTCTATGTTCATTCACATGAGTGTGTTATATCAAGCATATACAGTAGCTGAAGTTACTTTGGATAAACAGTAAGCAAGTCCATTAAAATAACATCGCATAAGTGCAGACTCTAAAAGGGTCGATTGCCCTTTGGGCTCTATTCCAATATTTTCACTTGCATATCCTTGACTTTCTTTTTGTCTGTAACTTCTACACAGGTCAGTGGGCCAAATTCTGGCACTGCAAAATAGCTAGCCTCCAGAAAATCCACAGCCAGCAATAGGAGCACAGGGCAGAAGTTTGCTGTACTTAGTCTAGTCTCTTACAGTCACAATCAGAAAGTGGTTTCCCCACAGACTTTCCATGACTAGAGCTGCAGAAGGGGCTTTATATATGGTGTGATCTAATAGTCAGGGGATATGATTGAGATGTCTATCCATGTATGCTCACTGATGTTGTCATGCCTTCCACTCATAGCCCCTCTGCAAATTATTCCCATCTTGTCTAGAAATAGACTGTCAGAAGGAACTGTATCTGGGGTTGATTTTGGCTGGATACACCTTTACATTAATGTTAAACTTCAAGGGGCAATAAGTGAAATAATTACTCTTAATATTAACATAGTGAAATAATTAATACTATATTAAGACAAAGTACACAATCACATGCACAATGTTAATTCTTGAAATCAAGAGGGTCAATTAGTCCTCAGCGGATGGGCCACTTTAAAAAATGATGGGTCATATGCTGAATATTCATTCAAATTTTCTTCCAAAGATAGTGTTGAATGGAATTCAGCTTTAACGAATCATCTTACCAACATGCTGAGAACTTGCTATCATGGAGCAGCTACTGGTCTTTGTTGAAAACACTATCAAATGTAATATAGTCTTTTAACACTAACCTATCAGGCCAGTCTGAGTTGTAAAGATCTGTGCTGGAATTCCTTTCTCTGGGTTTTCCCCCATTTTTTTTTCTTCCTTTTTTAAAATTCTGCTTTAGAGGATAAAACTATAGCATATATAAAAAGAGATGTATTGTAACTAACCTTAGACTAGTTTCAGACTTGGAGCTTTCATAGTTAGCTAATTATTAGAATTAATTGCATCTTTTAGTGCATATGTCATACACTCTACGGGACACTCTATACTACTGATATAAACTGTGTTGAAGGTCAGGGTTGAACCATGATGTGACTCTGAGGCAGTAATCTCCATGAAGATCCCCTTGTAGGATATCACCACTATCTGTGTGGAGGGGCTGGGGAGACTATGGACTCAGTGCACAAATCTAGTGGTTCCCAGAGAATCCGTGATAGGCCCTGATCATCCGTTCAAAGGCCCAATGCCTATGAGCCCGTACTCTCAGCAGCTCCCCTCATAGGATGGTTTTATTGGGGCCTCTACTACAGACCCACACTGGCCACAGTTTCCTCTTGAAATTCCATTGGAGCTTCACTGGGTGCAGAATATTTGTGGGTAAAATATTTGTGTCCTGCTTCTGGCTTGTCTACCCTGCCCTGTATTTTCTTTAGCAGTGTTAAAATAGATATTCTTTATTTTGTACAAACTTTTATATTTCCCTTGTGTATTTCAGTGTACCTTTTATTTTGTGCGTTCCTTGTAAAAGAATTGTTTATATCTTATATTGTATTTTCTACTGTACATTTATATAAAAATGTCTTTCATTTTCCTTTAGAAAATATTTTTGTTGTATTGGTTGCAAAAGCCAACCATCTGCTATTTATAAAACAGTCATTTGTAAAGTTTCTCTGTTTTAGTACAGTTAACAAGAAAATAGAGTGGGCATAGGAAAAAAATGTAACTATGGGGAATATCTTGCCATTGATTTTTATGCAAAACCCATCACTATGTTGAAGAAAAGTTCTGCATGCAAGATGGTGGGCAGGATGGTATAATAATAAATATTTGTCTTGTTCAGAATGCTTTATAAACATCAATCCTCATAATATGTAGGTCAATAAACATTGCAAACATCATTTTACAGAAGGGAAATATTAAGTAGACTTGCCCAAGTGGATAAGAAGATTTACAGAAAGCCACGGTAGAAGTAATTGTCAAGGCAGGGATTGGAAATCAGAAAGTCCTGGCCCCAGGCCTCTGTTCCCATAATTAAACCATACCTCTTTGACAGCTGATATTATTAAATATGTTGCTTAATAATGTAAATTGTTATTAAAGTCCCAATCCTGAATTTTTCACACAGGGAAAAGTCTCACTGAAGTCAAATTCAGCTTTCCTGCTGTAAGGAGTGCAGGATTGGACTGTAATACTGTTACTGTGATCACATTACACCGTGTTAACCAGAAGTCAAATGCCAACAAAATTTATTGTTTTTTTCTAAAGGAGTTTAAGAGCTGTGAAATCAGTTCCTAATATCAAGACTCCAGTTACATGATAGTAATTTCCAGTTTAGTACTTTCAATTATTTTTAATTGCATATTACAAAGAGCCATATTCTGTATAACAAGGTGTTTGGCAGGATGTCTACCCCCTTTCCCTTGTGCCTTAAAATACAGCAATAGCTTGTGAAAGTCCTAGCTATTTGCTATCTGATTGGTGAGTAAGAGATTTAGTTATTTAAAATATGCACAAAAATACAGAATAAAGGGGAGATTTTCAAAGTCATATACGGCACATAGGCACCAACTTCCACTGAAAGTAAATAGAAGTTGGGCACCTAACTCCCGTTTGTGCCTTTGAAAATCTCCCCCTAAATGTTAAAATATCTTATCTTTATAATATTCTAAAACTTCTAATCAAACCTTACGCCAGATTTCCCCAGGGTAGAAAACCTGTGGGAGGGGGCCAAGAAAGAAGGAACATGAATGGTTTCTTGCCTTACTGGAACTTCCTGTCCATGGGTGTGAAGCTTCTTCTTCAAGTACTGTTCATATGGGTGCTCTGCTGTAGGTGTGGTAGAGTCCCTGTGCCTGGAATTGGAGCTCTTTGGTTGCAGTGCCCGTTGTGCCATACATGCGCTCCTCCTCATCTTGTGACATGAGCGGCATCTATTTAGTGCTGTGCGGTCCAAACACCCTCAGTTCCTTCTCAACCACCTTGGTCTGGGACAGAATCCTTAGCAGAGCACAGCGTACGTGTTTACTTCCCTTAATAATACTAGTACTTTCATTACTATTTCCTAGTTAGCAGCTGTTTCCTTTAATTTTTTTCTTCCCTTTACCCCCTCATAAAACATTTTTTTTCCCCTTGGCTCTTTCCTCCCTGTTACTTTTAGATTAGTGTAGGTTTCCTTTTCTACACCCTTCCCTACCAGGAAGTTCTCCTTACCAGCGCTATGCCCGGATTCCCCAGGTTTAAGGTGTCTCTGCTGTTCTGAGGACATCTCAGTGAGCGATGGCTACTCACAGTGCATATGCTGTTTGGGTGAGGGGCACATATCACAAAAGTGTACCCACTGCCTCAAATTGAAGGCTCAGTCCAGAGAGGACTGTGAATTGAAGCTAAAACTTTTACTAATGCAACAGGCACCATTGGTCTCCAGATAAACATACAAAAATCGATACTGTTGCCAGTACACCATCTTGAATTTATTGGGGACCTACTGGATACTATAAAGGCCAAAGCCTTTCTCACAGCTCATGGATTTTCCACAATAACCAGTCTCATTTCCACCATGAGAACTAGTCCATCAATCTCCGCCAGGACTTGTCTACAGCTGCTCGGTCATATAGCAGTGGCCACGTTCATGGTTAAACATGCCAGATTGCACATTTGCTGCCTTCAGGGATGGCTACACACAGTGTATGTATCCCACAGACACAGGCTAAACAAACTGCTCTCAATACTGATCAAGATCAAGGACTCATTAGACTGTTGGACACAACCCTGAAATATCTGTATGGGGGTCCCCATCCTCCAACCAGCACCATCCTTGATACTGATGACCGACGTCTCATTACTTGGTTGGAGAGAGCACATCTACAGATTCACACTGTACAGGGCAAGTGGTCCCCCTCAGAATCTGTATTGCACATCAACCTCCTAGAATTATGAGCAGTCCACAATGCATGCCGACACTTTCTACCAGTAATCAGAGAAAGGACCATAACAGTAATGATAGACAACCTCGCCTGCATGTTCTGTATCAACAAACAGGGGAGAGTGAGGTCCCAATCCCTATGTACAGAAGCTCTGAAATTGTGGAACTGGTGTATCCAACAGTGCATCAATATCTCTGCCACTTACCTATCTGAACACCTGAACACCACAGCAGACTCAGTGAGCAGGAGGTTCTCACAAGAACACGAGTAGGAGATGAACACAAAACTCCTACAACACATATTCAATCGCTGGGGATTCCCAAACATAGATCTGTTTGCCACTCCCAAAAAGACCAAATGCCCACAATTTTGCTCAAGAGCAGGTTTAGGTCACCAATCTCTGGTGGACACCTTCTTCATTACGTGGGATTCACCCCTCCCTATATGCTTTCCCACCCTTTCCCCTACTATTTAGAGTGCCCCACAAGATACAAGTGGAACAAGCCAGGGTCATCCTCATAGCCCCAACATGGCCACAACATATATGATATCCTTACCTCTTGCGCATGGCGATCTGTCCACCGATCATCCCGCTGTCTACTCTACACCTCCTCTCCCAGGAGAGAGGCCAGATTCTCCATCCTAGGACTTAGAACTTCTCCATCTGAAGGCTTGGCTCCCTCATGGTTTCAGGATCCGGAGTTGACCTGTTCAGAAGGAGTAAAGGAGATTCTTTTAAATAGCAGATGTTCGACAACTTGCTATACTTACCTACAAAAATGGAAAAGGTTTCGGGACTTGGTGCGACACTAAACATATCCCATTAATTACCATTCCTTTACCATTCATTCAGGATTACATTCTTAGAACTCAAGAGATTGGGGCTACCCAAAAGTTCTGTTTGCATACATTTGGCTGCCATTACTGTATTCCACTCCAAAATAGAAAGTCAGTCGGTATTTACCCACCCAATGACAAAAAGATTCCTTAAAGGTCTCCAAAACCTTTACCCTGAAGTACGAGACTCCACTCCAACTTGGAATCTCAGCCTGTTTCTATGCTGTCTCACCAGCCCCCCATTTGAACCAATAGTGACCTGCTCCTACATGCACATATCCATGAAAACTGCATTTCTCGTGGTGATTACATCCACCCGACGGGTATGAGAAATAGGTGCCTCAAGGCATACTCTCCGTACACAATCTTTTATAAAGATAAAGTCACATTATGACGTCATCCAAAGTTCTTACCCGAGGTACCATCCTCTTTCCATCTAAACCAACCTATCCACCTTCCCTCCTTTTTTCCTAACCCACAAGGCAACCAGCACAAGGCCATGCTACACACCTTAGATGTCAAATGGGCACTAGCCTTCTACCTTGACAGAATGAAATCGTTCAAACAGTTGGCACGTTTATTCCTCTTTATCGCTGAAAAATCAAAGGGTTCGGCCGTATCCAAACAACACCTTTCAAAACGGATCTTGGTGTGCATCCACCTTTGCTACCAACACCACAGACTTTGGCCCCCCATCTGGCACTTGCATGCACTCCACTCACTCGTTCTCCACATTGATAGCTTTTCTCAATAACAAGCTGATTAGGGACATTTGTAAGGCAGCCACCTGGGCATTCACAGACACCTTCAGTCATCATTATGCAATCACCCACGATGCAGCATCAGACACCCTACTAGGACCCACAGTTCTATCCTCCTCAGTAGAGATCACTCCAAAGCCCCAGCCTTAGACTTGGGGCACTGCTCTATAGTCACCTACAGTGGAGCACCCATAGGGACACTACTCGAAGAAGAGAGGGTTACTTACCCTATGCAGTATGTGAGGTTCTACGAAATGTGTATCCCTATGGGTGCTCCACTACCCACCCTCTTCCCCTCTGCTTCAGAGTTCAGACATTGACTCTGCATTAGAGAAGGAACTGAGGGTGGTTAGACCATACAGCGCTATATAGATGCCGCTCATGGCACGAGAAGGGGAGGAGCACATGTGCGGCCCAACAGGCACTGCTACCGAAGATCTCTGATCCCAGGTGCAGGGATGTGACCGCACCTACAGTGGAGAACCTCAAAGAACCTCAGTTACTGCACAGGGTGAGTAACCCCCTCTTCTGTAAGAGTCATGCTGCCATTGTGTGGGCCCCATGCATTTGATCATTAGTAGTTACTGAGGTGACCTTCTAGTTCATTTTCCAACTGTACTACCTCCCACCTAGATTTCCTCACAAAAATCCTGGTGCAGAGGAGAGGATACTGGGATGGTGCTGTGGAGAGCAGCGTCTACCTGCTCTACCATCCTCGGGACCATCAAGAGCTGCATAGGTACATTTATACATGGGAAGGGCATGCTGCAGAAGAGGAAACCATCCTCTTTTTGCATAATAAAGGGGGGGCGGGATCCACACACAGGAGGTCCTCTTCCTGTGCTGATCCATCTAGGGTGATCCAAACCTTAATTTTTTTCATATGCAGTCAAGCTATGATTATTTTTTATTTTAATTCCTAACTCAAGATGTGATTTTGCATCCCTGGCACACCCAGTGCTCCCATTGAAGTCAACGTAGGATTGGAGCCTTAGATCATCTGTCCTGAAACATTTCAAGTTTTTGGTGTTAAAGATAAATTCATGTGTTTGTGGCTTTCTTTCTTTGAAGCATGTGCTCCTTAAGATTAACAAAGTTTTATCTTATCATATAATGAGGATATTTCCATCTCTGTTGATGTATTTTGCCAGAGGTAATAAGGTTTGTTGTTACTGAAATCTCCAATATTAACATGTTACATCAATTAATACATCAATTAATAATGGAGGTTTTCCCTGAAAGAGAGAGCCTCCCTATTATTTACAGACCTCTAGAGTACTCCTCATTTGAGTCACAGGTCTGAACAGACTGGTTGTAGCTACTTGAACAGGACTGGAAAGGGAAAAACATGAATACATCTGTGCTCTAAATTTCTGCACAGCTTTAGGCTTAAATTTCTGCATAATTTCTATATTAGAGCAGAACATTTTCTGTACAAAGAAAATTCCAGGAATATTCTATTATTGAAAGACAGAAACATTTCCTGGAACAGTGTGAGGTAGCGTGAAGAGGATAGTAATGTAGAGAAATTCACTCAGTAGCTAGGCATTATGTGCAGAAAATCTCACAGATCAACGTGCAAATATATTCCACAATTACTGTGCTTACCATTTTAGATACAAGATACACAGTGATGTTGTGTATTCAGAAGGCAGGACTGAAACCTTATTTCTGCCTGAATGCTTAGTTGCACAAATAAGGTTCCTACCGAGAACTGATATCCAGACATTCAAATCCCTTTCCAAGAGATTGTATTCTCACCAGAGTCTGAGTGCTGTGGAGGGATCTTTTTTATCTTGATCTTGAGTGACCTCATCTGGCAGATGTGTCAAATGGCATTGACAGGCAGATTACAAGAAAGACCCACATTTGCACTTCAGCCAGAAGGAAGGGTCACTGCAACGGGGAGCTTTTGATGATACTTGGCTTTTTGCGACAAGGCCTGTCCTTTTTGGTGTGTGTGTGCAGTGCCTAGCACAATACACCCCTCCCCCTCCCCCCGCCCGAAACACTACTGAGGCCTCTAGATGCTACCATAATACAAATATTATATTTTAAAAAATAAGTAAATGGAGGGATCCTTGAGTTTACAATCCCAATGAAAGCCCCCCAAAAATGTATATATTTCTTTAATCATGATAATTTATGGATTGTGTTTTTTAAACTACAAAGGTCTGATTCTCATTTACACTAAGGCAGTTTAAAGGGGCCTTAATGTAAATAAGAATCAGACCCTTTGTGTCAAAAGAACAAGCACTAGAGGGCACCATCCGCACAAAAGTGTAACCAATAAGTAGCTTTGATCTCTTTCACAGAAGAAATCACAGATTTACCATACTTTAGCTATCTTCTTTTTGTAAGGAATCCAAAACGATAGATTAAAATGACTTCTTTGGGAAGGCTCTGCAATCTTTAGCCCAATTCATTTAATTAATCTCAGCATTCGTAGGATAATAAAGCAGTAAGGCAAATAGCATCTGCTTCTGTCTGTAATGATATTTGAAGAACTCAAGTCCGGAGAAGGAGTGATCGGTTTTCACATGGCGAAATGCACATCATTGCTACAGTACTAACATTTCCATTTGCAAGTGAACTAAGCCTGCAATATGCAGTTTAGTTGTAGCCGTGTGGATCCCAAGATATTAGAGGGACAAAGTGGGTGAGGTAATATCTTTTATTGGACCAACTTCTGTTGGTGTTATTCCTAGAAAACTCTATCTTTACAAAGCTCAGTATTTATAAACATACAAATTTCTCTTTAGTGAACCAGTGCATAGGAAAAGGATACATTCTGCAAATATTCTATCTTATCCTTTCACTTGAGGATTATTTGATGTAGGGAGGGGAGATGTAGATGACTTCTTTCTTCCTATGTTAAGATTTTAGAATGTACAAGCTAGTTCTGATAGATTCCCAATGCTCAGACCAAATTTTTGTTAGAGCTGGTTCCTAAGGAGTGCAAATTATTCTCAAACAGCTGACATCTGAGGTCATCAAGCTCTGATTTCTTTAGTTTAAAAGAATATCATGTCTTTTCCTATATTGTTACATGCAATAAAAAGTACATAATTGAAAATACAGAAAGGAACATCTGTAAGGGATAGTTTATATATATATATAGTTGACAGACAAATGGCACTTGGTCCAGCTTCCTCTGTTCTCGCCAGCTGAGAAGTTAGCTACCAGAAAGGACTACTTTTGGGGAACAAGTGGAGCAGTGTGCAATGCCTGAAAGACTTCATTCACATAACAGCCTGGAGGCTCTTGTACTACATTGTCTGGTATGCAATGGCTTTGTGACACCAGTACTCCAAATTTATTAAAAAACAAAAAAAAAAGTTTGTTTCTCTTCTTAAATTTACTCTCCAATTGAGGCACAAGATGTCCAGAAGATTTTATTCTCATTCTTTTATGTTTGTGTCTGACATATGATAAAGGCCACTGGTGCTATATTTTGCAAATATATTCTTGGGAGTCTAGTAAATCCACAGGACTATACTAGAATTTGCCCCCCTGGGCTGAAGATTAGGTGCCATACCCACAGCAATAGGAAAGGGGGAGGGAAGAATCTACAGTAAACAGTATTGACCTTTTCATTTTTCCAAGTATGCTTGAAATATAGTGGGCTGACCCTGTTAGATATGATTTAGCCTCAAGACTTCAGAGCTTAAATATAAAAAAAAAATACAATACACTGTATTTGTCACATTTCTTATCCAATTTAACTCAGCCTTGAGAAGGGGTGGACTATAAGGTGGATAGAAAGCTGGCTAGATCGTAGGGCTCAATGGGTAGTGATCAATGGCTCCATGTCTAGTTGGCAGCCGGTATCAAGTGGAGTGCCCTAAGGGTTGGTCCTGGGACCAGTTTTGTTCAATGTCTTCATTAATGATCTGGAGGATGGCGTGGACTGCTCCCTCAGCAAGTTTGCCGATGACAATAAACTGGGAGGAGTGGTGGATGTGCTGGAGGGCGGGGATGGGATACAGAGGGACCTGGACAGATTAGAGGATTGGGCCAAAAGAAATCTGATGAGGTTCAACAAGGACAAGTGCAGAGTCTTGCACTTAGGACGGAAGAATCCCATGCACTGCTACAGACTAGGGACCAAATGGCTAGGCAATAGTTCTACAGAAAAGGACCTAGGGGTTACAGTGGATGTGAAGCTGGATATGAGTCAACAGTGTGCCCTTGTTGCCAAGAAGGCTAACGGCATTTTGGGCTGTATAAGTAGGGGCATTGCCAGCAGATCGAGAGACGTGATCATTCCCCTCTATTCAACATTGGTGAGGCCTCATCTGGAGTACTGTGTCCAGTTTTGGGCCCCACAATACAAGAAGGATGTGGAAAAATTGGAAAGGGTCCAGAGGAGGGCAACAAAAATTATTAGGGGGCACACGACTTATGAGGAGAGGGTGAGGGAACTGGGATTGTTTAGTCTGCAGAAGAAAAGAATGAGGGAGGATTTGATAGCTGCTTTCAACTACCTGAAAGGGGGTTCCAAAGAGGATGGATCTAGACTGTTCTCAGTGGTACCAGATGACAGAACAAGGAGTAATGGTCTCAAGTTGCAGTGGGGGAGGTTTAGGTTGGATATTAGGAAAAACTTTTTCACTAGGAGGCTGGTGAAGCACTGGAATGGGTTACCTAGGGAGGTGGTGGAATCTCTTTCCTTAGAGGTTTTTAAGGTCAGGCTTGACAAAGCCCTGACTGGGATGATTTAGTTGGGGATTGGTCCTGCTTTGAGCAGGGAGTTGGACTAGATGACCTCCTGAGGTCCCTTCCAACCCTGATATTCTGTGATTCTATGAAAGCATGTGTTGCCACTGCAAAGATAATTCTCCATGTTCTGTTTGTTTCATGGCACCTTATTTGCATATTCCATTTGCATATACCGTGTTAGCTGGACAGGTACTGTTCTCATCGGCTGTATTAAAGATATGCACCATAGAGCCACCATGCATGCTTTGCGTTTAATGTAAAGAATAAGCTAGGATAATGCAGTGGCTTCCATCATCTGAGAAGTGCACTAATGGCCCAAGTAGTGTGTGTGTTACAATATCCAATCTCTGTCATAATGAAAAAAGCTTTGGCCATCAGACAGATGTAGCAGAAGCACTGAAAAAAGCCTGTGCCACTGTACCCACTGGTCAATATGTGTTATATGTTCCCCTAGTGCTCCATTCACAGAGGATGTAAGCTTATTACAGTTTCCTGCTACAGAATCTGGTTCTTTCAGCTCTGGCGGTCCCCAGTTTAATCCCTAGAGTGTCAGCCAGTTGTCATGATACCACCTGCAATCTGTACCGATGCCCATCTTTGCTGATCAAAACCAGCAGAGAGTGCCTTGGCTGGCCCAAATACTTAACTCCTTAGAGAGGGCACTCACCCTACAACCCTAAAACACACAATAGTCTGACTTGTTCCATAATAAACCCAGCAACACTGGATGCTAAATACCATCTAGTTTTGAACCTCTCTGCTGGTCAAGATCCTTGAGAAGTTGGTAGTGAACCAATTCCAGCAACACTCGGCATCTGCTGTTCTTTCTAGACCCCTCCTGGTGTGGGTTTAGGCTGAGTCACGGCCTAGAAACAGCACAAGTTGCTCTGGAGGGTGACCTTATCGTGGCAATAAAAGGAAGCAGAACAACGCCCATACTTCTGGATCTGTCATTGTGTGAGACTATTCTTGATGCATGATTTGTCTATTTTTCTGTTACTGACTTGATATCCAGCAAGGGAACTACTGAAAAGCTAAATACAGCAACACCAAAAGGCTGTAAATGATCTATTTATAAAATAAGGCACATTTTTGACACAATGCAAAGGGAAATGGAACTGTACTTTCCCTTATGGTTAGAGAGACTGGAATGCCCTGAGCAGGATAATGTACTTCTCAGTCTAATGAGCCATGTTCTTATAGTGGTTACCAACGACTTCTATTTTTTCTAGCATGGGTACTTTCTGCTTTTGTGATTGGGATGCTAGGCTGCTCCTTCCCCATTTTAATGAAGTAGTTCTGTGATGAGCTGCTACAGTCTGCATCCAGTTCAGTTTGTTCACGCTGCAGCTTACAACGGAGCTATTTCAAACCCTAGTCTAATGTAAGCTGGATTTGGAGAGCCCAAACTGTAAAAAGAACAGGAGTACTTGTGGCACCTTAGAGACTAACCAATTTATTAGAGCATAAGCTTTCGTGGACTACAGCCCACTTCTTCGGATGCATACCTGAAGCCCAAACTGTGTTTTTTAAAGAATCCACAATTGAATGGAATGCATTGACAGTACTGCTACAGTCGTGATCTTAGTCTGGTGAATTGATACAATTCCCCCCAAAAGGTTTAGGATTCTAGGATTATAGCAGAACGGCAGTCTGCTATTGTTATGGGTGAGCGTCACTTTCTGTTGAAAGGTTGACTATTCTAAGTGCTCTAAAATCCATATGCTTATTCAGATTGTCTTGAAATGGGGGGTGTCAGGTAGGGTTAGTGGTCAAAATGTTGGTTCATTTGAACATGTGTTTCCCCAGATGCAGTCCCCTCCTTTCTCCCTTCCAAAAAAAGCTGTTTACAAAATCACCTGGTGGTTCTTTTTATTTTTTATTTTTATTATTATTATTTTTTTGGCACAACTGGGGCTCAGAATGTGGCTCTAACCTTCCCCAAACTGATCTCAGACACTTAGATTTATCTCAACTAATCCATGGCACCTACTACCCCTTTGGGGAAGCAATATTTTTAAAAGTTATTAAGAATAAAGTTAGGAATTCCAGGTCAGAGAGTGCCAAACTGATGCACCTAAAAAAGCGAAATACACTTGTGCAACAAGACTAACACTCTGTTTGAAACCAGAAGGTGTAGAGCATTTCCTTCTCCCCATAGGCTTGTAAGGTAGGGCACCCTAACTTTTCCCAGATGAGGGATGCATTGAAAATGGAGCAGACTGCAGGTGCCCTTATCTTTAATATGGAAGCATAATCCATAGACACTACAGGTCCCTTCATGAATTGCTCCAGCTCTATCTGACCGGCCAGGCTCAATCTAGCCTGTGAGATGCCAACTCTGTAAGGAGTCCCCAAAAGCATAGGAATCAAACAGGCACTAGTGTTGCTTGTACGTAAGGCCGTCTCTGCCAGATTCCAGTACATCTTGACCCATGTCCTTGGCTATGGGCAAGGGGTGTATAACACAGATCAAATGAGGGAGTGCAAAAGTGGCTTTTGGCCATCTTTGCACTCTACAAATCTTGGGCTGCCTGTACCCATTCCAGTTCCTTGGCATAAGTTAGAGCAGCCCAATGGCTGATCTAATTTGTGCTAGCTGTCAACAGTCTCAAGAAGCTGATACAATAGCTGATGATTGCTGGGATGTGGGGAGGCCCTGGACATGGCCTCTTTCCCTCAGTCACACTCTCTGTAGCAGTAGGTATAAGGGACACTTTGTGTGCATTATGAGGCATGACCCCATGCTGTTGTTGTTATTTATTTAAAAAAAAAAACACATTTTAAAATGAAACGTCTATTACTAATTTAGATTTTAAAACCTGGCATTATTTAGTTAGTTAGTTATGTCTGTTGTATTGCCGTAGAACCTAGGCATCTCAGTCATGGACCAGGACCCCCTTGTGCTAGGTATTATACAAACACAGGACAAAAGATGGTCCCTCCCTCAAAGAGTTTACAATACAAGTAAAAGATGTAAGTCAAACAACTTTCCATTTATTTATTTATTTATTTAAGTTAAGTGACCCTTATTGGCCAACAGACCCACCCTTGCTTTCCACTCTCTTAGCGTTGTGAGAGCATCTGTACGTGTTGGCACAGTGTTAAAAGTAGATGCTGAGTTGATACCTGCCTCTTAATAGTTTGAGTGTACAGTATGTACTGCGTGTCTGAGAATTTTAAGTTGTATGGTATGCAGAAAAAGAGACAGCTGAGGAAGATCAACCCTAATCCACACTGATCCACCCAGCACTGATTATCTAACTGACCTTCACAAGAAACAGTTTCTCTGTACAAACCAATGTATCATGCATGGGTGGATCTTAACTCTTACATTTCAAATATGTATACTCTAATTTCACCTGGAAAGGTCTGCGTACTTCAACAGGGTGATTTTATACCAGAACATCCCTCTTTATCATTTCTTAAAGTACTGGAAACATCAGTGAACTCCGTTAGGTTCACACTGTCAAACAAAACAAAACAGAACATTTTACATATAGTAGCAAAGAATTCAGGGTGCAAAGGGGTTAAGTTTTCCTTTCATTCAGACAATGTGAGGAAAAAGCAGGATCTGCAAAGTTAGATTGCAAACAATGTCTCACGCTGGTATGAAAAGACTGTAACTTTTTGTTCAGCTAATTGCCTGAAAACTAGATTGGTCTCCAGCTCTGAACGCTAGCATTTCTACAGAATGTGGCTTCCTATTACAATATCATTTTGTTTTGTTTAAATTGTCGTTTCTGGGAATGTGAATGTTAATTACATTATTTTTGTTTACCAAAGAAAGCAATGACGCATATAACATCATTTCCTTTGATATTCTACATATCTTGTTGTGACAAGCTGAGAGCAGGTGGCTTGCTTTACTTAAGAGCTTTTCAAATATATTGTTATGAGCAGAAAGAACATTTTGATGGGTTTATAATGGAGTTTTATTTTAAAATCAGACAGTTTGAATATTTTCAACTGGTAACCAAAAAAACCCAACAACCTCTCCCTAAGACCCTGTACCAAAATATTTTAATTTTTAAATTATTCTTTTATGCACTTTTTAATGTATGATTCCTAAGGAAAACCAAGGACTTAGATAAACATTAGCAGGTTGAGAACCTCGGTGACATATGCCATTGTGGGTCTGAATTAAAGGAGAGTTGGCCTAATTTTCCTTTGCCTTGCACCTTGTGCAGTCAATTGCACCTTTGCAAAGTAGGTATAAACACTACCAGATCAGAATGGTAGCATGTCAGTCCACTTTGAACAGTATGAATGTCTACTCAAGGTGCAAAGCCCTGGAAAACAAGGCCTTGATTTTTTATTTAGAGACAAATATCACTGTAGTATCTGAGCACTTAGTATTCATACAGTGCTTTACATGTTCAAAGGAATGATCAGCTGTTTACTAGCTAATTCTCACATCACACCTGTATTTTAGGTATGATGTTTAATATCTGTGTTTTACAGATGGGGAAATTGAATCAGAAAGCTGAAGTTTGCCCAAAGCAAGTCAGTAGCAGAGCTGGGATAGAACTTAACAGTTCCTGATGCCTAACCATGTGTTCTTACCAACACTCTATGGTGCCTGTGGTCATATAGTTATCTGGCAGTAGGAAATCATCAGCTCAAATACTGCTGTGTTTTTTTCTAAAAGACTGGATTTACATTTACAGTTATAGGGCAGATCCTCCAGTGCACCAAGACTGCTTTGTGCTGGTCCAGTAGCACAAAGCAGCCTTAACCCCAGCAGATCCAGTCAATGGAGGATTCTCCCTGTCTAGGGGTCTTTTCAGGTGGTGTACAGCAACCATAGCAGCTCTTCTATCAACCCCTTTCCTAGACCTCTAGTGCAGGGAAGGATAGTTGGAGAAATGGAGCTGTAGCCAGGCCAGGCCTTTGCCCTGGCAATCCCTGGTTTCTGCCACAGCCTTTAGGGGCCATGGGCAGACTGTGCAAATTAGAGCAGCCCTTGAGGCACAACACAGCTGTAGCTGTAGCTACAGGCCATAACAGGCATGCAAGGATAAGGTAATCAAATCTCACACTTCAGGGCACAAAATGATCTATGCAGGTTTCTGGAAGGGATTTCCCTCCATGCACAGTATTGCACAACTGACTGGGTGCATGATTTTTCTTCTTAGTCTGGGGCATTAGGCAATAGAGACAGGATGCTAAACTAGATTGCCCAATGATCCGAGATGGTATTGTACATCTGATGTTCCAAGGAAATGAAGTATAGCTCTGGGGAAAGCAGAGCTCTGTGCTCACAGAATTACTCATCATTACAGCTTCACAGCAACTCTTTTAATAGATTTTTTTTTTTAAAGTCAAGGCTCAGTCACATTAGAGGTTAAAATAGAGGAGGGGAAGTTTACGGAAGACCTACTCCAAAGCCAAAGTGCTCATCACATTCATCTCCCGTTCAAGCCCCGGTATGCAACATTCAGCATTTTTCTACATGCACCAAATGGGTATAAATGAAGGTGGAATTGAGCCATGTGACATTTTCCAATGAGTAGGGAATAAAATGGGCAAAGGGAAATGAGAAAAGACTTGGTTGGTGCAAAGCAAATTTTTACAGGGTAAAATGAGTCACACGAACATCACACAGTTGTGGAGTAAATAGCATGTCATAAATCTATTTAGCAAATGAGGATAACAACCCACAGACCAATATATCAAAGAAAGGAGAATACATTCCCTGGCTGAGTAATTGTTGGCTATTTATAGCCAGGGAACCTCTAGTTCAGGGTGGGGATTTCCTTAGCTTCCTCATTTCCACCACCAGCTTCGGGGGCATAATGCTGGTACAGGTTGAAAAGATGTCAGATCCTCTTCTTTTTAAAAAACGGGGAAGAAGAATACTCTGGAAAAACTGTATAAGAAAAAGCCTCCTCCACTTGCTTAGAATCATAGAATCATAGAATATCAGGGCTGGAAGGGACCTCAGGAGGTCTAGTCCAACCCCCTGCTCAAAGCAGGACCAATTCCCAACTAAATCCCCAACTTGTAGTAGCTATGTGAAGAGAAATGTCATCACTGACTGTGCAGAGAGAACCTATGGAACATGTTTTGCATTTTAAAACTTTGGACACAATGAACTAATGTGAGGAGAAATTCATGTAAAGGACATGCCTACTGATAACACAGATACATTGCCCTTGAATCTGGACTGTCTCAAAGGAAAAGTAGATTGGTACAGAATCTCCACTATCTTTACCTTACTAAATATAGCCGACTTTGAATTTGTTTAGAGCACAAGTATTACCTACCTCAAAACCAGACACTCACAGAAGATGGAAAATAATCAAGAAATAAACCAAGGCTAAACACAACCAAAGCATATTTGTTCCAGCCACCTACAAATGAATGATATTTATGTCTTTTGGGTAGGCTTGGCAGAATTCAATTTAAAAAAAAATCATTTTGATGGATAATATCAATGTTTATTTTTAAGTATTTTTATCTATTTAAATGTTCACAGTTGTGTAACATTGTGGGGTTTAAGCTTTTTAAAATTTTGAATGATATACATTTTTACAGTTGCAGGAAATTATGGAGAAGGGTCAGACAATAATCGTTTAATGACAGTAGACACTGAGATTCAAAGAGCCAAAGTAAACTCTTAAAACACAAATTGTCAATATCACAAGTCAAAATATACCAAGTAAATACCTTTAGATCAAACTCTAATAAGTTCTCAAACAGCATTTTTCTGACTTGGCCTATCTGTAAATTTCAGTTATTATCAATGGAAATATTTTTGTCGGTCTGTGTGTGGATGGTGAAATTGATATTGACTGATATTTACTAATAAAATCATAGGCTTCCAAGTCTAATTTTGGGGTGTTTGCACAGCAAGTGAAGGTGTGTACTTTTTCCACAAAACGCACAATTAACCTGTGGAACTCATTGCCAGGGGATGTTGTGATGGTTAAAAGTATAACGAGGTTCAAAAAAGAACTAGATAAATTCATGGAAGATAGATCCATCAATGGCTATTAGCCAAGAGGGTCAGGGATTCAACCCTATGCTCAAAGCAACCCTAAACCTCTGACTGCTAGACGCCGGGAGGAGAAGACAGGTATGGATCACTCCAACTCCCCTGTTCTGTACATTTCCCCCAAACCTCTGGTACTGGCCACTGTCAGAGATAGGATACTGGACCATTGGTTTAACCCAGTATGACAGTTCTCATGTCCGATTGTAGTACACCCATGCTAGCTTTAATAGCACAGGTAGCAATAATAGTGTAAACGTGGTAGCACACCCTTCAACATGGGCTAGCAACTTGAACACATACACAGATTCACTTGTGAGCTTGTACTGAGGCAGCTAGACTGTGCTGAAGCTCATATCACCACAACTACACTATTATTGTTATCTGTACTAGCTTAGATTACAGCTAGCATGGATATGGATACTTGTGCTACACTCACACGTTCATTTTCAGTGTAGACATATCCTTGTTCTATGTTTGTACAGCTCCTAACACAATGAGACCTTTGTCTAGGACTGAGGCTTTTAGGCACCACTGCAATAAAATAATAATTCTACCATCTTTCATCCATAATGTTGCCTGAGAAAGGACTGAGTAACAACTCAGTAAGACCTTCTGGATTTAGCCTTCTACTTGGAATCACTTTGAGAATCACTGTGTATCCATCTCTGTTGTGAGACAGCAGATGGTTAACAATGCACAGCAACCTACATAACAGTCTGGGGCAGGAAATGAAAAAGAGTGCTATATTCAACTGAAACCATGGGGGATATTTCTGTAAGTAGAATATAATCATCCAAGTTGGAATTTGGCTAGGTTACTGGGGTTCAAAAAAAGTGCTACAGGATTTGTTAATGACCACAAGAAGCCAGGAAGTTAGTTTTATGACTATCAAAAAGACAGCACCATCAACAGCAGTGCCCCCTAGTTCTACAATGGAATTTTGGCTCATTATTGGCTCCTGTGGAAAAGTGGTATTTACTAAATTATCAATCAGTCTACTGAGGTAGTTGTGGTCTTTGAGCACCAACACGACTTCCTACAGTATGCAGGAGTTCTTTGGCAGTTTTCCATCCTAATACTAAGCTGGACCAACCGTGCTTAGCTCATAAAGTCTAATGAGCTCACAAATTGAGATGATATTGCTACAGGCCATAGGTATTTTGTCCTCTTTTCCCATATTATCACCACTAAATTTACCTGGTTCTGAGACAATCCTTAACCCCAACACTGTGGCAAGTGTTTGCTTTGTAATATACAAGTATATGCACCTTTGATCCCAAAGTACTTTACAGGCATAGGGCCTGATTCTCTGTTGCCCCTCTCCTTGTGCTTTTACATTACTGATTACACCACTGAATCAGACTGGCAACATTTTACACCCAATTTGTACTGGTGTGAATGACTGCACAAGGTGCTGGATGATGGAGAATCAGGCCCATAACGAAATATTACACAAGCTATAATATATAGGGTCAGTTCATCCATTTCCAAAATGCTTCTATCTCTGGAGTGAGCTATGGTTTTAATAGTGAACATCACATTTTCATCAAACACTACAAGTGTTTGTTGGAGTTTGCAAACTAAATCCTGCCAACTGAGGATCTGTCAAAAAGGAAGCAGGTTCACTTAAATTGGATGAAGTCCCGCACAGCAAGTCCCTTTCTACCCCTTCTGCCAACCATTTCCTCTCCTTAACTAGTCTTGTGTAGTGGCTCTTATGTTTGTTGGGGCGGTGAGGGAGGTTGGCTGGGGGGAAGGAGATTTATCAGCGTCATGGATATGTCAACAACCACAGCCCATAATTCCCAAACTTTTGTGAGCACAACTAGAGGTTCACAAACAAATTGCACCTTGAATCCCAGGCTCTGTTCACGCATGGTGGGTTTGAGGTTTGATGCAAATATTTTGCCCAACGGCACTGACTCTCCATAATAATCCAAACTATTCCTTGCCCTTCGTCAACCTTTTTTAAAATGCAGGCGCCGGAGCTCAACAAATCCTCTTCAATCCAACCTATCTATTGGAGCTGCAGTGTGTTAGCTACATGACAAAGGATACGTCTGCACTGCAAATTAAGATATAATTGTAGTGCAGGTAGGCATCCCCACACTAGTTTTAATCTAGGTAGTGTGGGTAACATTAGCAGTGAAGACATGGCAGCATGGACCCCAGTGCAGGCCAGCAACCCAAGTACATAGCCAGAGTTCCTGGAAGGGTTGGACTGGAGCAACTAATCCATGCTGAAGGCCAGGCTGTGATGTCTTCACTCCTATTGTTCCCTGCACTAGCTAGATTAAAGCTAGTGTGGGTATGTCTACCCACACCACAAATACACCTTAAATTGCTCCATAGACGTACCCAAAGATGTGTTAAGAATTTCATGCATACGTGTTTGTATACACATGCATTCCTTTTCACCAAAGAGAATAAAATATAGTCAAATGCTGTTAATCTGAAGCAATGAATGAAGTCCCTTTTCAAATCAGATTAAAATCTGAAATTGGTTCCCACTTTTGGGTACTACTCAGACATATGGATGAATTAAGCTCAGATTAACGAGGCCCAACTGTATCCACTTAAACGATTTATAGTCCCTTTGGTCAATGAGCCACCAGATTTCAAATGAAAGACACTCTGCCTTGTGTGCCATTTCTGCAAAGCAATTTAATTTTGCTATGTTTTACATCTGCAAACGTATGCATTCTTTCTACGGTGGAGCCCTCTTCTGCAGGATTTAAGCATGGCTCCTTAATATGGTGATGCTCCAACCATATTAGATCATGAATTAATTTCACCTGTGTAAATGGGACCGAACTGTGTTATAATTGTGGTCTAGACAAACCTAGAACGTAGTTCCATAACTATTCTCTTTAGGGAGATGAGCAAAGTTATAATATCTTTATATTAGAAAAAAAATCCTTAAGCACATAGCTCAGGGAAAACCCACAGAAATCAAGGACTGGAAGAGACCTTGATAGGTCATAAAGTCCAGTCCCCTGCACTGAGACAGGACTAAATATCATCTAGATCATCCCTGACAGGTGTTTGTCTAACCTCCAATGACAGATTCCACAGCCTCCCTAGGTAATTTGTTCTAGTGCTTACCTACTCTTACAGCTGAGCAGTTTTCCCTAATGTCTAACCTAAATCTCCTCTGCTGCAATTTAAGCTGGTTACTTCTTGTCCTGTCCTCAGTGGTTAAGGAGAACAATTTATCACCCTCCTCTTTATAACAACCTCTTACATACTTAAAGACTGTTAGCATGTCCCCCATCCTCCTCCTCCAGACTGAACAAATCCAATATTTTTCAATTTTTCCTCACAGGTCATATTTTGTAGACCTTTAATCATTTTTGTTACTCTCTTCTGGACTTTTTCCAATTTGTCCACATCTTTCCCGAAGTGTGGTGCCTAGGACTGGTTGCAGTACTCCAGTTGAGGCCTCATCCCAGTTGATTGGGAAATTACTTCTTGTGTCTTTCTTACAATACTCCTACTAATACATCCCAGAATGATGTTCGCTTTTTTTGCAGTGATACTACATAGTTGGCTCATATTTAGTTTGTGATTCACAATAACCCCCAGACCCTTTTCTGCAGTATTCCTTCCTAGGCAGTCATTCCCATTTTATATTTGTGCAGTTGATTATTCCTTCCTAAGTAGAATACTTTGCATTTGTCCTTATTGGATTTCATCCTGTTTATTTCAGACCATTTCTCCAGTTTGTCATGATCATTTTGAATCTTAACCCTGCTCTATCCATAGATAGATGTAAGCTATTGGTGAGTGTAGGTTATAGATCCCCTGCTATGCCTCATATACAGAGGTGATGATTGTTGCATTGGAAGCTTGGCTGTTTTGCTCAAGCTGTGATAGATCATGCTTTTTTTTTTACTCTGGAGGTCACTGGTTCAATACCTGGTGTGTTAGCCAAGGTGCTGACTATCACATCAATGTTGTTAGCATAATTCCAACTGTAGAGCATTCAGGGCCAGGTTATGGTCATACGCTCTGTGATATGGACACTTGACCATTATGAACTGGGGTGAAACCCAGCAGCTAATTTCACATACGCTATTGAACAGCCAAGAGAAAGGTAACAGCTTGGCCTTGGGATGGATTTGGTTCATCAGCTTAATTGTGAAAGGCTCTATATCCCATTACCAGTCCCAGGACTTCCAAGCAATGGGAATGTAGCAATAACCATAACTTTTATAGGTGTCCTCTGTCCAAACTGTGATATGCATTTACAGCACGATATGTGATTTGTGTATCAACATAACAGAATTTCTTTAGTATAAAGGTTATATTCTTAGTTAAGATATTACAGATCAAGTTGTAGTGTTCTGGAAAAGAAATTGAAACAATTATATCATTTCTCCTGGGCTTAGGCCAAAAGTAAAACTCAATACAACTTTTTTTTCCTGTATCACTTTGAGAAAACATGAGTGGAATTAACACTTCACAAATACACAGACTGTCTCTGAACTTTTAGGTCATTGGGATTCTCTAATGTTGCACCACAAGACTTATTTTCAACATGATGACTCATCTCAAAGGGCATTGAAATTCACGGCTGTGAGAAGTGAAATCTGGGCACAAGTAATGTAGAATAGCAAATCCTGACATCTGTGAGCCAGAATGAAAAAAAGAAAGGGAAGTGGAGGTCGGGGGTGGGTAGAAATGATCCACGTCCGATGTAAGATAATATCACTTTCCTTTAAGCATCCAGGATGGTTATTCCTTCCGAGGCAATCTAATCAATCTCTTCAGAAACTATTATCCAGGACTGTCTGTACTCAAGCTATTTTGTCCTTTCCATTCCTAGAACTAAGTTTTCGATTTTCTTTCAAAATCTAATGTGCTCTATCAGGCTTCAGGCTGCTAAGTGTTCTTGTAATCTGTAGGAGTAAACAAACACATTACCTTTGGCTGTGCCTGTTCCGGACAGCAAACATACTCATAAGATTCTCAGTAGCTTGTGTGACCCATGCTCCCGCAGGCACTGTGTGTGGCAAACAGGAAGGAGCATTTTCCATGAAGTGTCCTTCAATCTGGCATTTGCTTTTCTGCTTAATACACCAGAGCCTAGATTTAATTAACCTTGCAGGCATGTTGCAATCTCCATCTGTTTTCGCAGACTTCGGGCAGACATATATATTTATATTAGTGTTGCCAGTTCTCACATTTCTATCAAGAGTATTGGGATAATTGGTATTTTTCCTAAACCCCAACACCTGGAGTCATGTGACTACATGAGACTCTTAGTTTTCATTTTTAAAAATGTAAGTATGCAGCCCTCATGGTTGTGCAGAAAAAGCATGAACATGTGACCCTAATGCATCCTAAAGGCTAAAAAACCAGAAGGCTAAAAGAACACAAAATGCATAATTATTTTAAAATAATCTCATGATTTCTAAGCCAATCTCATGATTGTTGGAGCCTGACTCATGATTTTTGAACATTTGAGGTTGGCAGTCCTGTTAGAGGCACTAAGGCAGACAGGGAATATAACTGAAGCTTTGGACTGGACTTTGCTTTGTATTATTAATAGTGAAACCCCAGGAAAAGGGTGTTTTGACCTGACACAGACTGTGTTGTAGTGCAGGAGTGCAAGTCACCCGTTCACAATACTGAAAACTGTTGTCTTTGCAGGTTACTGTATGTTTCCATGATTTTACATACCTTAGATATTAATTTCCCCTGAGAGCTTCATAAAAATTGGGGTTCACACTACCCCACAAGAAAAGCCTTTCATAGGCTACCTCAGTGCTGCCAGTCACATCTGGACCCTGGAAATGCAGAAGACAAAAATGAAAAATAAGGAGAAAACACAATTGTGCAAACTTCAACTCTCATAGAAGGTGTGGGGAATGGTAGGCAAAGGTCTGTGGGTGTTTTAACTCCCTTAAACTTGTTTGTGCCATCAGTTCTAACCAATGGATATTCTGGATGCATTTAAAATCAGTGCCAACACTACATAACATTGCTCCAGGAGTATTTCAGAACATTTGACGAGGGTACTTACTACAAGAAGAAAAGTGGAAGTCTGGAGTGTGAGTCAGTGTGCCTTAAAATAGCAACTGATTATTAGGCAGAATTAAACGGGAAAATGAAAGGTTAAAAAAAAAAAGTGAGTGGAAACTAGTGTGAGCATTTCTGAAGCGACAGTGTTACAACACAAGCATTGCAACTCAGACATGCTCTTCAGTGTCCATTTGGTGCAAGTTGAATAGACTTTCCATATGAGTAAATGCAGTCAGGTGTTCTCACAGTAAGATTCCAGGCCTGAAGTCATGCTGTAACCACTTCCTTTGGCCACGGATACTTCGCACAATAGATTGGCCACATGTATTCTTTTCTGGGCAAGGACATTCAAAAATAAAGCCATCTCAGAGTTGTAGCACTGCACCGTAATATCATCACTGTTCTCCGCAATCTCTGCAGTAAAAAACAATAAAAGGAGAAAATGCAGTTAAAGGGATGCAGCTAAAAAAAATCATATATCTATGTAAAATCCCTTCCCTGTGTTATTGATAATGTCTTGGACTATTAAGTCTGAAAGAATTTTTGTAAAAATAGAAAGTCTATTTTACTCTTCATCACTTTTGAGGAAGGAGGGTCCTGTGGTTAGGACACTGGATGGGAATGAAGAGACCTGGAGACCAAAACCTGTGAAGGCTGGCAGATGTAGGGGAAGGAGAAATGCTATCTGGTGCATCACATCCTCTGCTGATGTAATACTGCAGAGGGTGCATGGCTGGGGGTACACTCTCAAGTGTGCATTACAGATTTCAAGAGCAGCATACACTTCCCCCCTCCCCATTCCTCCCGGAAGAAGCATATGTGCTATCCATCTTGAGTTCGGCACACCCCCAAAAAATCTTCCACATGCCCCCCCCCCCCCCCCCCCCGTACTACCATATAACAGTACAAATGCATATCACTCATCTCTACATAAACATGTCTCCTAAAACCAGCTGACGAAGTACAGCCAGGGATATGAGGCCATCTTTGGACAGAAGGCAGAGCAAGACAAGATTTTGTTCACTCTCCAGTAAACTTAATTCAGAAAGGCTAAAGAGCGGCTGCGGATGGGCGACCCATTTCAGCACTCAGATACATGCGTCCAACTCTCACTGAAGTCAAAGGATGGAATTTGCCCCTTAGTAAGACTTTAGCATGAAATGACTTTCCCTACTTCTCTTTTACAAGCAGGGCTGGACTGCTAAAAACAATCCTTGACACTCAGTCAGCGCCTTCCATTCAAAGACGTCAAAGTGCTTTACACAGGTGAGGAAGAATCAGCAGGGGAGATTAGCCTAAATGAAAGAGGCCTAGCAACTGAATTCCAGTGCTGCTCTTAAAAGCATCTGTTGCTGCATCTTGGGAGGGTGAACAGTGAAACAGAAAACTTGGCTGTGTCCCAGCCCCGAGGCTGCATAATTGTAATTGCTTGTGCTGCAGTACCTGCAGCAGAGAGCCCAGGCATGCTAATAAGGGCAATGCCATGCCTTGAGGAGCTTCTGCACTGATAGGAACGCTGCCTCCTGGCAACAATGCGTGCTGGAGATGAGAATGAGGTCCAGTCACTTTCAGCCTTACTTTATTTTATGGTGAACTCTTCCAGCAGCGTTATCAGTCCCTGTCTGTTGCCACAAGCAATGGTATGCATGCTGCTTCTAAAAGTGCTTTCCTTATCCTAAGTCACCCCTCCTTTGCTCACCTCTGTGCATTTACTCTGCAGGCATGGTTTGCTGTTCCTTGAAAAAAGACCTGCAAGCTATGCTCTGACCGAAAGAAGGCTGGTCCAGTTTTTAGGGCAATGGCCTCCAGTTTAGGAGATCTGGATTTCAATTCAAGAGATCACGGGCATAAGAATGGCTCTATAGCTGGCTGGTTAGAACAGCCCCCTGGGAGGTGGGAGACCCAGGATCCAATTCCACTACTCCATTAACTCTTTAATTATTTATCCAGAGTTACAACAGCTTCAACAGGAGAGACCGAGGGAGCCCCCCATGAGACTATCTCATAGCCTGATAGCACACTTGCCTAAAAGGTGGGGGTGAGGGCTCTGGCTGGAGGTGCGGGCTCTGCTGTGGGGCTGGGGATGAGGGATTTGGCGTGCACGAGGGGGCTCCGGGCTGGGATCGAGGGGATCAGAGAGCAGGAGGGGGATTGGGGCTAGGGCTGTGGGAGGGGGTCAGGGGTGCAGGCTCCGGGCGGCGCTTACCTCAAGCAGCTCCCGAAATCAGCGACATGTCCCCTATCCAGCTCCTAAACGGAGGCGCGGCCAGGCAGCTCTGCACGCTGCCCTATCTGCAGGTGCCTCCCCTGCAGATCCCATTGGCCGTGGTTGCCGGCCAATGGGAGCTGTGGGGGCGGCGCTTGGGGTAGGGGCAGTGTGCGGAGCCCCCTGGCTGCCCCTATGCGTAGGAGCTGGCGGGGGGACATGCTGGCTGCTTCCCGGGAGCTGTGCAGTGCGGAGGCTAGCAGGGACCCTGCCAGCCCCGCTGCGCAGCTCCGCCAACCGGACAGTCAATAACCCAGTTGGCGGTGCTGACCGGAGCCACAAGGATCCCTTTTCGACCCCATGTTCCAGTCAAAAACCGGACACCTGGTCACCCTGGAATCCACTTTCACTTTAATGCTATCAACAATATGCATTTTGGTGGGGAGAGATTGGCTCAGTGGCAAGAGAGAGCACTGTGCACTATTACGGGGGCTTATTTTCCAGTACTGCTCCCACAAGAAGATATGTATAATTACTAAGGTAGGAATTGCCATATCAAATCAGACAGTCGTTCTGTTAAGTAAATTATCCTGCTTCTTGCCACTCCAGATCAAATCATTGCTCCATCTAAGCATCCCGTCTCTGCTGGAAGAGCATTGTGTGACAGAGATGGCAATTTCCTGCAATATCCTGGACAAACCTTATGAAATTAAGTTAAGCCTTATTGAATTAAGTTTAAGTATCATTATGGGCAAGGGATTGTATGTAATTCCATGGGGGAAGGAGACCATGGCCCTCCAGGAATTAAGAGCAGAAGGGGTGATTAGGCAAATTCACTCAGGTTGTAACACTTGCAATGAGCTACCACCACCTGGAGAGAGGCTCACATGTACTGGATCAAACTAGATTCTCCGGGGAGCAGCAGACAAAGAAAAGATTTTTGGATAAATAGCCTGAGTTTAAACTGATTCAGGGCCTTCTGTCTGATCCAACAAACAGACAGGACTGCTGGTCCAATGGGGGCCCAATCCTTAGGGAAGGGTGGAAAGACTTGGGCCTACTGAAGCCCCATTATACTGCGTGTGCTTGATCTGAGCAGAAGCTGTGATGAACTTGTGACCACAGGAAAACTCATCAGTGGAGTCTGAAGGATGTTTATTGGCCAGAGCCCTTGTTTCAGTCAGGCGCCGTTGCCCTGAATTGTGACACACACACAATGCATTTCACACCCCCATGATTTTTTTCATTTAAATCATACAATTATAACAATAACAGTTTGGTTCTTTTTATTTGCCTTCCGATTATTGAAACTTTAGGATGTACTCTGGTCACATTTTCAAGTTTGCTCTGCAACCACAAGAACTGGAAACTTATTTGTCCTTTTAAATTGAAAGTTGAGATTCTCATGAAACAACATGACTCTGGGAGCTGGGG
The DNA here is from genome assembly GCF_013100865.1 of Trachemys scripta elegans. Classification (NCBI taxonomy): domain Eukaryota; kingdom Metazoa; phylum Chordata; order Testudines; family Emydidae; genus Trachemys; species Trachemys scripta. The sequence continues at coordinate 7,904,358 of NC_048321.1, forward strand.
TTTTAAGATATCACAAGACTGAAGATACAGTTTGCAAGAATTAACATGTTAGTGGCAGTACTGGGATAAGAGCCAGTATCTCCTGACTCCCGACGTAGTGCTCTAGTCACAGAACACACTCCCTTACAGATGCACCAGTTCTCTTTCCTGTTGTCTCTTTGGTACAAGCGTGAAAGGAAAGCTCAAAAGGAATAGCCTCTAAATCTCCTTCTGGACTCATTTTCATACTTCCCCAGTTACATAAATAATCTTGTAAGTGATATCAAACATTTCCAAAAAACATACGTCAAAAGCATGCAGCACTTGAGAGCCTCTGCCCAAACAGACTCTCTCCCTCTCCCCATTTCAGTGAATGCTCAGGCAGCCTCGTCATTTGGATAATTAGAGGTGCCAGATGGCCGTAAATATGCTCACAATCCTTCTTATCCAGCTCCCTTCTATCTGGTACCCACATCGCTTTACCCTGTAGCAAGCACCTGGCCTGTTCCAATTCTGCCAACCTCTTCCCCTCTCCTCTTTTGATCTAAATTGCTTCCTCTGGTTTTTATTTTCAATGCAGATGTAAAGGGAAGCTCTCCAGGGCTGTGCTTTGTGCAGGATAGTATTCAATAAGAATCCTCATCATTATCAATTAATGAATAATATGTTGCCCTCTCTTGAGGCAAAGATCTCAGGGCTCTGGACAAAGGAGGGTAAATGTCATTATCCCCATTGTGCAAGGGAAGATGCAGAGGTACAGAGGATGAAATCCAACCCTGTGCAGAGAATCAGGAGAATGCTTTGCATCACATGAATCCTATTTTGAGGACTTAGGCCTCATGCTGTCCTTTTGCATAGGGGTCAATTTCACCCAGAATAAACATGTGACTCATTCAAGATTACACCAAGGGAGTTACAACAGGCCTGTACTCTAACCACAAGACCATTTTGCTTCGTCTATCAGTGCACACTATTTTTGTCCTGTAGGTTAATTATAGTCACTGTATTCCAACCCTTCCACCGTTAGTCTTAGCTCTCCTGGGTAAACATCACTACTACTGGGATGTTTATTGGTCAATCTATCGCTTTCAGGACCTGTCAGGTATATTTACGCAGCAACTAGACACTCAGGGCTGGCCCATGCTAGCTGACTTGGGGCTTGTGGGGCTTGGGCCGCGAGGTTCTTTCATTGCTGTGTAGACTTCCAGGCTTGGGATGGAGGCTGGGCTCTAGGACCCTGCAGGGTGGGAGGGTTAGTGATCAAACTCCAGTAAGTGGCAGCCCTAATATAATAATAGAAATGTAGGCCTGGAAGGGACCTCAAGAGGTCATCTAGTCCATCCCTTCAAGCTGAGGCAGGACCGAGTATACCTAGACCATCCCTGAAAGATGTTTGTCTAACCTGGTCCTTAAAACCTCCAGTGACATGGATTCCACAACCTCCCTATATAACCTATTTCAGTGTTTAACTATCTTTACAGATGGAAAGTTGTTCTTAATATCTAACTTAAAACTACCTTGCTACAAATTAAACTGATTACTTCTTGTCCTCTCCTTGGCAGTCACGGAGAACCAATTATAACAACCTTTTACACAGCTGCAGACTGTTATCAAGTTCTCCCCTCAAATGTCTCTTCTCTAGCCTAAACATGCCCTGTTCTTTCAATCTTTCCTCACAGGTCATATTTTCTAACCCTCTTATCAGGGCCGGCTCCAGGCACCAGCCCACCAAGCTTGTGCTTGGGGCGGCACCTGGAGGGGGGCGGTGCGGCGCTTCGGCCACCGGGGAGAGCGGAGCCGCAGTGGGCTAGCCGCCGGGGAGAGCAGGGCCGCGACTGAGCTCGCTGCCCTCCCTGCGGCGGTCCAGGCCGCCGGGGAGAGCGGAGCCGCGGCGGGCTCGCCACCTGCCCCCTGGCGCTCTGGCCGCCGGGGAGAGCGGAGCCCCAGCTGGGCTCTCCGCCCTCCTCCCGGCACTCTGGCCGCCGGAGAGAGCGGAGCCCCGGCCAGGCTCTCTGCCCTCCTCCCGGCGCTCTGGACGCCGGGGAGAGCGGAGCCCCAGCCAGGCTCTCTGCCCTCCTCCCCGGGGCTCCGGGGACCAGCGGAGCAGCGGCGGGCTCGCCGCCCTCCCCCTGGCGCTCCGGCCGGTCGGGGAGAGCGGCCCGCGGCCGGGCTCAGCGCCCTCCCCTGACGCACTGGGGAGGTGGGGGGGGCAGCAGGAGTCTTTTTTGCCAGAGCCGGCCCTGCCTCTTATTACTTTTTTTGCTTTCCACTGGACTCTCTCTCATTTATCTCACATTTCTCAAAGTGTAGTACCCAAAACTGTACATAATACTCCAAAAATCTTGCAGCTCCTCTAATGCTTAACTGAATTTATACGAACCTTTGTGCTGGAACCGTGCTGGAAATTTCACAAGAGTGGATTTCCAAGTTTCTCTGAATTCAGGAGCCTTTTATTTTTAGGATTACAATATTTGTGCTTTAATTTAGACAACTCTGTTACTAGTGGAAACATTTCAAGCTTGCTAAGCAAATCAGAAGAGAAAGTAGGACTGGTGAGAGGGGGTTTAAGCTGTTTAAAAAGTTGTTTTCAAGAAATCTTAAAAGATACACAATTAGTTTATAAAAAAAAGAAACCGAGAGGAATAAAAGAAGGTCGCAAGCTGTTTTCGGTGATTCATTTACACTAAGGAAAGCCATACAGTCATTCAGAGTGAAAATTCATCCCAGTGCTGAGAAGCAGCATAAAGCCAATGTACCACTTAAATCCTCACCAAGGACTATATGGACCATTGGTCAGATCTGGTATGGCAGATCCTGTTTCTAATAAGCATGGACTTAAGTTAGAAATATGTGCAGAAAATGCGATTCAACTATGAAAAATGCAAACGCTCAGATGTCCACTAATGGAAGCCATTTAGAAAGAAAGATGGGTCAACGGATCGGGAAAACCCTAGAGATGCTCAAGAGAAAGAAGAAACCCGAAAAGCATAGATAATGAAAAAGACCTGAGTGATAGCTGACCTGTTCGCCTAAACTCCCCTTCCAGTTTCAATTGGTTGTGGGGTTTTCCTTTAATTCCCACCCAATGTTAATTAAAATATTGTTGTGCACTGTTAAACAGCTGCCATGTCCCACCCCAGATGTGGCTGCAGTCCATTCATAGGTGAATAAGTAGGGCATAGATCTGGTGAAGGACCTCTGCTCAGGGTTACAAAAGAGGTGAAGGGTGACCGACATGCTGGAACAGACAGCCATCACCCCGAGAACATGTAATCTTTTGCTTCTTGTTGCCTAGCTGGTAGCTTAACTCTTCATTGCAAACTGTGGAGAAAGCAGAGGGCAGAAGGGGAATTTGCTTCATGTACTTGTGCCCAATGAGACAGATAAATTGATTTCCCTAGGAAATCACTAGGAATACAGATTTAAAAAGTTGTTTTGATGGACCTAGAAAATAAACACACAGCTCCTTTGGTTTGGGGAACATAATCAATCTATTTATGCATATGAGTTCATAAACTCCTGTGTTTAAAAGTCACTATAAACCTCAAAGCAACACCTCTATCACCCTAACTAGGAAATTCTCGTCCTCAAGCATCTTAGATGTCATGGATTACAAGACTCCCCTCAACTCTGCTCTAATCAAAGGGAGACAGCTCACAGATATCCTCCCTCAGGGCTTATCTACACCTTGCAGCTTTTAGCGACAAGGCTGGGTTGACACAGCCTTGTCGCTAAAAGTCAGCGTGTGTAAACGGTCTTTGTCGGTACTTTGTCCGCACTTTTGTGGACAAAATACTTCCCCGCGAGCGGTGTTAGCTTTGTCGACAGGAAAGCGCTCCTGCCGACAAAGCGGCATTCACACTGCCACTTGCGTCAGCAAAACTTTTGTCTTTCGCGGGAGGGGGGGCTTTTTTAAGTACCCCATGAAAGACAAAAGTTTTGTTGACAACTTCGCAGTATAGACAAGCCCTAAGAAACCCTTTTGTATATGAGTAAATTCACTAGCTATATATACTATTGCTAATCTGGCCAGAAGAGCAGGGAAAGAGGCTCCAACTTGGCCTAATGGGGTGCTCGACTAAAAAGCTGTTGGGAGCTGGGAGAGGAACAGGACTAGATTTCAGGAAATATGAGCTCAGTTCCAGGCTCTGCTATCGACTCTCTGTGCAACCTTGGACAAGTCACTCATCTTCTGTGTCTCAGATCCTCTTCTGTGAAAATGGTGATAACAACCCACCTTCTGTCTTGTCTGTTTAGACTGTAAACTTTTTGGGGAGGAGACTGTTGCTCAGTCTGTGTTTGTACAGCTCCTAGCACAAAAGGGCATCGCTCTTGGATTCATAGAGCTTAAGGCCAGAAGGGACCATTAGATCATCTAGTCTGACTTCCTGTATATCACAGGCCAGAGAATTTCCTCGAGTTACCCCTATATTGAGCCCAATAAGTTGTTTGACTAAAACACATCTTCCAGAGAGGCACTTTGAAGACATCAAGAGATGGAGAATCCACCAGAGGTTAGGGAACTTCCTTTCCTCATTCTCCTATTTATTTCCATGAAATATTCAATAGGGAACAGAATGTTTTATTATTTGTACAGAACTTCAAATATGCACTGAGCTTTACAGATCATTTACTAGGACCATCGCCCTGCCTGAAGATTTTATCCTATAATCACACAGCTCAGCTCCCATTGAAATCAATGAAAAAACTTCCATCAACTTCAGAAGGAGTTTGATCACGCCCTATCTGAGAGGAATATGTCACATAGGGCAACAGCTGAGAAGTTGCAGAGACCTTGTCAGAAATAAGATGATAGTGTTGCCAACTCTTGTAGTTTTAACATGAACTGTGCAATATTTGGTGGTTTTCTTAAAGCTCCAGCTTCTGGAGTCCTGTGAATATGTGAGATTCTCAGCTTTCATTTTAAAGAAAGTAAATTTCTAGCCTTCCTGATTGTGGAGAAAAGCTTGAAAATGTGACCCCTAAAGGATCAGGAACCAGCAGGCAAATAAAAGAAATCAGAATGTATTTTATTTTTTTTAAACACAAGACCTTGTGATGTTTAATGCAACCTGATGATTTCTGGGAGCCTGACTCATGATTTTTGACCACAGAGGGTTGGCAATGCTGACCTTATATAGGACCAAGTGGGTGTGAAGGAGGAAGGTAAGGACACTTGGTTCACAGGAAGTGGGAGGGCGTTTCAGAGAAATTAAGTGACTTTCCCATCTTGCACACCCAGTCAATACAGAAACCAGTTCTGACTCCCAGTTGTTAGCTCTACCCACTAGACCAGCAGGTCTCAATCAGGGGTCCGAGGCCCCCTGGGGGGCTGCGAGCAGATTTCAGCAGGGCCAGCATTAGGCTCACTGGAATCCAGGGCAGAAAGCCGAAGCCTCACCGCCCCAAACTCCGCCTGGGGCTGAAGCTGAAGCCTGAGCAACTTAGCTCCACTGGGCCCTGTGTGGAGTGGGGCCCCAGGCAATTGTCCTGCTTGCTACCCCCTAATGCTGGCCCTGGCTTTTATATGCAGAAAAACAGTTGTTGTAGCACAGGTGGGCCACTAAAAAGAAAGAAAAAGTTTGAGAACCCCTGCACTAGAACATACTGGTTCCCTCTCCTCTATTATCTAGTGGTTGTAGACAGTTTAGACCACTGGCCTATTATGATGTGTTATTAATTTCTCTTGGGAGGACCTCAGATATTATGGTAATTGGCACCACTAAAATAACTTAGATGATATCTTAATAGAGAGGAAGGATGGTCGGTCTAGTGGTTGGGGGAGGGGGAGGACTAGCTGGGTTTTGAGACACTCAGGCACAATTCCCAGCTCTGCCACCAACTTCCTGAGTGAGCTTGGGCAAGCCCTGTAGCCTCTTAGTGCCTCAGTTCCCCACATGTGCAGTGCGGAGAATAGCAGTGCCCTGATGAAAGATTGTGAGGTGCTCCGACGGTCCACTAATAGGGGTTCTACAAGTAGATTGCACCAGAATCATGCACAGACAATGAGGAGCTTAACCCAGAAAGAAGATGTTCTCGGTCATCAAATCATCCTTTTCCTATAGCCAGTCATAGAACCCAAACTGGTGTGTAAACCCATTAGAATTCACAACTTGGTTCCCGTTCATCAGTTCAGCGATACCTGGAAGGGATCTAGCTGATCCATCTGCTCTGGGAATTGGATTTCCATTTCCTGATGGGGAGAAGCTAAAGTACCATCTTGTCCTGAAGCACCTTTCAGCTGAGAGATCAGCTAAATCGCGTGACTGATTGAGCCTCCTGGAGTCAAAATGTCTGGTATGACAGCTGTTGGGTATCTGTGGTCCTGACCTAGTATGGGTATGGCAAGAACAGGAGGAGAAAGCCTGTCTCCTTCCCAGCACCAGAGATATCCAAGCCTCAAATTCACAGGCTTTTTAATTGTATTATCTATCTATTTTAGATACTCATATAGAACCCTCATTACCATATTTGAGAACCTCACAATCTTACCTTGCTTCTAAGGATCTCAAAGCACATAATTAAGCCATATAATAGCATGGGTAGTAAATAAGGGCTATGTGGAGATCAATCTCACCCACTGTTAAAATGCATCCACCTCTGAGGTACAACACAGCAGCTGGTGAACAGCAAAGAGCAACACAACTGGTGTTTGCATCTCTTTGCTTACAAAAAGAGCCAAGGGACCTCCAATGACCGCAAGTGGTCAGCATCTTCGTTTTATATCTCAGCCATAGCATGACACCTCCAATAGCACAGCACCTGTCATCACCACAATAGGGTGGTGAATCAATACTGACCAAGACCACTAGGGGCAGCAACTTGGGTTTTCCTTGGCGGTCTCGTATTCAAGTAGGCTCCTGGCCTGACCCTATGTAGCTTGTGAGATCCAATGTGCTCATAGCACAAGGTGATAAGGTTTAAAAAGATATTTACGTGACTTTTAATATCATCCTTGGGAGGAAGAACTATGCCCATCCTCTAAAACGCAGAAGCTGGCCACTTCCCTGAACATAATCATTCACTTCCAATGTATTAGCATTTTCTCCTTTAAACAGCTATGATAAACATTTGCTGCCACTGGGCCCATCTGTTGAAACCCAGTCCCTTAAAGTACAATATCCTCCATCTCCCCCCGGCAGTTCCAGTCAATGCCAGCACTTGTGCACTGTTCAAGATCATATTGTCAGTCACTAATTATTGCAGCTCCGAATAATCACCCTCTGTCTGTGTGTGACGCTCGTATGAATCCTTTATTCTGACCACAGAGCCATAGAACGTCTCCTTCTCTTTATCAGCCTGAAGGGAAGAGTTTCCAGAAATATACAGCTCTTTTGGGAACAGGCAAAAGTCATTTATATGCATAACTCCCGGGCCACTAGCGTCATAAGGGTCGACCACCGGCATTTAGAACTCTGACTTGTCCGACCCCTCCCATGCACTCAGGAAATTCAGGAAGGGCAAAGAAATTTCATTCGGTTTCCTCTGAGTCGGGAGATTTGGAAAGAGGCAAAACACAGCATTGTTTGGCTTTCATGTCATCAAAAATTAATTGAGTGGAAGACTCTGTATAGGTTTTTGAGTTAAATAGTTTGTAGAAGCGCTCAAGAGACTCTACATGCCCAAAAGTATAGCAGAGGATTTCCTGTGCTGAGCCCTGTTGGTATAAATATTTTCAAAGAGAATAACCAACAGCAGTAGTTCTCAACCTTTTCTATACCAGAACACCACGTTACAACAGAAGTTTCAGAATTCCCCCATCTAGCCATAAAGCAAGAGAGAATGGTCATGATGCCTTGAGACCTGTTAATGACTACCAGGAACAAGCTGTAACCTTGAAAAACAACATTAACATCTTCAAAGTGCTTCTTAAATGGATCATTCCCCCTAGGATCCCTGCAAGGTGGGTAAAGGATCATCCTAACTTTATAGACGCGGAAACTGAGGCACTGAGGTCAAAATCTCTTGTCCAAAGTTACAGAGGGAGTCAGACATGGTTAGAATTTAAGAGCTCCTGGCTAGAGCTGTGGAATAATGGATTTTTCAGTTCACTGGCAGTTCCAAAAAATCAGAAAGAAACAAAACATTTTTTTCAGCTCAACCCTATAGTGAAATGTTTCTGAATTTTTGGCAAATTTAACATTTTAAAAACTTTCATTTTGGGTCAAATGAAACATTTCATTTTGATTTCCGTTTTTTTCCCCCTTTTAAATTTTTTAAGACTGAAAATAAAGGTACTATTGAAACAAAAAGTCATTTAGGATCGAAAAACCAAACATTTTATTGCAAAAACTTTTTTGGCTTTTTCGATCAAAACAATTTGCCAAAATCAGCACAAATTCACAAAATGTTTCAATCAACCTGATTCTGCATTTTTTTCCACAAAAAAGTTTTGGTAGACAAATTGCAGCCAGCTCCTGGTTCTATGTCGTGTTGTAGGACCACTGCCACCAAAGCCTACGAAGCATTTTGAATGCTAACTATGAACATTGGACTGTGGAACTCATTGCCACATGAAGCTGTTGTGGCCAAGAATTTTGTCAAATTTCAAAAAAGAATTGAACATACAGAGAATATCTGGAGTTATCATAATTAATTTTAACTGTTCTGGAAGGGACATTAAACTCATGCTTCAGGGTTTAAGCCAACCTCTGACTATAAAGAGACAAGGATGAGACCTAATATGGGAGACAGATTATTTCCTATCTACCTATTGATGAGTTCTTACACCTTCCTTTGAATTATCCTCTGGTCAATGTTTGATATAGGATATTACAAGGGACTTGGGCCTGATCCACTCTGGCAATTCCTATGTTCCGATTAATTATCTTTTAAATTGTTCTCAAATTAGAGGAGCTGCTGTCTTAGGGCAATTGAGGTTGTAAAGAGACTTTTATCCAAAGGTTGCTGGTTTGAATTCAGTCCAGGTTCATAATGACTGAAAGGCAGAGGCTGTCTGATGGCCATTTGGTGGCCTATGTGAAATGTGTCCTTCTCAGGCCAGTTTGCAGTAGGAAGGCATCCACATCACAAAAGACACTGCTACTAATTGGCAGCCTCAACAAAGAGCCCAAGGATCTGAATGGGTGACAAAGACTGTCTAGACAAGTCTAGAGGTGCTCCTTGCAGAACAATGAGGGGAAGACGTGGGTGGGGCCGGCTGTGGAGGAAGCATATATTGTACTTCTTTTATTAGTAAGGGACTTCAAGATTGGCCAGTGGTTAGGGCCCTAGCCTGGGCTTTAGCAGACTAAACTTCACTTCCTTTCTCTGCTACGGACTCCCAGGTTATCTGTACTCTACAGCAGCACACATGTAGCACTGCAGCTGGGCCACTGTAGTGTAGATACTTCCTACATCGACAGAAGGAGTTTTTCCGTCAATGCAGGTGATCTATCTCTCCAAGAAGTAGTAGCTAGGTTGATGGAAGAATCCTTCCATTGACCAAGCTGCGTCTACACCAGGGGTTAGATCAGTGGTTCTCAAACTGGGGGTCGGGACCCTTCAGGGGGTCGAGAGGGGTTGCAAGCTGTCAGCTTCCACCCTAAACCCTGCTTTTCCTCCAGCATTTATAATGGTGTTAAATATATTAAAAAGTGTTTTTAATGTATAAGGAGGGGTCGCACTCAGAAGCTTGCTATGTGAAAGGGGTTACCAGTACAAAAGTTTGAGAACCACTGTGTTAGATCAACCTAACAACAGTGCTTAGAACACAACATTTTTCACAGCCCTGAGCAATGTAGCTAGGTCAACCTAATTTTTAGGTGTAGACAGGGCCCCAGTATCATGTTGACCAACTTGCTTAGGACCGAATGCTCAAAAGAAGTTAGGAACCTAACTCCTCCTGAGCATTTAGTTCATAGTACCCAGTTCCTCATCTCTACCATGGAGATAGTAGCACTTCCCTATCTCAAAGGGGTGTATGAGGATAAACACATTACAGAGTGTGAGATGCTCACACACTACAGCAATGATGGCTGGATAAGTACCCAAAGCCTTTCCCAGATGCTACATTCATTCCACCAATTATTAGACCAGGGTCAAATCAAAACAGTGATTCTCCTAACTTTTGTTTCACTCCTTTCCCAGACACACCTCAACTATGTAAGCGCTCTGTATAATAGCCAGTTTGTATGGACACACACGATTACGTATCACTGTCTGTCTAAGTTGTGATCTGGTGCATTCAGTTAGGTTGGTGCTCTCTCTCTCTCTCTCTCTCTCTCTTTTTTTTTTTTGGTATGACACACACTATATATACAAAAATAAATAAGGCCGAACTATGCTTTTCTTCACCAGAGAAATTACCCTGCCTGTGTTTGTCCACAAAAGTATCAGCAAAAATTTGGATCCTAACCAGATCACTGCCAGCTTCAATTACCTGTGGTGTAATGAGAGACCCAAGCACACTGTTAAAACTGAGTCCAATACTGGGGAATTATAACAAAAGATGAATCAGTGCCTTTTTGCTTATGATGCTGTTTCCTTTCCTATAGCCCTGATTCAGGAAAGCACTTAATCACATGATGACAATTTAAGCACTTGCCTAAGGCTGTCCTAAATATGGATGCTTTTCTGAATTAGGGTCTATATGTAGAAGCCCCTGATATAAAATCTCTTATTCTGGTGTAAAGCTAGACTAGGGATAAAAATACCCACTCAAATGGAATGGAAGCTCTCCACACATTGATTTACTGCATTTATTATTAATTAATTATTAAGTATTATTATTATTATTTAGATTCCAGTAGGCACCTGGAGGCCACCAATAAAAGACCAGGGCCTGCTTGTGCGAGGTGCGGTACAAACATACAAAAAAGTTCCTGCCTAAAAAAGTTTACAATCTAATACACACACATATATCTATGCACATAGTCTGTATGCACACATATTCACACATCTACTATACACAAGTACACACACACGGACATTTCACATCTAATAATATTGTCATATTTGAGATTTTTTCTTTTTTAAGGATAGGGAAGCTGTTCTCAAGGGAAGCTGAATCATCCACATTAATTCAGGAAACTAGTTAGCTCTTGTTAAGTCAATAATTAGCACTTGTGAATATAGGTCAAAGGATCTCAGGAATATTCTCTCTCTTTCTCTTCCTCCAGACGGAGAAGAGACTTTCATTAGCCATTAGTCTATGGCATTAGTCTATGAGGTTACATAAGGATTCTCTACAGACAGAGCTGCTATCCTTTCCCTGAGTAGGGTGACCAAATAGCGAGTGTGAAAAATCGGGATGGGGGTGGGGGGGTAATAGGAGCCTATATAAGAAAAAGACCCCAAAATCAGGACTGTCCCTATAAAATCGGGACATCTGGTCACCCTATCCCTGAGAGGCGGCCTCTCCCCTATCAATCAGATATCTGAAAGATCCCAGGAGTTCAGCTAAATACTGTGAAACCCTTTTATAATTATGTACTTTTTCCATAGACCAATTTCTTTCTCAGCGTGATATTTACTGCATATCTGCACATTGCAGGCTGTTGAAACAAGCTGGGATTTTCATAAAATTTACTTAAAAATGAGTTCCAGGACATCTGAGTTCAAATATAAGTGGATTTCATTGTACTGAGTGCCTTTCTCCATAGCAGGTAGATGCTAATTTACTTATATTTAACAAGACACAAGATGCAAGAAGCCACCCACAATGGGTAAACTCCACTGTCCTTTTATCAGGAATCTATCAGCATATATTCCCAGCTACCTAGGTTTGACTATCACTGCAGTGTCTACATTCACAGAGCTAACGCAGTGATTAAGAGGGGTAACCAGCTATAGAGGCCCGGTTCCAGAGATGGGCGAGCAGCTCGCTGGCAAGGGGCACTGCGGCACTTGCTTTTTGTTTGTGCTCCACTCTGACTGGCCAGCGGTGAGGTTTGCTTGTTTGTTTTGTTTTCCCACCTGCTCACATGGAGGGGGTAGGAGGTGAGGTGCTGAAATCATTCCCCAACATGGCCAGATGTCAGGAACGAGGGCCCTGCAGCTGCACCTGCCCAGTTGTCAGGCAGCCAAAGGACACTGCTGGGCCCCAGCAGAAACACCTGATCGGCTAAGGCAATCAGGTGGCTTGTTCTTAAGCTCCGCAGTTGCACAGGATTGGCAGCTGTTCAAGGTACTCAGCCCGTGCACTCTCTGCCTCCTTGTGCTCATCTCAACTCTGACTTCGGTGCTGACTTCCTGCTCCAACCACTAGGCATGACTGCCTACAGCCCGCTGTCCTGGCTAGGGCCACTCCTGGGGTTCTATGCTTTACTTCTTCCTAAGTTATATTGTACATCATCATGGATGGTGGTTGTAATCCATGAGACTAAGAAAAAAAGGGTTTATTAGGGCCATTTTCCAGCGTCCCTCACGCAGGGAAGGCAAAGAGATGAGCTTTGCACTTTGGTCTGAAGGTGGTGGGTGGGACATGGGCTTTACCTGAGCTCCAGAGGGAGGGGAATTACATAGAAGTACGAGGGTAGAGAGGGACTACAAACAAATAGAAAGTGAAAATCAGATATATGTTGTACCTAATAGGAGGAATGTCTTGCAGTGCCCACTGTCATTAGAGAGGCAGTGTAGCCAAGTGGCTAGAGCATTAGAGTGTGACACAGGCGGCCTGTATTCTAATCCCGGCTTTTCTGTATGATCTTGGGTAAGTCATGTCCCTTATCTGTGCCTCAGTTTCCCCGTTTGTAAAAAAGGGATAATGATATTGCCCTCCTTTGTGAAATGCTTGGGCATCTACTGAGAGCTAGCGATTATTATTTTCATTAAACTTGAGCTCTTCTAGTGGGCCATCAGGAGTGGATTACATTTGAAGGAGCCCTGCTGCCAGCGGCCTGTTGTCAGGGAGAGGTGGCCTTTCAAATTATTTTGGCTGAACCAGCTCCACCCAGTGGACCAAATTTCGCTCTCAGCTACACCATGTAAATGCAGAGTAATCCCAGTGAAATCAGTTGGGATAATTTAGATATATCCATCATAAGTGATAGCACCATGCATGTTGCTAACCCAAAGCCTTCAAACATCCTGTGTCAGGCCTCCACAAAATCATAATTTAAAAAATAAATTTGTGGTGCTTTTTATTTGCCTTCTGGTTTTTGAGCCTTTAGAGGTCACGTTTTTTTCAACTTTTCTCTGCAGAGCTAGAAACGTATTTATTTTTCTCTTAACGAAAGCTGAGATTCTCACGTAGTCACCAGAATCCAGGAGCAGGGGCTTGAAAAACAACAACACATATTGTGAGACTTGTGATTAAGTCGTGAGCTTTGGCAACATTGTGAATGAGGCCAGGTCCCTTGATTGGAGCCTCTGGGAATAGTGATAATAATAATAATAATAATAATTAATAATGATGTGGATGACAGAATTCAAATCCTGCTGAATGTATTTGGCATAAATTATTCCACTGTATTCTGATGTCAATGTTTGGAATAAATGGGCTCAGAGCTCTTGCCCGGCTCCAGAAATAAACCACATCTCTCCATCTTTTCAGCATATCCTGCCTTGGCAGGCAGTATAGCCAAGTAGATAGAGCACTGGGGTGGGAACTCAGGAGCTCTTAGGACTAGTCCCAGCTCTACCACTGACTTGCTAGGTAACCTTGGCCAAGTCACTTCCCCTCTCTGTGGCCCATTTTTCTCATCTGTAAAATGGAGGTGATACGTCAAATGCTTTGAAATCTAGTGATGAAAAGTACCATATAAAAGCTAGAGATTATTATTGTACCAAAAAAGAAAAATCCCTTCTGGTGCTCCGTGCTCCTCGCCAGCGCACAGCAAGTACTCACAGTCAGATCAGAAACCTGCATTTATCCACCCACCACGCTAGCTTCAGAAGCCTGACGGCGTGACTCACGATTGTTGATGCTGGGTGGTGGTTGGGTTTTTGTGTGTGTGTGTTGTTTGCTACTGCAATGGAAGCCTCACAAACTGAACACTTCTGGAGGAATATGAAATTACCCACCCAAGTTTTATTATCATACACCATATTTTTGTAAGATGGAAGTGCAGGATGCGAAGTGTTTCTATTTACACCACTCTAGCAGCGTAATGGGACTTCCAGGTGGGTGTAACTTCTAGTCACATCCCCCTAAAAGCCTCTTAATGCTACTGGCACAGTGTAAAGGGGCCCTAGGGTACAAAAGAATTAGGCTCCTACTTACAGAGTACATGGAAGCATGACAGACGTTTGCCTCAGTCTGTCTGTCTTGCTGTTGTATTCACCTCATCTCTTGAGTTGCTCTTTGTGGTAGTACGGACCGCCAGTCTCTGCTGTGTTGGTACAGGGCCTGGTGCAATGGGGCCCTGATTGCTGCTGCGTGCTTACTACCTAGTCCAAAATATACTGCTTACTGCAGCACAATTACTCTGCCTTTTTTATGTGTGCGATGGGATACGTATCTGTCACAGGTCCTGAGGGACCAATTAGGCACCTGGCGGGAGAGTCAGGCCTTACTGAACAAGAAGCCTAGGCTGGATTTTAAAGCCAGGAAGTTTTCAGCAGAAGGGGACTCTAGGGAGGGAGTCTGCAGTCCCTCTCTCTGGGGGCAGAGAGGAGGGGCAGGAGAAAACCCAAGAGGGAGAATAAACCCTGGGGTTGTAGCCCTGGAAGAAGAGTCAACCCCAGAGGAGTTGAGGAGAAAGAAAGCTTGAGAGGGCTAGGTAGGAAGAAGCCCTGGGAAACAGCAGCCAAGGGGAAGGACTGTGGAGACCATGGCTGCGTGTGGCCCTGGGCTGGAATCCAGCGTAGAGGGCAGGCGTGGGTTCCCCTACCACCCACTGGCAAGTGACACAGGAACTCTGGAGGTGTCAACCGGACAGCTGGTCTGGAGAGACTTTGTTACCCCGGATCGGGGAGACTACACAGTGACCTGGCCGGAGGGCCAAGTCATGAAGGGGGAGCACTCCTAGTCTGAAGAGAGCGAGGGGCGGCGGTCACTGCTTGAGTAACTGACGGAAGAGGACACCAGGCTGGGTGAGAGCTGACCCCCAGAGCAACCACAAGGAGGCGTCACCCACAGTGAGTGAGCCCCTTCACGAGGTGACACATTTTTTCAGCTGTGAAATGTCTGTTTAACTGGGGTGTCATGTAGCCAGTTTGAATGTGTTGATTATGAAGTGCAACCCGTTGGCGAGCATATGTTATATGGCCCCTATGTGCCAGAGCCACAGAGAATATCAGTCTCTTAGGATATGGGTTGCCTGTGAGTAGTTTTAGCTCAAGCTGCAGCAGTTTATCTTTTAGCTCTAGAGGTTCCCTGGTTCAGTCTCCGGGGTGTTAGCCAAAGATGGTGGCCGTCACCTTAGCATCCCCAAAATCTGAGTCAGAGATCCTGGAACTTTTCCAGCATGGACCCCATTTTAACACAAAGATAGTCACATTTGCCACTTCCCTTCCGAATTACAGCCACACAACATTACTGGGCAGTGACAGCAATGGCTCACGTGGAAAAGGAACATTAGGGGAGTATTTAATGCACGTGTAGGTTCTCTGAATGGAATTTAGGAGCAGGGAGTCAGAAGGAGTTGCTAGTACCGTGTGGCCAGCCAGCTCTCTGCAAAGAACCTAGTCCCCTTGTGATCCACTAGTGAGTGTGTGGTACAGGTCTCTCTCTGCAGGGGTGCCCCCAGAAATTTTTCACATGGTACACCCCAGGGCTCCCTTCCACCTCTCTCCAGGCTGGCTCCCTGATTGGGTCCTCACCACTAGTTCTGTGGGCAGACCAGAGGGGACATGGGCTCCTGGAAGCAGGGCGAGGCCGGACAGGATGTAGCCCTGGTGCAGGGGCTGTTCCCACAGCACCAACGAGGAGAAGCAGCGCTGGCCCCACCACTGCCTGCTCAGGTTTGGTGCTGTGGCCCCTCTGTCATGATGGAGTTGTGGGGCCAAACCTGAGCATTGCGGCTATCCCCATGCATACCACTATGGGTGCCAGTGTTTCTCTGGTCCTGATCTGTAGAGGATATGAGTTTATTGCAGCTATGTTTTAAGGAGTTTTTGCTCAAGCGGTAACAGCGCATTCTTTTAGCTCTGGAGGACCTCCATTCAAACCCTGGTACATCAGCCAAAATAGCAGCTGGCGCTCTTAAGGGCCATATTTTGGGAACTTCTCTGCCATCTCATTTATTCTATAGTTTTGCAACTGAACATTTATTCTTTTTAATGAGAATTTAGTGCTTGTGAATTAACGACCCTGGAGACTGAAATCCAGTGGTGGAACAACACAGTCAACAATACACAATCTAACAATCTTCCTCCGGCTGCTCCCCATGCACCAATATGTCTCAGCCTGGTCAGGGAGCTACCAATGAAGGGACCGAGAGGAGAATCTTAGCCTGTGTGGTCTAGTCAACCTTGGCTACTGGCCAAACAGGACCAAAGATGATGGTGCTTATTGAGCTCTGGACACCTCTCCATTGGGAACTGAACTGAGACCCATTAATGCAGTGCATATAGGTCAGGGGTTCTCAGTGCATGAGTCACAACCTCCCTGTGCTAGGGGGTCTGTCTTTCTCAAGTTGCAAAACAGAAAGGGAATCCCAGCGTGGTGAGAGGGGAAGTCCCCGGATGGAAAAAGGCTGGGAATAGGGCTCATAAAAATGTTCCCATTGACTGTTTGTTGATGAAAAATTGGGTTTGTGTGAAAGACGTCTGCTTTCCATGATGCAGCACAGCCATTTGTGACCGCTCTGGTACACTCACAAGAGGGGAGACCGCGGTGCACCATGGGAGATGTAATCTAACCAGGGACCCTGGCCTCTGGAGGGGAATGGGAAGATAAAGCACCCCAAACTACAAATCCCAAGAAGCACCACGGCAGCATTTTGGAATTTAAATATTTCAAGGGTTTTTTTGTTTGTTTGCTTGTTTTTGTTTTTGAAAAACTTGAAATCTTCTGTGGAAAATTTTGCTTAGAAGAAATTTTTTTTTTTCATCAAAATCTTCTGTGGGAAAATACCCCCATTTTCTAACCAATGCTAGCTGAGAGCCATGGATGTAGGTCACTGAACAGCCAGCAGATGGTAACAATTTCCACTCACTTCTGATCCAGGCTAGGGTGACCAGATGTCCCGATTTTATAGGGACAGTCCCGATTTTTGGGTCTTTTTCTTATATAGGCTCCTATTGCCCCCCACCCCCATCCTGATTTTTCACACTTGGTCACTCTAATCCGGGCTGAGGTCACACTGCTGTTGGGTGAGCCCAGTTTCTGATTCCCCTGTGGCACCCCAACCTGTGCCCCAGAATGCTTTTCAAAAGGTACTATAACTTAATGTTGCTTTGACACCCATGTTTCTGCTACACGGCTCATTTCCAGTGGTCCTGACCTGGTGTAGTAGTAAAGTAGATTGGTACTGTTAAAACTGCTGAATACCTCTGATCTTAAAAGCAACAGAGTTCTTGGGTGCAGCAAAAGCCACTCTAGTTCTTTGCATGAAAATAACAAAATATGTGTAAGAAGGTTTGCAGATGTCAACAAAGGGTTTCACATGTAAAGTTTTGCTTCCCTCCAATCTGGACTGGGCAGAATTTAAGAAATATGCAATGACGATTCCCCCTTACCCCCCACCTCCTGCACATGGATACCACTGTTGTCTCCATGGTGCTGATTCCACAAGACAAGATGCCGTTTGCAGGAGCGTTCAGTGCAATGCTGACATAAGCTTTTTGCTGTGACAGGAGGTTGTTGCCTCTGTTAGTAGGTGTACGATTGATGGGACACACGGTAATGAAAGGTGACATTTGGATCAGTTCAGCAATCCAGTGATGGGTGGCTTTTATTATTACTTGTGAAATTGAGACATGTGATCTGGGGTTGCTCCTCTTTGTATTTTTCAACCCCTCAGCCCCAAATTGTTGCTCACAAATAAACCAGACAGTTTCCAGCAATACTAATCGGGGGGAACTACAATGGGGCAGTGTGTCCAATGGAGGGCGGGTTACAAAAAGTTCTGCTTCAGTTTGCCTGTTGTTAGTGTCCCTTTTGCTGGTCAGGTGACTGAGTTGTGTGTGTGTGTGTGTGTGTGTGTGTACATGCGTGCTCAGGATTTCCTCAGCGTTACTTCTCCTTATATGGTGCGGAGCTTGAGTAAGTCAGCGATTGGCTGGCTGGGCAGACAGACCAGAGGTAGTAAGACAGCAAAAGAAAGAAAAGAGAAGAAGAAGAGGGGGGAATGAGACTTAAGGGAAGTGATCTCGCTGGCCACAGAGTGGCAGCTGACAAGCAAAGCAAAACGACCCACACACTCAGAATTTGTCAAGCAAATCCAAGCTATTTTAAAACCATGCACGTAGCCAGCACATTTCAGCTGATATCCCATGGCCTGATCTGATGTCACCGATGTTTGGAAAGAAATGACCCTCCTCCCACTCTACCCCTCGTGTGTGGTTTTAAAACACAATCATAATCATGTTCATAATTTGTTGGCATGTGGAGATCTACCCAGACTGGCCCATTCTGTGCTATGGTGCCAGGCCGCTCTTCGTTGTTGTTGTTCTAAAAATGTCTGTCTCTGGAGCTGAAGTAATAGACAGAGCTGGACAATACAGCCAGCTCCCTGTGGGAACAGCAGCCTTTCCTTGCTTCTTTTTGGGCCAAGTATTGCCTTTGTGTGACTTTTATCCCCACATGGGTAGAGTCGAGAAAATGTCGGTGCATGATGTTTAAAAAAAAAAAAAAGTCTGTGCTATTTTTGTTTGCTTTTTTGTTGAGGCTGCATGATGGTTCACCACAAGACGTGAAGTTCTTCAAAAATGTCTTGTGTCGACGCAAAGGCTGGGGATGGCATAAAGGGGCAGCGTTGCTGAAAGCTCAGAACCAGGCGGAAACAAAATGGGGTGGGGTGGTTAAGAAGACAGCTTGGGATGGAATAACAAGAGGCTGCAATGGAGCTGCAGAGAGGTCTTGAAAGCAGAAACCCTGGAAGCCAGTTCAGTGATTCAAAGGATGGGGACAATGTGGTCAGCATGGTTAGGAAGGGGATTTAGGCTTGCGTGGGTTGGAGGCAGGAGAGGTCCCAGTCGTACTTAGTGTTGCCAACTGGCACAATATTTCATGCTTTTTTCTTAAAGACCCAGGCTCCTGGAGTCAGGTGATGTTGGGAGAATCTCAGCTTTCACTTGAAAAACACCCGTAAGTTCTGGCCCTCACAGTTGCAGAGAAAAGATAGAGAATGTGACCCCTAAAGGCTCTGACACCAGGAGACAAATATAAAGAATTCAGAAGTTGTTGTTTTTTAAAAAATGGCTTAAAATCATATCTCATGATTTTTGGGGGCCTGGCTCATGATTTTTGAATGCTAGTGCTGCAGCAATCAAAGCAGCAGAGATGACTTTCGGTTATTTTTCATTTTAGTGCTCCTGCGTTCTATGCGGGATCCAAAGCACTGAAATGCCATGGGGACCGAATTCATTCCTCCAGTATCTCCAGATCATCTTGATGCAGGAAGAATGGGGAAACCTGAGAAGTCTGTTGCGCAGACTCCCAGATTTCTGAGTGCTTATCCATATCAGACCTGACCTCTGAACCTTTTGAGGTTCTCCCACCACTAGGAACCCCCTTTCATGCAGTGAATTCCAGTTAGGTGGCGACAGACCCGCTGCAGTCACATGTGCCCTGTGGTCAGTTTTTGCTCACTGTGCTGTTTAGTAGCTCACCATCTTGAAGGAACTACAGGGAAGCTG
The DNA here is from genome assembly GCF_013100865.1 of Trachemys scripta elegans. NCBI lineage: Eukaryota > Metazoa > Chordata > Testudines > Emydidae > Trachemys > Trachemys scripta. The sequence goes on from NC_048321.1 coordinate 7,924,023, forward strand.
ATTGTTTTACCCCCAAAATGAAGACGTGCAAAAGCTCCATGAAATCCAGTAGGGACATTGCAATTGCTGTCCGTTCCATGTGCCAAGGCACTCAGCTTCTACGGTGATGAGCATCAGCATAAAACTAACTAGCTAGCGGGATGTGTATGGGGCTGGATGGATAGCTAGATAAGGTGGTTTAAAGCCACTTTCTCCCCTTGTTGCCAAGGTATGCGTCTTAAAAGACAGCTCAGAACTGGGGCATCTGAGAGAAAAATATGAGAACGGGGTTTATAAACTAGGTTATTTATTGCAACATGGCCTTGCATCCTAAGTGTAAAGCGTGGATTTGCAAATCAGGACTTTTCATTTAGGGTAGATTGGTGTGATTTGTAAATCTCTAATAGGATTTGTAAATCTGCAGCAGGATTAATAAAACTAGACTCAGATTTGTAACCGGAGGGGGGGCGGGATGTAAATCCTACATCCTGGCTCCTACATCTGGTGAATGTTTTTAGCTAAATCTGATAGTTGAGAAAATATTGTTGTTTTTTTATGTCTCTAAGAGCAAGCATAGAAATCGACCCAGCAATTCATAGGTAAAACATGTTTCTGTCTACGCAATATCCGTTATTACCATAGGTTCTTCATATCTCAGTTTGTGTAAATGCTACCTGTAAAAACAGCCTAAGCAGCTTCTTTATGAAAACTGCCACTTACTGCTAAAGCGGTTACGATGGACCAAATCTCGCTCCTGGTCACACAGGTGTAACCTTAGAGTAACTCCTCTGAGTCCAATGAAGTGAAAGGCCCATTCATGGAGTTTGGAACCTGGGCTTTGTATCTGGGTCTCAACTACAAGTTATTAAACTTGAGGTAGGACTCATTGGATGAAACTCACTGGCCTGCGTTATGCACCGGACTAGATGATTGTAATGGAACTGTTTGGCTGTCATATGTATATAAGGAAAGATTCCAATTGACTTCAATGGACTTGGAATGAAGCCCTTACTCTGGGGTAGCTGAGAACAGACCCTCTCTTTGTAATGGCGAGGACTTACCTCTGGAGCACCCCCTGGCTGTCTGGTGTGGAACTGCAGTTATGTCTTTGCCTCTGTTTCCCCTAGTGGGCTTTCATTAAGTTCAGTGAGGCTTGTAGAAAGTGAATAATGCGCCTTCTCCTTCCGCTATAAGACCCATGCTTCTCCAGGGCCTGGAGTTCTGCAGTCTCTTTCCAGGGTATGTCTCAGGCCTCCCTGCCTGGACAGCTTTGTAGTCTCTCCCCTCTGGAACGCTTTCTCTTTGTGCTCTGTGGGCTGTTCATCTCTCTGGGAGCCTTTGCTCTTTAGGGAGACATCGTGGGAAATAGCTTCTTACCCAGCTCCCCTGAGGAGTGCTTGTCTCAGGATTTTCTCTCTGTGTTTTAACATTTTTATCAGTGACCCGGAGGAAGACATAAAATCATCACTGGTAAAGCTTGCAGAGGACAGAAAAATTGGGAGAGTGGTAAATAATGAAGAGGGCACGTCACTGGTACAGAGCGATGTGGATTGCTTGGTAAACTGGGCGCGAGCAAACAATATGCATTTTAATATGGCTCAATGTAAATGTATACATCTCAGAGCAAAGAATGCAGGCCATACTTACAGGATGGGGGACCCTGTCTGTCATGGGAAGCAGTGACTCTGAAAAAGATTTAGGATCGTGGTGGATGATCAGCTGATGTGAGCTCACAGGGTTAATGCAATCCTTGGATGCCTAAATAGGGGAATCTCGAGTAGGAGTAGAGAGATTATTTTACTCTGTATTTGGCCTGTCACAGGGAGCCTGGATGCATGATCTCTCCAAGGGCCAGTTCCCATGACAGTCCTGTGAAGTGCTACAGACTATTATATGAGTGATTCAGAAATATTCTGCGTACTTTATCTATGGTATTATTATTATGGAGTGATCTCCCAAAAGAAGAAGTGAAAACTCCATGGCTTGAGTCATCTAACAGGAGTGGACAAGGCACTGGAGAGTAGACTGCCAGGATTAGTTACCCCTGGAAGATGGAAAAGATGAGCTAATACTGGTATCTGTTCTGTTCAGGTTCTTATACTGTGGCCTTCATCATCCTGGTATCTGTGTGTCTGCCGGATAGGTCTTTTCCAGCTTGAATGTCTGTGATATCATGGAGCAGGTCCTCAAGGAATCAATTATGAAACACTTAGAGGAGAGGAAAGTGATCAGGAACAGTCAGCATGGATTCACCAAGGGGAAGTCGTGCCTGACTAACCTAATTGCCTTCTATGATGAGATAACTGGCTCTGTGGATGAGGGGAAAGCAGTGGATGTGTTATTCCTTGACTTTAGCAAAGCTTTTGATACGGTCTCCCACAGTATTCTTGCCGCCAAGTTAAAGAAGTATGGGCTGGATGAATGGACTGTAAGGTGGATAGAAAGCTGGCTAGATCGTCGGGCTCAACGGGTAGTGATCAATGGCTCCATGTCTAGTGGGCAGCCGGTTTCAAGCGGAGTGCCCCAAGGGTCGGTCCTGGGGCCGGTTTTGTTTAATATCTTTATTAATGATCTGGAGGATGGTGTGGACTGCACTCTCAGCAAGTTTGCAGATGACACTAAACTAGGAGGCGTGGTAGATACACTAGAGGGTAGGGATCGGATACAGAGGGACCTAGACAAATTAGAGCATTGAGCCAAAAAAACCTGATGAGGTTCAACAAGGACAAGTGCAGAGTCCTGCACTTAGGACGGAAGAATCCCATGCACTGCTACAGACTAGGGACCGAATGGCTAAGTAGCAGTTCTGCAGAAAAGGACCTAGGGGTCACAGTGGACGAGAAGCTGGATATGAGTCAACAGTGTGCCCTTGTTGCCAAAAAGGCTAACAGCATTTTGGGCTGTATAAGTAGGGGCATTGCCAGCAGATCGAGGAACGTGATCGTTCCCCTTTATTCGACATTGGTGAGGCCTCATCTGGAATACTGTGTCCAGTTTTGGGTCCCACACTACAAGAAGGATGTGGAAAAATTGGAAAGAGTCCAGCAGAGGGCAACAAAAATGATTAGGGGTCTGGAGCACATGACTTATGAGGAGAGGCTGAGGGAACTGGGATTGTTTAGTCTCCAGAAGAGAAGAATGAGGGGGGATTTGATAGCAGCCTTCAACTACCTGAAGTGGGGTTCCAAAGGGGATGGAGCTCGGCTGTTCTCAGTGGTGGCAGATGACAGAACAAGGAGCAATGGTCTCAAGTTGCAGTGGGGGAGGTCCAGGTTGGATATTAGGAAACACTATTTCACTAGGAGGGTGGTGAAGCACTGGAATGCGTTACCTAGGGAGGTGGTGGAGTCTCCTTCCTTGGAAGTTTTTAAGGCCCGGCTTGACAAAGCCCTGGCTGGGATGATTTAGTTGGGGATTGGTCCTGCTTTGAGCAGGGGCTTGGACTAGATGACCTCTTGAGGTCCCTTCCAACCCTGATATTCTATGATTCTATGATAGTTGTATGGCGTAATGCCAACATCACAATTTAACTTATGACAGTGCTTTGAGGCCCCATCTGCGATCAAGATCGCATTGTGTCAGACGCTGTACAGACACGGAGTGAGAGACAGGCCTGTCCTTGAACTTACAATTTAAAAAGTAAAAGCCAGTAGGTAATGAAAAATGCTGCCGTCTGATGGCTGCTTGGTGGCTTATGTGAAATAAGTTGTTGGTTCTCAAGCAGGTTTCTATCACTAAATCACAATTGGTATTAGCTTGTCTCCTGGCTGGAGGCATTATCAGAGAGGCCAAGGCCTGGAGAGAGACTGCGCTGGATAGAGATGGAGCCTTCTTAAAAGCAGAGGTGATTAGTGGGAGCCAGGCCATGACCCATCGGTAACGGGGCAGCATATGAGTTTGTGCTGCGGCCTGAAGGCTACGTATTGCGCGGGTGGGCAGAGAAGGTCTGCCCCCAGAGCTGTCAATCCCGCGCTTTCGACAAGTACTAAACCCGCCCAAAGCAAAGAAGTCCCGGCTTCCTTGCTGGTGATTCCAGCAGGACTAGTCAAAGCGGGCTTTGTTCGTAAAACAGAAGAAAATGGAGTATTGCTCCCTGTGGGTATCGCTCCCTGCAACGGTTCTGTGCTGTGCTTCCAATCGAAACCCCGAGTGAGATTAGCTGCAAAGGATGGAAATAGACACTATAAGTCCTAACTGAGCTCCCAGCTACTGTCTGCCCTCTAGTAACCTCCCCCCTCTAAACCCCCCCTCCTCACTCCCTACACACAATCCCTTCCTCTGTGGAGTTAATGAATCCTGTCTGAAAGGCTGGTCAATGGTGCTCTCAGGCTCACCAGGTATAGAAGCATTACCAGACGCCGCCGATGACCTTCCATGCAGCAATGAGCGAGCAACTAGCCTACCAACCTGCTGCTTTGCAAATCTCCAGCGTGAAACGGAGCTGGTTTTTAAAAGCTTCCAGTCATAGCAGCACTGTCACGGGCTTTTATTTTTTAGTGATGGATTTTCTTTTTTTTTGCTGCTCTCGCTGTTGCTGCCGTGCTGGATTTCCCCCAGTAAGTATAAACGCACGCAGAGCTTGGACAGCACGGCCGAGTGGAGGGAAATTATTGCTCTGTCCCTGAAGAGCGACGGGGTGCATTTTGAGGGTTTCCATGCCTCAAAGGGGCCTGCTCCATTCAAATTCTGTGTTCCTTTCTGCACCCCTTCCGGGCCTCCGGCCAAAAACCCAGCAGACTTCCCAATGGAGAAGCCATTAGCGAATCAGCTCTGTCTTTGAAATACGAACACTCCCTGAACCCATGAATTTGAGGCCAGTCGTTGAGCCAGCATTTGGATATCATGCATTTGGTTGGGTGAGGGTCCCCAAACCCAGCATCTTCTAGGTACTCTCTGTGGCTGTTAAAGATCCCAAATTCTTTTTCTTAATTGTGTTCCTGCCTCGTTTGAAAGCAGCAGCCGCGGCGGTGGTGGGTGAGATGTAGTGAAAGCTACGAGAGGGAAACAACCACTCCAGGCAGCAAAGGCTCTGCCACCTACTGAGCAGAGATGGGCTCAAGCCACCAGAGTTGGATCCGGATTTCAAGCAGCCCAGTGGTGCACGGTTTGGGTGAAGCCCATTGCAAAGAGATGACCATTTTGCACAATTCCAATCATGGCTCAGGTTTCCCAGAGTTTGGAAGTGCTCAGTCTTGGATTTTGGTCCATGGGATGTGGTGTATAAACCCCACACTGGCTAAGCATGGGTTAACTGGAGCCAATTAGCCCACCGCGTGGCACCTGTGGAGGGGTGTGAGACATAATTGGCAATCAAACCCAGCTCAGGAGGAGTTGGGGCTTCATAAAGGAAGGAGCATAGGGAAGTGGGGGAGGTCTAGGTTGGATATCCGGAAACACTATTTCACTAGGAGGGTGGTGAAGCAGTGGAATGGGTTACCTAGGGAGGTGGTGGAATCTCCTTCCTTAGAGGTTTTTAAGGCCTGGCTTGACAAAGCCCTGGCTGGGATGATTTAGTTGGTGTTGGTCCAGAGGATTGGACTAGATGACCTCCTGAGGTCTCTTCCAACTCTAGTATTCTATGATTCTCTGAAAGGCCAGGTGAGAATTACCTGGGAGGGAGTTTCCTCTCTTGGTCTAAAGGCTGAGAGAGGCCTGAAGCTGGGAGCCACAGCTAGGAGGAACCCCTTGCTCTGAAATAAGAACAAGAACGAACTTTGCAGGCATTAGGCTGAGGTCCAACAAGAAGGCCTGAGGAAGGAGTAGGGAAGAGGGAGGGGAAGACCTGGAAAGGAAGCCTGGGAAGGCCACTGGAGGGAGAGAAAACCCTGGGCAGTTAAAAGGCAAAGGTTGCAGAAAATGGTGATCGCTGCGGGCCCAAACTGTGACCTGCTGAGTTGCAAGATGAGGAGGACCACCACAGGCCCATCACGACCATCACCAGGAGTGCTGGAGGAGTCTGCTATCCCGCAGCTAGCCACAAGGTCATGTGCCAGTGGTGAGTTGACCCCTCTATAGTCCACGAGTATGTACTCGTCCTGCAGTAGCACCCAGCAGCCCTCGCCCTGGACCAAACACAAGGTGCTGTACAAACACAACAGACAGGAACAGCAAACAATCTAAGTGTTTGGTCCAAGCCCAAATCTGGCTGCTGTACAATGCCATGCTGGAACCTCTAAAAGGCAAGTGGTATCAAAGCAGATTCACAGCAGGCTTCAGAAGGAGGCTCAGATATCGTCAGCTCCCTCTATTGTATGGGTACTGCTTGACTCAGTCTGCCCCCCCTGCCAGTGAAAAGAACTCTCTTCTGGTCTCTCTCAGAGGTCTTTGGGGATTCGGTAAGTTATGGGTTCACAAACAATGGACCTGGAGCCCTTTAGGAGCGCAGGGCAGGCTGCAGTGCTCAGCAAACCGCTTGTTAGATGAAAACCAGTCTCCATGTTTATTATTACCAATTGGTCAGCAGGGGCTGGGGAATTCACCTAGTGCGCTTCTGAATAAGGCCTTATTGCCAAGCCGTTCTTCTCCTCGCTCTGCTCAGTCATTGGATATCTTTCCATCTACATGGTACAACTACAAGGAGAGTTAAGCACTGGAATACATTACCGAGGGAGGTGGCGGCATCCCCGTCATTGGAGGTTTTTAAGAACAGGTGGGACAAACACCTGCCAGGGATGGTCTAGGTTTACTTGATCCTCCCTCAGCGCGGGGGGGTGGAGTGAAGGGGGTAGACTAGTGGATTTCTTGAGGTCCCTTCCAGCCCAACAATGCTATGATTCTATGACTGCAGAAATCAAGTTTGTTTCACATGCTCTACGTTATTGGCATGCAAACGTGCCTCAAAAGGAGCTTCTGGAGGGGCACCCAAACACCGACATCTCGTTGGAGACGTTCTGGGTTGCAAAGGGCTGCACCTGATTTTTTTGGTCTGACACCACAAATAAACACCTCATTACTTGCATCGGCACAGATGGGTGACTAGAACTGGCTTATTGCTTGCGTTCACCATTAGTCGAGATCTGCAGCGCGTCACAGCCTCTGACTTCAGGCTGAGAAGGGAGTTACCACAGGGCTCCATTTGGCCTAATTTTTTTGAAAAGCTGGATTCCGAAAGGTTAACCTCCATGATATGGGGCGTGTGGCTGTACAGAGGTAGATTCCAGATCATTGCCCATGTCTCCCTTTGTAAGCAATACTGTGCATTCTGCTTTGTTATAATGCCCTCTGTCTAATTACCTGTTCCAAAACAAAGTGCTATAACTGAGAAACGCTCCTGGGAAAGAATTCGATCCATCCATATGGAAAGATGCTACAGATGCTCAAAGTATTATTCTACCTGGAAAGAAGCATCTGTACTAGTGAAGTAAAACTCATAAAAAAAGACTCTTCTCGGTTTTTTTGTTTTTAAATTTTCATTTTATTTTATTTTTTTTGTCACAGCCTTAAAATCAATCAAAGTAAACAGAGCTGCAACAGATTGGAGCAATGTCCCAGAGTCTGTACATGTGGGAGGTTTATTTTACATAAAAATCAGTGCAGATTGTTTTCCGAAAGGAACACAAAAAAAGCGGAGAGGAAGAAGGAGAACTTTAAACACAAAATACAGATGGGGAGAAAAGAAAACAATTGACCAATCAAGCAACAATATAATTCTGTTAGAGAGACACAACTTGGATGAGGTACTATCTGTTACCGACCCTACTTCTGTTGGTGAAAGCGACAAACTTTTGAGCTTCAGACCTGAAGAAGAGCTCTGTGTAAGCTCAAAAGCTTGTCTCTCTCACCAATAGAAGTTGGTCCGATAACAGAGAGCACCTTACTCAACTTGTCTCTCTCATACCCTGGGACCTACACAGCAACAGCAACACTGCAAATAGAATCGTATCACATTTGTAAATACTTCATTGAGTGGCTGTAGCAAAAGGTTGTAGCACCTTTAAGGCCCCTGGATACAATGCACTCTTAAGATGCGGTTTTCCAAGACAACTAAGGGAGTAAGTGGTGAAATTTTCCTAAGTGCCTAAGGCCCAGACCCTTTATAGTATTTAGGCACCTAACTTCCACTGAGTTAGGTACCTAGATACCTTTTGAGGAGCTGGGCCTCAATGACTTGATTTTCAATAGGATTTGTGCTCCTAAATCACTTAGACAGTTTGGAAAATCCCTCCTTAATTTCCCGTTTGCCTCCTTTGAAAATCCCACTCTTCTCTCTTAGCCAGGACTTGCTACTTGAGTTGGGGGCAGAACCATGAGGTTCTTTAGGCACAAGGTATCGTAATCGTGAGGGACTGATTTTCATTCACCGTCTCAGTTCTCACGCACGTGAGTGTAGGGCAGCAGATGAGAGATGGGAAATACATCGGGGAAGGAAGTCAGCAGAATTTTAATTACAATAGCAGGGATCAAGATGAGATGTAGAAAGTGGTATCTGATTCCTTCAAGTATTGGATATACAAAAATACACTTGTCTGTTAACAGTAGAGTGAAAAAGGAAAAAGCTTCTTTATAATACAGAACACTCTAAAAATGGAAGTTATGCCCAGGAAAGAGAGATCAGGTGGTACTTTTATTAGAGATGGGTCTGAATCAAATCCCAATATCCAAGTTTTCTTGCACTGTGAAGAAGTTCCAATGGGATCTAAGCTTTGTAACTGGTCTCTGCTTCTATAATGTGCTGAGTCTAAGGCCTTGTCTACACTACGAGAGTAGTTCGATTTTACTTAAATCGAATATTTGGAATCGATATTGCAAAGTCGAACGTGTGTGTCCACACTAAGGACAGTAATTCGACTTTGTGAGTCCACACTAACGGGGAAAGCGTCGACATTGGAAGCGGTGCACTGTGGGCAGCTATCCCACAGTTCCCGCAGTCCCCGCTGCCCATTGGAATTCTGGGTCGAGCCACCAATGCCTTCTGGGTAAAAAAATGTGTCGAGGGTGCTTTTGGGTAACTGTCGTCATTCATCCATCACTCACTCCCGCCCTCCCTCCCTCCCTGAAAGCGCCGGCGGGAAATCATTTCGCGCACTTTTCAAGTCATTGACAGCGCGGACGCCACAGCACTGTGAGCATGGAGCCCGCTGCAACCATCGCTGCAGTTGTGGCCGCTCTCAACGCCTCGCAGCTTATCATACAGGTTGCCCTGAGGCAGATGCAGAAAAGTCAGGCGAGGAGGCTACGTCAACGCGGTGATGGCCTGAAGTCTGAGAGTAGCACAGACCTCTCAGAAAGCAGGGGACCCAGCGCCGAGGACATCACGGTGGCAATGGGTCATGTTGATGCCGTGGAACGGCGATTCTGGGCACGGGAAACAAGCACTGAGTGGTGGGACCGCATAGTGCTGCAGGTCTGGGATGAATCACAGTGGCTGCGAAACTTCCGCATGCGGAAGGGAACTTTCCTTGAACTTTGTGAGTTGCTGTCCCCTGCCCTGAAGCGCAATGACACCCGGATGCGACCAGCCCTGACTGTCCAGAAGCGAGTGGCCATAGCCCTCTGGAAGCTTGCAACGCCTGACTGCTACCGGTCAGTCGCGAGCCAGTTTGGGGTGGGCAAATCTACCGTGGGGGTTGTTGTGATGCAAGTAGCCAAGGCAATCGTTGATGTACTGCTGCCAAAGGTAGTGACCCTGGGAAACTTGGAGGCGATCATAGATGGCTTCGCAGCGATGGGATTCCCAAACTGCGGTGGGGCCATAGATGGACCTCACATCCCTATCCTGGCACCGGACCACCAGGCCAGCCAGTACATTAACAGAAAGGGCTACTTTTCAATGGTGCTGCAAGCACTGGTGGACCACAGGGGACGTTTTACCAACATCAATGTCGGATGGCCGGGCAAGGTTCATGACGCTCGTGTTTTCAGGAACTCTGGTCTGTTTAGACGGCTGCAGCAAGGTATTTACTTCCCGGACCACAAAATAACTGTTGGGGATGTGGAGATGCCTATAGTCATCCTCGGGGACCCAGCCTACCCGCTAATGCCCTGGCTCATGAAGCCCTATACAGGTGCCCTGGACACTGAAAAAGAACTCTTCAACTACCGGCTGAGCAAGTGCAGAATGGTGGTGGAGTGTGCTTTTGGCCGTCTCAAGGGGAGATGGAGAAGCTTGCTGACTCGCTGTGATCTCAGCGAAACCAATATCCCCATTGTTATAGCAGCTTGCTGTGTGCTCCACAATCTCTGTGAGAGCAAGGGGGAGACCTTTATGGCGGGGTGGGAGGTTGAGGAAATTAGCCTGGCTGCTGATTACTCACAGCCAGACAGCCGGGCGATTAGAAGAGACCAGCGGGAAGCGCTGTGCATCCGGGAGGCTTTGAAAGCAAAGTTCCTGAGTGAGCAGGGTAACCTGTGACTTTCTAATTTTGTGTACAGAGAAGCCTTCACCCCACTTCCAACACACGTTTCAAAATAAAAATAGTTCTACTTTGTTAAAGCACACCGTTTTCTTTAATACTGTTTTCGCGGGAATTTTTAAAAACTGGGACGCAGACTGTGGTGCGGAGCGGGTGTAGTGTAGTCGCGCGAATGCAGCTTCTAAACTCAAGGACTGACAGGCTCCGCTGCGGTGGGATGGTTCTTTCAACGGAGCCTGTCACCCCTCCTGATAGGGACTGTGTGTATGGGGGGTCTATGTGACTTTGTGGCAGGGGGGGGACGGTTACAGATCCCCTGCTGTGTGGCTCTGTGATCCTGCCTAAGGACCGCCGCTTAAGATCTCTAACTGCCCTCCCCTGCCACAAAGTCACAGAGCAACCCACCCCCCACCACATAACATGAAAAGAACCTCCCAGACTAACCAGGGTAAGTAGTCACTGCATCACTGCACTATGTATGTGCCCTGCTGCTGTGCCTGCCCCCGACTATGTACCCTGCCAAAGGTGACTGTCCTGTCCAATTACCAACCCCCTTTCCCCCCCTCCTCCAAAAGAACATGATGGAAACAGTAGTTAACAGAAACATATTTTTTATTATCAACTACACATGGGACTGGGAAGTGAAACTTGGACGGGGGCTTGTGTCAGGCGGGAAGGAAAGAACTTGTCAAACTTTGGGGAATGAGAGCCTTCTGCTGCTCGAGCTCTCTGCAGGGGTGGAGTGAGAGTTAGCAGGGACTCTGCCGCCTCTCCTTCTGTGCACTTTGGGTGAAGGGAGTATGGGACTTGGTGGCGGGGGAGGGCGGTTAGAGATGGACTGCAGCGGGGCTCTGTCCTCCTGCCTCCGTTCCTGCAGAACATCCACAAGGCGCCGGAGCGTGTCCGTTTGCTCCCTCAGTAGTCCAAGCAGGGTTTGAGTCGCCTGCTGGTCTTCCTGACGCCACCTCTCCTCCCGATCCATGTTGGCTTGGTGCATTTGGGACAAGTTCTCCCGCCACTGGGTCTGCTGTGCTGCCTGGGCTCGGGAGCAGGCTATAAGCTCTGAGAACATGTCCTCCCGTGTCCTCTTCTTCTTATGCCTAATCCTCCCTAGCCTCTGGGAGTGTGATGACAGGCTAGGTTGTGAGACAGTCACAGATGGGGCTGTGGGAATGGGAAAAAGGGAGTGAATTCCTCAGAAAGATAAATGTAGTTGTGAACAAAGAACATAGTCTTTCTCTGTGAACAGGACCATGCACAGCACCTATCACATGCGCACTCAGCACAAGGTCGAATTCTCGGCCTTCGCATTCAGTGTCTGGGGTTTTGCAGAGCACTTTTGAGAACCGTGTCAGGACAACGGAATTGCTCTTGCACGCAGACATGGTAAGCCGTAGATTCGTGGCAGCTTAAAACTTTAATATTAGCAATGGCCTCATTTCACATTGAAATCAATGTCGGTCCCTGCTGCCAGCAATCCGGCAAGCAGGAAGTCTGCTCCTGTCCCACACCCTCGCGGCTGTCCCCGGGAACGATCCCTTTCGGCTGACCCTCTCCCGCCTCCACCGCGTGGCTGCAAACCAGCGGTTACAGTTCTGTAAAGGAACGGTAAAGCAGTCCCAACACTAACATTCCCCTACCTCATTCAAAGCAGGTCATCATGAGCGACATCACCCTCATGAGGATCTCTGAGAGCGACAGACAGAGAATGCTCCGGGAAAGCCTTCAAAGACCAGGGCCGTATGCCGCCATGCTGTGCCAAGCAATGATTCCGGAGTACTTGCTAGTCTCGTGGCGCGGCAACGTGTCCTACTACGGAGGACCCAATAAGGCCGCTCTCCCCAAGAACCTAATGCAGCGGATTTCAAATTACCTGCAGATTTTTTTCAAATAGTTGCACTGCCCATGACTGAACCGTTAAGTTAATCAAACTAATCATGAGAAACCCATTTTTTAAATTGTTAATAATCATGTTCTGTTACAAATAAATGTTTAGATGTTTACAACACTTACTGGATGATCCTTCACCAGATTCTGTGTCCGGGGTAACGGCTGGGGAGGGTTGGTAGGGGATCTCTGTAAGGGTGATGAAGAGATCCTGGCTGTCGGGGAAATCAGCGTTGTGAGCGCTGTCGACTGCCTCGTCCTCCTCATCTCCTTCCTCATCTTCCCCGTCCGCTAACATGTCCGAGGATCCGGCCGTGGACACTATCCCATCCTCAGAGTCCACAGTCAGTGGTGGGGTAGTGGTGGCGGCCGCACCGAGGATGGAATGCAGTGCCTCGTAGAAACGGGATGTCTGGGGATGGGATCCGGAGCGTCCATTTGCCTCTTTGGTCTTCTGGTAGCCTTGCCTCAGCTCCTTGATTTTCACGCGGCACTGCGTTACATCCCGGCTGTATCCTCTCTCTGCCATGTCTTTAGAGATCTTCTCATAGATCTTTGCATTCCGTCTTTTGGATCGCAGCTCGGAAAGCACGGACTCATCGCCCCACACAGCGATGAGATCCAAGACTTCCCGATCAGTCCATGCTGGGGCCCTCTTTCTATTCTGAGATTGCACTGCCATCAGTGCTGGAGAGCTCTGCATCGTTGCCAGTGCTGCTGAGCTCGCCACGATGTCCAGACAGGAAATGAGATTCAAACTGGCCAGACAGGAAAAGGAATTCAAATTCAAATTTTCCCGGGGCTTTTCCTGTGTGGCAGTTCAGAACATCCGAGCTCTTACTGCTGTCCAGAGCGTCAACAGAGTGGTGCACTGTGGGATAGCTCCTGGAGCTATTAGCGTCGATTTCCATCCACACCTAGCCTAATTCGACATGGCCATGTCGAATTTAGCGCTACTCCCCTCGTCGGGGAGGAGTACAGAAGTCGAATTAAAGAGACCTCTATGTCGAACTAAATACCTTCGCGGTGTGGACGGGTGCAGGGTTAATTCGATGTAACGGCGCTAACTTCGACATAAACGCCTAGTGTAGACCAGGCCTAAGTCCTGGAACCGAAACCCAGTTATATCCCCCCCAAACTTAGTTTAGATCAGAATTTTCTCTGTGTGGCCTATGATGAGTGGGACTGGAGATAGAGGGTCCAGTTCCAGGAGGGACCCTATTTGGTGGTTCAAACAGGTGGCCAGAGTACGACTGGACAAACACTGGCCTTTATGCATGTAACATTGGCCTTGTGGTATGCTCAACAAAGATCTTACCTACAATTCCGCCTGCCTACTGCATCCCTCACAGCTAATGAAACACTGTGTGCTGCGGGTCCATCTCTAACCTCAGTTTAGGTGGCAGTACTAGGGGAATGTTTGCAGGGAGGGGTCTGTTCCTCTCCCCCCACACACTCAGAATGCTAATAGTTTTCTATCTGGATGCACCACTCTTAAAACAATCTGGGGCCAGATTCCCCAGCTGATATAAAGTGGCATGGCTGCATGGAAGCCCGCGGTGCACCAGCTGAGAATCCAGCCCATTGCTTTCAGAGCAGCTGCTACATCGTAACTAAAAGAATCGGTCTCTTTATTTACCAGGTGAAGTCAGATCATGAGTTTGCAACCCGTAAGAGGGGCTGCTGGAAATTTGCAGTGCCCGGGGCTGTGGTGGCAATTCGTCATGACCTCAATCTGCCTCTGTTTTTGTAACAAATAAATAAAACTCACATGGCCCTGAGCACCATCAGCACTTGACGGATGAACAGAAACGGCTCATTGGAGGAGTTCAGCAGGAATAAGAACCTGTGACGAAGTGGGAATGTTCTTAATGTTTTCTCTGAATACTGTGTGGGTGCCTCAGTTTCTCCTCTGCATTTCTTAAATATCTAGGTGGTGGGATAAGGGTGTGTGATTGTTGCAGAGCCCTAAAGGGCAGGGGTGTGCAGGAGTCTGCACAAAGAATGGTCGACGCCCTGTCTCCTGCAGATGATGGCCTGGGCCCCTCCCCTGCAAAGATGCCAACTGAAGATGTTGGAGAACAAAGAGATCAGGTGGCCGGGAAAGAGAAAAAGGCCAGAGGAGGGGCTGGAGAGTGTCAGTTTGGAGCTGGCTGGGGAAACGGAGGGAGCCCCAGGGCTGGGGTCTAACCTCCCTGCCTCCCAAGATGGACCTGACCGAGGGGGGTTCTGTTGCCTGTACCTACAAGCTCTGTTTTGGTCTGTGTTCCTGTCATCTAATAAACCTTCTGTTTTACTGGCTGGCTGAGAGTCACGGTGAATCGGAGGAAGTGGGGAGTGCAGGGCCCTGATGCCCCCACACTCTGTGACAGAACTACTGGCCATTCAGCATTGTACTGGCTTTCCTGGGATCCGACAGGAGCAGCTGCAGGCTCCATTTGAGGGGCCTGGTTCAGTAAAACACTTAAGCAGGTGATTAAGCGCATCCCTGTTCAGCAAAGCACCTGAGAGTGAATTGCTGACGAGGGGTGGACTGCTGAAATGGGACCAAACTTAGCCCTTGGGCCCTGCCCTAATAGATCTGCGGACAGGTGTCTCAACTGCTTGGAATATACTCTTAGCCCAGCACTGGCTTTGCCCACTGCACTCAGTTTCCCTCTGTTTCTCTAACCATGAGAGCGATGACGGAAATGGTCTATGACACCTTCGCTTTCTCTTCCCTTCTCAACCCAGCTTGGGAGAGATCCACGTGCCTCCTGCTGATTATCCCGCTTCTCCTCTGGCGCTGGTGCTTATTTGTATTCTCGTTTCGTTGCTTTTAAAGAGTCCTATTGCCTTCTCCAAAAGCTCTTCTCTCTCACCCCCCAGTGGCTCCCCCACCCCATTTGTATCATAATCATCCTCGTCCCTGTGTTCTGTTCCTCCAGCAGCCTTTTGTTCCACTGTGGTTTCCTACAGCTCAGCTACAAACCATCTCCCAGTCCTCTGGAGAGCCAGTCAGTGTTTATTGGGAGGGGGAATGGGACCATCGCTTATTTCCCAGCTTGCAAATTTAAATTCAATGTCAGTTTAGCAGAGGAGGAGGCGCATATGAGCAGAAAGCTAAACTAATCACTTAGGGGTTTGGCGCCTGCCTGGACTGGCAGTGTCCAACCTACTATTGAGAGAGTTAAACAAAAATAAATAAATAATCCTCCACCAAGGTTGCTAGGAATAGGAGTCTGCAAGAATCAGAGGGGCCCAGTCTGCTGGCAGAGGAAGGAGAAAAGTTGGCATCTTGTTTACTGGCTGTGGGGTATTTGGGTTTGTTCATTCCCACTAGACAGAGACATTTGGAGAGGCCAAAATAGGGATGTATCTGTACTCCACTGGGTTTAAGAGGGATTTTTTTGGAGGGATGTGAGTGTTTAGGAGTGTGGGGGGGAGGGGAGAGAAATATTTCCCTGAAAAAGAAATACAGGGAGCAATTCTCTGAAATAAAAGGATAGACTGCACAGAGGAGGAGATTTAGGCAAACTGGAACCATTCCTAGGGAACTGGTTTAAGGACAGGCAGTTCTCTGAGGGCACCACAGGCATGGCTGGGTGAGGACATCCCAGATTCTGGGTTTTGTTACGAGCCCTGAACTTGGGTTCAACTTTGTTGAAGTTAAGACCTTCTGAACAAGCCCAGGGCTGGGTTTCAGGCGAGATCGGGGCAGAGTATCAAGCCAGCCTGGGGGACAAGTTTTAGACAAGCCCAGGTCTGGCGTATTGCTAAACTCAGTGAAACCCACTTGATACAAAACCACAACAGAGCCTCGTCTACACTAGCCTTTTAAAAATCTCCCACTGTTGCTCTAGCATTGGTGGTGCCAGCACTAGTGTACTGGTGTTTTCACCTCCATGCCATCTAGACCTCAACTGAACAGAGGTGGTATAAACCCCTCTTTGTGCCTCAGTTTCCCCATCCCACCCCTTGTCTGTTCACACGGGGGGTTCTTTGGAGCAGGAACTACCTGGGTCTGAGCAGCACCAGGCACAATGGGGGCCTGATCTGGGGTGGGCCCTCTAGGCCCTCGGTCGTATACATCAGTAATCCCTAGCTCTTCACAGCAGTTCTCAACACGCTTTACCAAGGAGAGTCAGGTTTACAATGATCTTTTTGCACAGGGTGGGGGAGGGGAACGGAGGCACAGCAGTGACGTGACTGGCCCAAGGTCACGCAGCAGCAGAGCCCGGAATAGAACTAAGGTTTCAGACTCCTAGTCCAGCCTGCTAGCTACTAAGCCAATTCCCTTAGACAGTAGCAACAAGATGCATGCAACAGTCCCAGTGTTTAAGTCTGCCTTGCCCACTTAATGCCTTCCCTCGTGACCCGACAAACACGCTGGTGGAATGGAGGCTAGGGGGTAAGATTTCGAAGTGAGAACAGAGCTTGAGAGTCACTGCTCTGCCATAACACTCTTCCCAGCTGCGCTGCACAGGAAAGCCCCGTGGTCTGGTGATTTTCATTGCTGAGGAGTACCGTGGTCTCTGGTGGTTTGTTTTTTAAAGCTTTGAGCAGAGAACGAGAGTAGCTGGGGAGCGGGTGGTTTGGTGACTAGTAGCTGTCGCACTGCAAAGGGGAACTGTGAGACAGAGTAGTTCTGCAGAGAGCTGGGGAGATGTAAACAGAGGAACAGCCAGATGGCCTATTCCTTGTCATGAGAGCTGGGCAGACAAATTCTGATAGAACCCTATTCCACTGGAATAGGAGGTTCCCGCAAAATGGAATTGATTTTTCTGGAATTTCGTTTTGGGGGGAAAAAACAGGGTGGGAAAAAGTTCTGACAATAGCAAAACATCCTGATTTGACATGTTTGGAATGAAAAATTTCAATATTTCAGTCTGAAACAACTTTTTGTTTATATATAATATAATACAACTCCGCCAGTGCCGGTCCCAAGCCCAGATCAAAAAGGAGGAGGTTCCGAAACCTGGATCAAAAAGGAGGAGAGTTGGTTGATGGGGCGGCTTCCCGTCACCGTAAAAAAAAAAAAAGTTCTAGCTACAGAAACTACTCACATAAACCACATAAACCAAAAATCACAGCCTGAGGAGGATGGAAAGTGTTATGACAGTGGATGATCAAATCCATCGGGAAGTCACCCACTCGATGGTCCAAATTCTGATGGCCAAAAAGAGTACATCCATAGCTACTTGGAATGTACGAACTCTGAATAGTGCAGGAAAATTAGCACAGGTAATCAAAGAAATGGATAGATATAAAATTGACATCCTAGGACTTTGTGAAGTTAGATGGAAAGAGCAAGGTATGATAACATCTGGAGAAAAAACAGTGTTATATTCAGGTGGAACCGAACATGAGAGAGGTGTAGGAATCATCAGGAATAGCGCTGCAAAGAAATCACTTATGAATTGGCAGCCAATATCAGATAAGCTACTGGCAGCTAGATTCCACTCTCGGCACATTAAGTGCACCATAGTCCAGGCATAGGCTCCAACAAACGATGCAGATGAAGAGGACAAAGAGCGGTTCTATGCAGAATTGAACGATGTAATGAAAGAAATACCAAACCACGATCTTGTCCTGGTTATGGGAGATTTTAATGCCCAGATCAGAAGTGAAAGAAGAGGTTGGGAAAGTCATCGGCCCACATAAAACTGGAACAATGACAGACAGTGGCACAAGACGTCTTGAATTTTGTGCCGAAAACAATCTTAGCGTCTGCAATGCTTTCTTAAAACATACGCAAAAAGACATGGATTTCACCAGATGGCAGAATTCTTCTGTCGACCCAACTGCTTCTACACTGGGGGTGAGGTTGACCTAAGTGCAGTGCTCAGGGTGTGAAATTTTTCAGGGGCTGCATTTTCCCCAGTTCCAAACCAACCCTCCAGATGCCTCCACTCCCTGGAGAGACAACCAAAGGGCCCATGCTGTCGCTGCACTGCTGTGCTCATTGGAGCCATAGGCATCTGCTGTGGTTTGGTGGTACGCCTGTCAAGTGCTCTCCTTGGGCTATGCCATTTTAGCCAGCTCAGGCTTGGCATGAAGGGCTCTATGCAACGTGGATCTCGTTTTTTAAATCCAACTTAATAAAAACATTGATTACCCATTTCTTTTTAACCCTTTGACTATACCTAGCCATCTTGCTCTTTTCAGGGAGAACCCACCCGCTGTGCTGAATGCCCAGGTACATACAGGTGGAACACGACTGCAGAGCTCCTGAATGTACCATTCGAGGTGTCCTTCACCTGCCGAGCCCAGGAGGTGCAGCAGTGCCTGCCATCTATCGCGATGATTTCATTGCAGTGTGACTGGGTTTTGGCAGGTGCAGTGAAAATCAAGGAGCCAGCAGCAAGATTTAAGTAAGAGGCATGCAAAAAAAAAAAAAGTGATTGGCTTCTGGGCATATTCTCCCCTTGATTTGATCTTAGTGGGTGGGGAGCAAGGCTATAAAAGACCCCTTCATGGAGCGTTTTCCATGCTGCCATTCTTCATGACCCCTTTTTTTCAGTCTTAATGACAATTTGCTGGCAATTAGAGCCAGGGATATGTGGCTGCCCGGTGCCGGGGGCGATTCCGGACCCATTTTTTTAAACTAAGTGAATTCATGAAATAAAGCCACAGAGGAATTTTAAAGCTAAGCCTTCTGCTCTGTCTTTTTAGCTCAAGCTAAACACGAGCTCGTCTCAGCTGGCTGAGTGCAGAGCTGACAGATGGGCGTACCGCGCTGAGTGAAAAACGAGCTTTGAAGCCCCCAAGCCTGATTCCCCCCCCATCATCCTGCACCCCATTTAGACCAGTGTAAAGTGGGTGCAAACGCTGTTGTTCTGATTCGGTAGCGTTGTACGCCCACTTGGCACAGGGGTGAATCACACACGGTGCAGGCAATGGAGAATCAGGGCACCACGGCCACCGCGTTATTCACCGAACATTTTGGGTCGTGGGAGTCAAGCCGTATTTCCTCACCCTGCTGTTTCACAGGCTCCTTGAGTTTAAGGCCAGAAGGGACCATCAGATAGATCATCTGGTCTGACCTCCTGTATATCACATTTCACCCAGTTACCCTTGTGCTGCTCCCAAAGATTTTAGTTAGACCAAAACATTCCAGTCTGCAGGAAACAAAACTGCATCACAGGCAGAGAATGACTGGGGCCAAGGTGCCCCCAGTACCCCAAGCTCTTGTAATGGCAGGGAATTGATTAGCTGAGATGTATGGATGATCCCTGCAGGCGAACCATGCTACAGAGGAAGGTGGGGGGGAAACTATAAGGTCCCCTATTCTCCCAACATACCCCAGAATAGTTTGCACTGATTTCAGTGGCAGTTCAGTAAGAACAGGAGACTGATTCCCTTCCCTGGATGATTGTTGGGTTTGTCTTTTGGGAGTTACAATCCTTCAGTTGCAAACCCATTCACTACAGCCATGCTCTGTGTAGCCCTTGGTTCCTCAATTTGCCCATGGCATTGATGTGGCATGAAGCGCAGGACTGGAATTTGACCTCAAGAGCATGGGATACAGTATAACAGAGACATGAGCATGCAGGCTTGCTCTGAGGGCCATCAGAGCCGCCACTGGCAACCTTGGTCAGACAGTCCCTTAGCTATACAATGAAAACAATGTCCATGCAATCACTCCAGAACCAGAAAACCTAATACCAATACAAACATTCCACAGTAGTGTGCAATGCCTTATAAACCAGAGAGTAGCTAGTCATAGTATCATAATATCTAGCTCTTACAGAGCACTTTTCATCAGTAGATCTCCAAGTGGTTTACGGAGAAGATCAGTATCTTTTTCCCCATTTCACAGCTGGGGAAACTGAGGCAGAGAGTGACTTGCCCAAGCTCACCCAGCAGTAGAGCTGGGAGTAGGATGCAGATCTCCTGAGTCCCAGTCCAGTGCTCTATCCACTAGGCCACGCTGCTTCCCAACATGCACAGCTGGATTGAAAAGATCCGACTATGGAGCATCAGTGAAACTAGCTCAATTTTTTGTTTCTTGATGCACAGAAGGTTTAAAACCAAAAATTGCAACTTGCTGTGAAAGATCAGATGAATCAAAGACACACAGGATGTGGGGCCGGGTTCTCTGTTTGCCCTGCCCCTTGTTCAGTCAATTGTATCAGTGCATAATGGGTGTAAAATGCACCCACTTTGCACTGACACAAATGACTGCACAAAGTGCAAGGGAATGGAGAATCACACCCCTTGGTCTCTTTACCCCACCTCCTCCCTACGCAGACCCCCAGTCATCACGAACATTCCTCCCACACATTATCTCCCTTCCCCACCTCAACTCCTCATGCTGTTTTTAACTCGGGAAGATGTGCTCGGGAAGGAACGTAACAGCAGTGCTAAACTGATTGGCATGTTTTCCCCACACATGCCACTCTCTCTTGTATTTGGCTTTTCTGTAATCCCACAAAAGGGATTGACAAATGGGGAACATTTGGTGAAATTTAAAATAAAATAAAAGAGATTAAAAGTGAATGGAGGGGGAATTATATCCCATGTTGGGGGCAAGGTCTGTCTCTCTGTTCTGTGTTTGTACAGCACCTAGCACCATGGGACTTGATCCATGACTGGGACTCTTAGGCGCTACTGTAATAGACCTACCAGCAATAAAAATGTACCGCATCTTGCACAGTGAGTCCTGATACCTGACTAGAGCTGCGTGGGAACTGGAATTTCTGTTTTGCAGGAAATTCGGTGATCTCTAAATTTGCGTAGTTACCAACTAGAACAAAACCAAAGAATTTCAAAATTTTCCAGAAAATGACATTGCTGAAAAAGTTTTGGTTTGGGGCCAATTGAAATGTTTTAGAGCTCTGTGTAAGCGTGAAAGCTTCTCTCTCTCACCAGCAGAAGTTGGTCCAATAAAAGATACAACCTCACCCACCTTGTCTCTCTTGTTTCAGTGTTGGCGTTTTAAAATGTGTTTACATTTTTATAATATAAATTTCAAAACTAAATACTGACGTGTTCCATTCTGAAAATGTCAAAACAGAATGTTTTGAACTCATCAAAACTCTTGTTTTCCCCCTCACTTTTTCCCCCCTGAAACAAAATTTTATCAAAATAGACATGTTCCCATGGGAAGTTTTGGTTTCCAAAGGAAAAACATTCCATTGAAAAATTTCCAGCTTGCTCTACAAATAATAAATGATAATGCGAACGTGCTGCCTTACCAAATTCTCTGGCAACGCTGCTGGGTGGAGAAAAGGCCAAAGGAGTGGGACAGGCCTGGCCAGCTTTGGGGCTTCTCTTTGTGCCACAGCATGGGATTGTAAAAGCCAAGTGCTCTCTAGGCTCATCAACCAGGGAGGGAGAAGGAAAGATGGAGTTGGGAGATAGAAGGGGAATAAGCACCTCAAAAATAACCCCTTTGTTGGGACCCTCAAAATCGTAAAGTTAGCTCTGCTTCAAGTCAGAAGGTGGAATCCTGGCTTCACTGTTGTCAGTGGGGCCAGAATGTCACTCAGAAGCAGCTGCCATAGGCATTTTGGGGGAGCCCAAGGCGCGGAAGAGTCATGAAAACCATGGCGATGTTCATGACCCAGGTGCAGAAGCAAGGAGTGGGAGATGGCCCTCCATACCTCTTCCCCTCCCACCCCCAACATCCCCTCTGAGGTCATGGGCAGGGGAGACTTTAGGAATTTGATTGGATGGGGAAGATTCCAATTCCTTCGAGTCGCCACTCATCCCAGTTTTTGATTGGGTAATTTTTGTATCCCTACCTTTTGGGATGCTCCGGGGTAAGAGCAATGTCACTGTGGCATGATGAGGAGAGCGTGATCTCACAGCATCACATCATGACTCTGTGCTGATGTAGAATCATGATGTCCAGACATAAATGCCGTGGCTAGAGCGGTATGAAACTTGCCTGGTTTGGTTTTCAGGGGCACTAGTGTGATGGTTTCTTTTTTTAATTCACTTCACCGGGTTTGTATCACGGGAGTTTTGGGTTGAACCAAACCCACAACTGCCCAATTCGGGGGTCAAAACCAGGCAAATCCATACGGAATGGTTCCGTCCACAAACCATAACTCTGCCCGCCCCCGTTTGCCCAGAAGTCCACCGTAGGTTAGCAGGAAGGTTGGTGAAGCTCGGCAAAACCTGGTCCCAAGCTTAGCACCTTTTGCAAAATTTTGCCCAGCTCTAACAACTATGTGACATGTGAGTTTTCATTGTAGGACACACCTGCTTCCAAACCGACAGGTGGTCTCCTGCCAAGGTGCTGGAACTCCTTAGCTCCGTAAATACACAGAGTATGTCTACACTACAGCCACAGGGTGTAACCGCCGTTCCTGTAGATATGCCCAAGCTAGCTTCAAGGTAGCAGAACTACTGTACAAACCTGCCTGGAACCCTGGGTAATTACTCCCATAGAGTGAAACTTGCACCAAGCCCCACTTCCAATGGGCAACTCCACCCCTGTCTTAGGTGACTATTCAAGACACCTGCAAAGTCTCTAGGACTGTTTTGTTTTTCCTATAGTCAGATAACCACCCCTGTTAACCAAGCAGTTTTTATCACTATCTTGGCAGGTTGCACAAGACAGATTTTGAAGGAACAAGGTTCTACATAACTGTGGGATTCTCGAGTGTGTTCAGTGACCCCCCATATGCACCTGAGACTGTGGGCATCTTGCTAGAACTATATAACCCAATCAAGTGTTTTGATATTATTCCAGTGCCTAGAATCTCAACCCCACTCATGACACATGCCCAGGCTAATCCAGTGTAATTAGAACCTCTGATTTTAAAACAGCTTTTCTATTTTGAGAACCGGGTTATTTTTAATGCTTAACATTATATCTGAAAACTATTTGAAGTTTTTTTATTCTTGTTTCCTTCTGGATCAAAGAGAGATGACATAGTTGAGTGGTCCAACATGTTTAAAAAAAAATCAAGAAAAGGATACTTCTTGTAAATTCTGTAAAAGCCAAATCTCCCCATTTCTATCACGACAGCATGACTGTGTGGCTTTGTGATAAGAACTGAAATGAGCCAGAGATTCTTCTGCCGTTTGAAGGATAGGTTTTGAAAAGAGTCATGAATAACTTAAAGGGACATTGTCAGGTGAAATTGGGCCCCAAATTTAAGCTTTGCCAACCACCAGCTGTTAAAGAAGCTCAGGCCAATAGAAATATTTCCACCAATGTTATTTAATTCCAACTGGTGGGAGTTTTTAAAAAACACAGATCAACATTTCCTTGCAGCAATTGCAACCCAAACATCACAGCCTTAGCCGGCAATATGAGTGAAACTGACCAGACACAGACGTCAACATAACTCCTCTCATTTCAAATATGTGAGAGGTACAAAATGTAAACAGTGAAAAGGAAATTAGTCATTTAAAACTCAGTTGTTTTTAATATTCTCAGGGGTTCTTTGCAACATAGGCAAGGAAATTAGATTTCTTGGAAAAAACAACTGATGTTAATTTGCCAGTGTACTTTAAGCCCTGAGAGAAATCTTCGCATATTTCCCTCTTGTCCTGCTGCTTAAGTGCATGAAAGCTGAGCCACCTATTTAGAAAAGTGCTAGACATCAGCCAGGCGAGGATATCTGAGCTCTAATTTGGGATCCGTTTGAGTGTCAGTGGGCCTGATACTGACCTCACATCAGTGTCAGCTAAGAGACAATGCTGTGAGGATCGATTGTGTAAACGGAGTGTGAGCGAGAGCAGAATCAGGCCCATTAAACCAACTGCAATTCTCAGCTTTTTTGTTGCCCTCTGTGCCAAACCCTGACTTTCCATTTCACTCCAGCCTAAATGAAGGAAAGAACAATGAAAAACAAATAATGACTGCCCGTTGGACTCCAGGCTTTGATCATCTGCACAAGAAGGAAGACATTGTGGTTGCTAAATCTCATTGCACTGGGCCAGGGGGTGTCTCCGAAGCATCGGCTGTCAGCCTACAGACAGGGTTAGTTTTAACACAGATTGCATACCTGTTGCCTCCGTAGGGAGGGCTGTATTTGTACCACATGTATTAACAGCTGCCTGCCACAGGAGTTTGCAAAAGAGGGTTTGGGATCAGTGCAGGAACGCCAGGGAAGAGCCCTGTTAACTGCAGTCCAGGAAGGAGCGTCCAATGCCTCTCATGACACGTCAGACTGCATTCCAGGCCGTGAATCTCCTCGTTCTGACAGCGGAATTCCAACCCTGGCTTGGATGTCACTGGCAAGCATCTTCCAAACAGTTTTTGGATAACGGGGACCTCCACGTGCTGACTCTTTTTTAAAGAGGAGGAAAAACATAAACTAAGTTGCCAACGCTCTTGATCAAGGAGCTGTAACGCTGGACACAGAACCGCAGCTCTGGGTTCAGAGCAGCAAACCCAGGGCTTCTATAGAGGGAGAATATCTACCCCGGCTGCTGTGCGTATGTCTCCACAAGTATGCCGGGAGCTTTCCAGGTCTTGGTGATCTTCCATCCTGCAAGCATGACACGAGCAGCCCAAGAACGCAGAGAAAGGATACTTTGAAAAAAAAATAGGAATCCAAACTGATTTATTGGAACACCTTTTGTTTCATCTGGGGACAGGGGAAGATCTGGGGAGGGGAAGGGGTCAAGCGTGAGGAGCAAGTTTTGATGAGAACAGGCACGTTGTACTGTTTCGAACACTGTAAATAATAATAAAAAGAAATCACCACCGCCCCACCCTGAAGCGTGCCTTCACATCATGCTCTTCCTGTACTGAGACTGTGAGATCTGTTTGGGTTTAGGGTCCGACGGCTGCAGTTCTAACTGTTTGTACAGGTCCCTTAGCTCTTTAATCTCCTGTAACACCTTCTTGGCCTGGCTCCAGGTGGAGGAGGCCTCGCCCAGCAACCTCTGCGTCTCCTGCAAGATGCTTTCAGAGTCCGACTTGGAAGAGGAAGAGGTGGTGGTGGCAGCAGCAGCGAAATCTTTTGTCTTTCGCTTCCCTTCCCCATAGCCCTTCACCTCCGCCAGCAGTTCCTGAGTTTTTTCCAGTTTCAGTGCAACCAGTTCCTGTATCCGGGCCAGCTGCTCGGGCTCCCCCGAAGCAAACTGAGCCTCCAGCCCCTTCCTCAGCACTGCCCGGTGCGCAGAAGAGTCCCGGCGAGACAAAATCTCCTCCATGGAGGCACATTTGTTCTTTTCCGAGTGCGAGAGCTTTTTGGGGACCTGCGGGGTGTACATGGTCCCTTTCTCGAAGGCGTCATTGCGTTTCCCAGTTTTGTCCCATGAGATCGCCTCCCGTCTTGGCAGGCTCACTGACCGGCCTTTCTCCGAGGACTTGATGTTCTCCGAATCCGACCGGCGCCGTCCGGCAGCGAGGTGTGCCACGGACTTATCCAGATCTACCCGGAAGCTCTCTTCACAGGTCCCGTGGTCCTCGGGAGAGGCGTCTTCCTCTTGGATGAGGTCCAGTGTCAGCATGCCATCCGACGTTGAGGTAGATGCCTGCAGAGCGTGGAGAGAAAGGCGGGAACTGTGAGCAGATGGATGCAGAGGCCGCCCACCCATTACTTTGAGCGTCACAGCAACAATGGCACTAATCAACCTCTCTGTGCATTTCTAATGAGCCCATCTAGCCCATCCCTGCCAGCGTGGAAACAGGCACCAGGAGGAATGGTGTTGGGTGCGGGGGTAGACTAGTGGCTGAGGCGCAGGACACCTGGGTCCAGTTCCCAGCTCAGACACATCCTCCTCCTGTGACCTTGGGCAAGTCTTTTAATCCACCCCATGCCTCAGTTTCCCACCTGTAAGGCACTTCTGAACTAGGAACTAGAATAAGACATGCCTTTTCAGTTCACACAGGCCAGGAAACAGCCATCAGTCCTCATCAACCCGGGTTGCATTTCAACCCAGAGATAAAAGACTCTGTATCTTCTTCCATCCATTTCAAAATAAATAAATATATAAGGGATTGCTAACGTCGTAGATGATCTATCTGAACTTGTGCCCGGGGTTTAGCCTACGTACCACAGCCATCAAGTGTCCCCGTGTCGGAGGCCGTCTGGAGTGCTGGATTTTCGCTCTGTCGCGGGTCGGATGGGCGAGGTAGCTGTCCTCCTCAACAGTCACCTGCAAGGACAATAAAGGTCATCAAGCATCCCAGTGCCTGAGAAATGCAAACCACAAGCCATCACTCCCTGCCTCTGTAACAGGAGCCGGGTCGATAATTCCTGGTGCATCATTTATTTAACCAGTTTTGTCTTTCCATCTGCGATCTGTCCACGAGCTGATGGCAACATTTTCCAATGTTGCCACTGTACAGAAAAATTTGCTCATTTCTTCAGGGAGGAACTCTCGGCTGGCAGATTGTTTGAATTGCAAACTGCAAATCCGACAGTCAAACATACAGTTTGCAGGTCAGCCCTGGCAAATATGCCAGCTAATAAAAAAACCAGCTTTGCATTATGAAATGCACCAGCGAAACCCAAGAGCTCTAATGTTCGCCGAACACCATTTGAATCAAAACTTGCTTTGAAGTGGAATCAATTATTTGGGACGGACAAAAGAATTCCACTGGCGGTAACTCATCCGAACCTTCCAGACACTGGCAAAGATTCATGTGATGTGCTGTCTGCTCTTGAAAGGCGTTTGCAGACCGCTAACTGGTAGAGCTTTAGGTGGAGCCAAAGGCAAGAGAATTATGAGACTCTAACCACTTATCTGAGGTTTTTATACTGCCACCCATCACCGTATTATCTGACCAGCTTCAGTGTAAAACAATTCACAATAGGGAAGTCCCTAGACTTGAATTATGGGTGAATGTGGGCTGGATTGATCACAGGGCATCACACCTAGGTGAGGTCGGCAAGGGTAAAACCACCTGCTAGACTATTAAACCATTTCGAGGCCCTCCTTTGAATTGCAGACCCCATATCTGCCATGGCAAGCCATATGCAAGAGCATTGCTTTCCCAGACTGAGAGCTGCTTGTACCAGTTTAGATAAAGGTGCAATTTTATGCCGATGTAGTTAAACAGATGCCACTTTGCGTGTGGACACTCCTATCAATTTTAAACCTGGTTTGCATCAGTTTTGCTTGTGCTGGTAAATGTAGGCCTTATTTGCATGGCGAAGTTGGACCAATACATCTTTGCTTTTTCCAGCAGAAACTCCCTCGCATCCTCACACAAACAACCTTGTTTGGGTTCATCCCGCACTTTAGTTCACAATAATTCAGCCACTTTGGAAGTGACCGTATTCTAACAGGAGTGAGATCATATCCCCATGCTGGCCTATGCCCCTACAGTTCATCTTCCTGCTGCTATCGCACAGCGCGTTGGTGAACAGCTGGATTGGCCTGTCCGGTTACCTGTGCGCACACCACGCCTACAAGTGCAAGCTGAATGGAGACAGCCAGATTTAAAATGATACAAGTGCACTGTGAGGTGATGAGTCACCCCTGAACTCCACAAGGGGATGAGTCATTCCTGTGTTAGACTGCAGCCAATCCCCAAGCTGGGAGCCGGTCAGGTGACTCTCAAGGCGGGTATATAAACCTCACAGGAGAAAGAGCAGCTCAGTATGCCCAACGTAGCTTCGTGGCTTGGAATCGTCCCGTGCCGGAGAGAAGTGACAGACTTCATGGGCCTTAGCCTGCTCCAGCCCAGCTCCCAGCTCTACTCTTACCTTGTTCCCACCCTGCTCTTGACTTCTGATTCCAGCTCTGACCCCCGGGCCCGACTGCCACCGCTCCAACCTCTAGGCCTGACCCATTCTCGCCTCAGTCTCTGACATGCATCCACATAGGGCTTTTCACTGGCTTAAAAACCAGCCTGAGTTAACCTGGTGCAACTTCTGGGTGCAGGCAAGGCCTTGCTCAGGGCCTCATTCTCATCTTCACCCCATTGCATCACACTTGCCATGGGAAGGGACCTTAAATGGGGAGGTGGGAGGGATGGGGCGGAGGACGCTACTCTCCGGGTAGTTAAAAATACAAGGCCCAAATTCCTCCTTGGCTATTAGCTAGGGCCTGCGCAGACACTTATCTAGAGCCAGTCCCTGCCCCGAGGAGCTCACAGTCTAAACGGACAAGACAGACAATAGGGTGGATTCCTGTGCACTTTAGTGAGGGCAAGATGGGCCTCGCATCTCGTCTGTTGTCCAGGTGACCCCCTGGGTGCTTTATGGGGCTACGTCTCAGGAGGCTGTTCTCCCGGGATAGCCAGCCCCTAGGAGTTGCCCGCGGCATATGGACGTCATGCAGCACGGCATGTAATCACTGCTGGCTTATTACGCGCTAGATGGTCACAGAGTGTCCGCCAGAGCCAGCGTGGCAATCGCCGATCCCCCCCACGCGCCGATTGCCATTAGCCAAAGCCCAGCGGCTTTGCACCATTGGGTCTGAGGCTGAGAAAGAGGGATGTGCTTGCGCCGGGGTCGGAAGCGCGGGGGGGGGGGCCTTTCCCACCACGGGTTCGTCTACACAGCCAACGGCAGCTCGCAGCAGCCAGGATCACAGCAGAGCTCATGCTACTGTACTAAGAATAGTGGTGCAGACTGTGCTGGTAAGTTGTGGCTCGTGCTCTGAAGCCCACCCCAGGCTTCACAGCCCGAGCCACAACCTCTACACAGCTATTTTTAGCGGTCTGCTGGCCCAGGCTGGGGGACCGGCTGCTGTGCAGACGTACCGTAGGCAGGAGCGCTGAAGCCAAAGGCTTCACTGAAGATTAAGGCTGAGATGACGGAGCTGGGGCCCAGCCCCGAGAGAACTTCTCACCTCATCTAAGATGCGGTTTTTGGCTCGGGTGATGGCGGAGTTGAGGGCGTTGATCCAGGACTCTTTCTCCTCCGGACTGACGGCCAGGAAGATCAGATTTGGTGCCTAGGAGAGAGGGAATTCATGTCAGCGCTGTGTGCAGCGCCTGAGCGTCGGCTCGGTCCCCGGCCACAGTGAAGCCACCAAGAAAAGGGTGTGGGAATATGCGCAAAGCCCGGATTCTCCGCTAACGCAAACCAGCGGAGCTCCACCCAGGACACGATTTAGGGTAGCAGAGAACCAGACTGGGGGGGTCTGTTTTATTTCTCGGGAAGACGCACACCCAACCAGCCAACCCACGTCTGCCACTAACAGCTGAAATGTTTCCACTCTCGCTAAATGGTTCAGTTATTGGTGAAGGGTCTGGTCCACGTTGAGACAATCCCAAATGCTTTGCCTGTCCCTTCTTTAGACTACATAAGAATGGCCATACTGAGTCAGACCAAAGGTCCATCTAGCCCAGTATCCTGTCTTCCGACAGTGGCTAGTGCCAGGTGCTTTAGAGGGAATGAACAGAACAGGTAATCATCAAGTGATCCATCCCCTGTCGCTCATTCCCAGCTTCTGGCAAACAGAGGCTACGGACACCATCCCTGCTCATCCTGGCTGGACCTATCCTCCATGTATTTATCCAGTTCTTTTTTGAACCCTGTTGTAGTCTTGGCCTTCACAACCTCTCACTCCAAGGATCTGGAGTTAAATGATTGGCTTATTTAATTATAGAGGCCAGAGGCCTGGTTCTGCTGCCATTACAAGTCAATGGCAAAAACTCCCTGGCCATCACTCATCACTGCAGGGTCTACTGCCTCCAACAGATGGAGGTTCATAGGTCTTAAAGCCAGAAGGGACCATTGTGATGATCTAGGCTGACCCTCTGGCCAGAGAATTCCTCTCAGGGATCCCTGTGCCCAGTCCAATAATTTAGGGATGGGGGGCGGGGGAGACACTAGATCTTGGAGAAAGGCAAAAGAGGGGATTGGGCTGTTGACTCATGCTGCCATAGTCAATACAGCCTGGTCTCTTGGTGAAGGTGAGCACCAGCTGCGTAGGAAGTTGTACCGTGTTTCCAGGCTGTTTGGAGTGTGCTAGCGTGAATTTGCTGTGGTTCTTTTTGCTTCTGCTTTTGGACTTCCTGAGCTCTTCGCATTTCTCATAATCACTCAGGTCAAACACTTCCTGGATGTTTTTTTCATCTTTGACCTACGAAGCAAAAAGTAGCAACTGTCAGTGGCAGGCCACAGCCGACAAAGGTCTTCCGCTCCAGGCTGGCTACCGGTAGGATGGCTTTGCTAGAACCACTCAGGGTTTATACATTTATAGCATGTGTGGTGTAACTCTCTGTGTGTGCTTAGAATTGTTTTCTGTTGTTGGAGCTGCACTGCATAGCTACAGAGCCCCACGCCCGATGCTAGAACACTGTCTGTAGTCCACCCAGTACTGATGTCAGAGTAGTATACTCATTTATTTTTGAGGGCACCTTCCAGTGGCACACTTTGGAGTTAGGTGTCCACCTACCCTTTTAGAGGAAGGGTGTGGTTAGAACACTAGCCCGGCAGCTAAGAGATCTGGGTTCAAATCCGTGATTTGCTGCTGGCTTCCTGTGTAACCCTGGGCAAGTCACTTTGTCTGCCTCAGTTTCTCCTCTGTATAATAGCACTCTATCTCGGGGAGTTGGGGGGTTGTGAGGATCACTATATTAAAGATTGTGAGGGCTGCTCAGGTCCTACAGTGATGCGGGGTCATATAACTATCTCAGGGACCTGATTCCCATCGAAGGTCAAATTCTATCTAACCGTCCTTTGCAACTTTGAAAACCTGCTCCTTTGATTTCTACCCTAGTCTGGGATTTTCAAAGTCAATCTGCCTTGTGCGTCTCTATTTAGACCCTTATGAAAATCTCCTCCTTAATTCCTGGGGGATTTCAGGGGGGGGGGCACAGCCCCCAACTTCCTTAGCCCCCTGGAAATCACAGCCTGAGCGCTAGGCACTGTTACAATTTTTAAAAGTCATACACACAATGAAATGAACAATGTAAATTGCAACATGTGCTGTAAGGAACCTGTTAATGACCCCCCCATGGGCTTAGTGCTCATGGCCAGTGTTTCCTAATATAGTGGTGGGTATGGGATTCCTCAGTGTTTCATAGAATATCAAGGTTGGAAGGGACCTCAGAAGATCTAGTCCAACCCCCTGCTCAAAGCAGGCCTAATCCCCAGACAGATTTTTGCCCCAGATCCTTAAATCACCCCCTCAAGGATTGAACTCACAATGCTGGGTTTAGCAGGCCAATGCTCAAACCACTGAGCTATCCCTCCCCCCCACAACTTCTTCTGGCAGTGGTGGGATCCCCATGTGAGACAGCTTGGGCATGGCTTCCACAACACCAATGGAAATCACCAGCAGAGGTAGCTGCTCAGCTCTGAAAATCGAGCTCCTCGGGAGTCTTAAACTGGGCCTTCAAAATCAGGGCCCCCTCCCGGACCATAAGTCCCAAGAACCCCCTTCCCCGTCCAAGAGAACCAAACCTTTCGCCCCGTCTTGCGAGATGAATAAGATCCCACTGCTTGGCTTGCGGGGTGGGTTTGCAGAGAGCTCTGTGCCACGCAGCGGGTTACACACACCCCACGGTGGCCATTATCTGCAGACAAACGTGTCAGAAAAAGCTACAGTTCTCCCTTGGACTCTCACAACTGTTCACATCCCCTCCCTGGCTAACACCCCTCCCCACCACTTGTGCATTGGACCAGACAGCGGGCATAGGCTGGAGGAAAGAATATATCTAGTTCTGTGTTGAAAAACGTGGCTTTGGTCTTGTTTCCCTGCCTCGAAAATCAACTCCAAGTGGTGCCAAAACACTGCACACGATCTGCTGAGCTAAAATTCAGGCACACTCCACCTTCCGTATCGTTTTTACACCAGTGTCCCCCTGTTGACCCCGCCAAACCCGACTGCGCCACACCAGCATCAGCAAGGGGCGCTTCATCTTTGTGCACGCGCTTGTGTCCCTTTGTGTGTGCGTGTGCAGGCGTGCGCCGGAGCGTCTGGAAGCGAGTGGGCGTGTGTCTCTAGATTAGCAGATGCAATCGCATTAGCTCTCAGTGCCTTTTGGAAGATGGCACAACAAAAGTTCTGGAGGATAAAGATTAGCACTTTCTATTTTTAACCTGGCTGTATTATGACAGCATGCACCGCCAGCTGATTCAGGAGCCAGTCCCACGTTTCTGATATGGCAAAGAAGCCACATCCCCTGTTGCTGAGCCTCATCCATCATGAAGAGGTGATCAGGAAAACACCATCAAAGCACAAAACTTCAGGGCACAGGCTACAGCAGCCTGGAACCCAGACAATTACTGGCGGACATGGACTGCTAGCCTAGCTCATCGGCCGCTTCAACACACAGTATGTTTATGCAACCCCTTCAGAAGAGAAGGCATTTTCAGGGCCTGATTCTCATTTATACTACGGCCCCTTTATGCAGCCTCCACCTGACCTATGCACCTATATGACCCCCATTATCACAGACTCTAATGTATTTATCTCCACAGCCCTCCGGGGGGGGCAGGGTGGTGCTATTATCCCCATGGTACAGACGGGGACACTGAGGCACAGAGCGAGGGAGTGACTTGCCCAAGGTCACAGAGGACGTAGGTGCTAGAGTAGGGCCTAGGCTAGTTCCGTAACGACTGGGCCACCCTTCCAGTGCAAAGGGCCCGTAATGTGGGTATAACTGTAATTTACATCCACTGTAAGGGCTTTATGGAAGAGGGGACACCTGGAGTGGAGCAGGGGCTGTGAATCAGCCCGTGCATTCCTCCCCAGGGGGATTCCCGACCACCCAGATGGATACATTGGGTTGGGGGCTGGGGAAAGGGTTTGGCCTCTTGCATACAACAGGGCCTGAGTCCTGGGCCTCCAGGCTTCATCTAATCTGAGCCTGCCCTCATTATAGGATGGGATTTTCAAAGGAGCCTATTTGAGTTAGGCGCCCAGCTCCCACTGATTGTCAGCAGGAGCAGAATTGGGCCCTACAAGCAATCATGGGGCTTTGTAATGGAGTTTGAGCAAAGATTGTCATGGAAACCATGTAACTATCTATCTATCCATACATGAACAAGGCAGTATATAAATAAAACCCAACTGTGGGCTAGATCCCATAGTCTGTGCACCGTAGAGGTTTTATGTACTGCCAGTATCTTCCGAAACGCCGTCTCTTTTGAGGGATCCAGTTGATCGCTGCCCTGTTCACTTGCGATGGGCATAGAGACCTTCCCTGCTGTCACAGTCCAGCCAACAAATTACTCCTAATTCCAGATGTCAGCTCATTTAGGACCATGGGACTTCACTGACCCATAATTCCTTTATGGATGCAAGAGCTCGCCCCATCGCTGCCAAGTTTGCCACCTGTCATGGGTGATCGAGAAAGCGCATCTCAGATGGCTTGCTTCTGGCACGGATTAACGCCTACAAAGTTCTAGAGAACTCAAGTGCACAACAGGCCCAAACCAAGACCCTGGATTCAGCCACCCTTCTGGGGAGGTTAAAAGTCAAACATGGGACTGGATTCACGGTTTGCAAATGGCCCCTGTCTTGCTGATGAGTTGAACAAACACCTCAATATCAGGGCACCCCTGAAGCTTAGCACATTGAAATCCAGATTCAGCCAATCTTTACAGAGAATGCCTCACAGTGTATCACTAGAGTAGACAGTGGCATGAATAACTGTAATACACAGCAGAAACTGTCAAACTGTGGTGGTTGGCTTAATCCGGCTCCCTTTTACAGGGCCGGTGCCCCTTGTCCCCCCCCCCCCGGCGCCCCCCCCCCCCCGGGGCCCCCCCCCCCCCCCGCGGCAGCTTCCCCCTCCTCTGCCCTGAGTCCCCCTCTCCCCCCCGCGGCAGCTTCCCCCCCACGGGGAGCCGTGCGGCAGCTCCCCACCCCAGCTCACCTCTGCTCCGCCTCCTCCCCGAGCACGCCGCCCCCGCTCTAATTCTCCTCCCCACCCAGGCTTGCGGCGCCAAACAGCTGATTGGCGATGCAAGCCTAGGAGGCGGGAGAAGTGGAGTGGCGACCGCACGCTCGGGGAGGGGGCGTAGGAACGATGTAAAAAAAAAAATTGGGGGCACCGCTTTTTCGCGCCCCCAAATCTTGGCGCCCTAGGCAACCGCCTAGTTTGCCTTAATGGTAGCACCGGCCCTGCCCTTTTATAATACAGTCCTCAATGACATGATCACTGTCTTCAGTTCCGTGATCACTGACTGGTTTTCCCTCAGGACCCCGGCCTCAGTCAGCGCACAGAATGGAGGAGGCTCACTTAATGAGCAGCAAGTCAATAGTTTGTTTTCTGCTGGTTACTTGCGCCCGTTGCTCCAGCTCGATGCCCAGGGCCTGGTTCTCATTTATACAAGGCTCTGGCAGTGGAAAGGGGACGTAAGCTGAGTGGATCTGTGATTTACGTCCATGTGAAGGTGGCTTTGTGCTGCCAGAGTGGTGTGAAGGGGATGTGGTGGCACTGAGAAATCCGGTCCCTTCGCAGTGACACACTTTTCACACCTGTGACATGGTTTTCACAAGCCGCCAAAGGTGCCCAAAGCCTCGGATCACAACAGGACTTAACAGCTGATCCCTCCCACCTCCCTGCTGCCTCGAGATGGAGCGAGAGAAATAAGCAGAGAAGCAAAAGTGGATGTGGATTCAGTGAGCAAACTGCAAGGCCAAAGAGAGACGCTGACAGGGAACCATCCACTTAGGTATTTCAAAGGTACCAGCCGGCCACCTCTGCCCCACGTGGGAAAGTCAGACTGACACAAAAAAAGGGGCAAGTGGGTGGAAATGTATCACGCCCATGAGTCCTCAGCCGCATTTCAGAGCAGAGAACACTGACAAATACACCCTCCTCTGAAATGAATCACCTGAAACAATCACCCTCAGCAAAGCCCGACTTATCAAATCCCAGTGAACTGAGTGTCCCAGTTGTCTGCAGTTTGGTTCTGTCCCTTAGAGCTGCCACCGCCTTTGCCTGAGAACCTCCCGGTCTGCAGCCAGCACAATCGCTTGAATGCCAAATAGTTCACAAGGCTGGCTAGCTATCGCCTTAAAGACGGGGCTCCAGGCATATAGCCTCTTCTGAGCCAGGGTGTCTCTCTCCACTTTGCACCATTCCATTCAGTACGGTGTTTCTGGCGTGATCAGCTCGCCCCACCATTCAGGCCGACCCTCGGTTTCTCCAGATTCCCAGTGCTCCCTGAGACGTCCAGATGAAGAGGGTTATAGGGGATATGCCCAATTCTCTTCTTGTGTAAACTGGAGCCGTTCCACTGATTTGGATGGACCGCCAATGACCCCAGCAGAGAACCTGACCCTGTGTCTTTTCAGATAGTCAAACAACATACATTTATTTGGAAGAACATTTCAGGCTGCCTAGAGGACCTAGGAAGGATGCCGCCGAAGAGGCTTAATGAAATACCGCGGCTTTGGTTGTGGAATCTCCATCTCTGGAGATATTTAAGAGTAGGTTAGATAAATGTCTATCAGGGATGGTCTAGAGAGTATTTGGTCCTGCCATGCGGGCAGGGGATTGGACTCGATGACCTCTCGAGGTCTTAGAATCTATGAATCTATTCCTACCAGGGAATGAAGTGCAATTTCTCCTTCAGCTCGAGTGATCTGTAAGGAGAACAGCGAGGAGCGGAATAATGCTCTTGGGGATGACCCAACCCAGCTAATCTCTCCGGAGTAAACCCCAAACTCAGAATGTGCATTAGGATTGTTCGATTTTTTTTTCCCCTCAGTTGAAAGAGTTTGAGGCTCAGATTTTCAAAAGTGAGTAGTGATTTTGGGGACCTCTTTTCTGGGGGGCCCGAACCTGAAACCCCCTTAAAGGGGCCTGATTTGCAGAGTGCTGAGTCCCCGTGCCGGGGGCAGATCGTCAGCTGCTGGAAACTGTCATAATTGCTAATGGAATTAAAGTGTCTCAAGTTGGGCACCCAAAGTCACTAGCCACTTAATTCTTTTGCGAGAAACAAAATAGAAGGTAAAAAAACATGGTGATTTATGATTAGCATAATTCTAATCTATATTCTTTGTACTACTCTAATCGTGTACCCAGATAAACACCCATGATCTAATCTCTCTATCTAATCTGAACTGCTTCCTTCAAAGGCTGTAAAACAAGGAAGGCTGTCCCTGGGGATTGGGAATGGGAGATGCAGCCTTTCTCCTTTAGCATTTTGTCTTCGAATTTTGCCCCATTCAGTTGCTGTGTATTGGCTTATGTGAAATGAGTTTGGTTGGGTCTCAGCCCAGGTCCTAGGAGGTAATGCCACCATGAGAATCAGCCTGACTCTCTCCAGGCAAGGATGCAAATGGAGATCGAGCTTCCCCCTCCCTCTCCCGGGCAGGGGTGAGACACGTAGCCAAGGCAGGTTGGGGAGGACGCTTACCCTGCTGCTATATTTGGTCTGCTGAGGCCTTAGGTCCCCAGTGCTATCGACTGGGCATGTTTCATCGCACTAAGATCCACTGCCATCCATGCCACTTCACTGAAGCCAATGGATTTGCACAGGTTTCCCTTCAACTGGTAGCTCTTTGGGGCAGGGACGGTCTTTGTGCTCTGGGTTTGTACAGCACCGTGCCCAGCGGTGTCCTGGCTAATGACTGGGGCTCCTAGCCACGACCACAACACATGCATCCAAAGAATTGGGTATTCACCCACGAAAGCTCATGCTCCAATATGTCTGTTAGTCTATAAGGTGCCACAGGACTCTTTGCTGCTTTTAGCGACATCAGGGGACAGTAACTTGTTGTGTCAAAGGGGCAGTATTAACTTGTTTGTATTGGGATATAAAGATGTATCTCAGAGGGAGTATCTTTGTCTGGCTTAAGGAAGGAATGGAAAGTCCTGCCGTTCACTGAGCTGGTCCATTGTTACAGGCATACACGTAGTAATGGTCCAGTTGAGTCTGTGGGATACTAGTACCGTGCTTTGTCGATAATAAACCTGGCTGGGTGCCTTCGTCCCTTAACGGATCTTGTGGTCATTGGATGGTTCGCTCAAGGTCTGCCATGCCAGTTGTCTGCGCAGGGCTGGGGCAGCACACAGAGGGAACACACGCACGCAGCCAAACATCTATCAACATCTTACCACACCCATCACAGGTCTGACATCTGGGCTGTAAATGCTCTGTCACCTCATGCAAGTCACTTCACCTTTCTGTGTGTCAGTTTCCCCATCTGTCTCATGGGAAGAATAATACTAGCTCTCCTTTGTAAAGTGCTGTGAGATCTGCTGATGGAAAGTGCTCGATGAGATGTTGGGATTCTTATTAGAGTGCGCCTGGTCCTTGATTGGAGTCCCTGGTTCTTAAAGCTAAAACTCAATGCATTGAGATGATGGTGATTTTATTATAATAGCCACTGGGAGTCCCAGCCATAGGCCAGGACCCCGGTACTGGGACCTGTACAAACACAGAACAAAAGATGGCTCCTGCCACACAGAGATGAGAATAGAATTCACTGGTAGCAAGGCGAGAGGCTTCCCCGCTTCTCCTTTTAGCTTCGGAAAACAGCTTAAGTAGCTAAGGATTTTCTTTTCCTTTGCCAAGCAGATCCAATTAGGTGGACAGAGAGGTAGCCAGTGTAGACAATGCGGTGATGAAATGACCTAATGAAGAGCGATGTTATCCTTACAGCAGCTGGGCCATTAATCCAAGTTTGCAGTACCTGTAAGTTTGATCCTCAGTTGTCTGACGTGCGAATGCACTATGCATCTATAGGGACCTATCAAATTCACAATCGTGAAAAACTTGTCATGAACCGTGAAATCTGGGTTTTGTGTACTTTTACCCTATACTATACCGATTTCACAGGGGAGACCAGCGTTTTTCAAATTGGGGATCCAAAAAGAGGGTTGCGGGAGGGGGGTGTCACAGGGTTATTGTAGTGGGGTCGCAGTATTACCACCCTTACTTCTGCGCTGCCTTCAGAGCTGGGAAGCCGGAGAGCGGCGGCTGCTGGCCAGGCACCCAGCTCCGAAGGCAGCACCCCCCCAGCAGCTGTGCAGAAGTAAGGGTGGCAATACCATACCAGGCCATCCTTACTGCTGCCTTCAGAGCTGGATCAGGACCCCTCGAGTTACAACACCGTGACATTTCAGATTTGAAATAATGAAATTTATGATTTTTAAAATCCTATGACCACGAAATTGACCAAAATGGACAGTGAATTTGGTAGGACCCTATGCATTTAGCTACCCGCCCACCTGCTAGCAGAGGATAACCAGAAAAAATTACATGAATAATTATAGTCCATAGCTCTCATCTGGCACTTTCCATTAGTAGATCTCAAAGTGCCTGAACAAGGAGGTTGATATAAAAGATCTGCTCTAGGAATTATTTTGGGGAAGTTCTATGGCATGTGTTATACATGAGATCTGATGAGATTATCACAATGGCCTTGGAATCTGTGATAGCATCAGATAGGGAAACTGAGGCAGAGAGACTTGCCCACTGTCACCCAGCAGTCCAGTGGCAGAGCCAGGAATAGAACCAGGAGCCCTGAGTCCCAGTTTAGTGCCCTGTCACATAGGGCAAACTGCCTCCCTGAATGATTTAAGTTACCCTATACACATAGCGAGACTACAGGATATCTTTAGAACAGAAGACTAAGCTTCATATTTATCTGGTACTTTGGGTCCCAGATGTTCCCCCGACACTGAAATGTAGGCCCCTCTCAGTGGAATATGTGAGCTGTTTAATACCATGCAACAGTTTGGGGCAGGAAGTGAAATGAATACTGTCACCATTCGAAACTCCAGGGGGAATATAGGAAGGCAGAATGTAAACCCCTTGACTTACAGTTTGGCTAGGACACACCAGCGCTTGTGAAAAATGCCCTACTAACTACAGTGACCCCAGGGATATGGGATGCCACATGCCCAGGGTTTTTCACATCTTTTCCAAAAGACAGCAGGTCTGAAAGAAGCCCAGTGCCTCTTTAGATTTACATATCCCTGATAAAGGCCTACAGAACAAGTGGGACAGAGAAAGTAGATCACATGCTTCAATTGACCCTTTCTGATAAGACCAAGGAGCTGCTCAGTGCAACCAAAAGGCAACCCTGCTGGAAACTGATCAAAGGAATTTTTTTTAACAAAATCCAAAATTTTCCTTTGGAACCCTCAGCCACATGATATAAGTGAGTTCAAGAGCTTAGTAGTCCTCTAAAAAGTCTCTTTGCTAATGAGAAATCCAGAGTTCCATTAGCTCAGGAATTCCTGGGTACATGGTGCCACAGTGACCCTAGGCATGTCATTTAATTTCTTCATGCCTCAGTTCCACCATCTGTACAATGGGGAGAATGACACTGCCCTACCTCTCAGGGGGCTGTGAAAGAGAATGCTGCATCCAGTGGAAACTCCACAGGGGATTCAAGAAGGCAGGATACAGCCCCTTGAAAGACAGTTTGCCTCAGATCACCACATCGGATCCATTCCCGCTTGGGAGTGCTCAAGTGCTCCTGTCCCTACGAAAAACCCTCTTACTTCAGAGCACGATCCAGCCACTCCTTTAAGGGGGGCAGGAAGAAACTTCCCAGAGCAGAAGGGCCATTATTCCATAACTGCCCACTGCAGGTGGCATAGGCCCCTTCCTCTGAAGCAGCTGGTGCTGGCCACTGTTGGAGACATAGTACGGGGTGGCTGGTCCTTCACTGCAGGGCCCAGCCTCACCTGTGACTGATCCGTTACCTCCCAGCGGAGACAGATCACGCTGCTCAGATGAGGAGAGCCACAAGAAGTAAGGGGGTTCTGAGGACAGCCTGCTGTGCTCTGCTGGGGGAGGAATACCTTTGTTTTGTTGTTACTTTGTGAATTTTCCCTTTGGAAAATCAAACTGCGCCCTGAGGGAAGGGTCTGAACAGACTGTAGGGGTGGTATCAGTCAGTGCTTAATTTGTAATGAAAGAGGTGCCCGGGCTATGAACTGCCAAGCCTAGAGGTGCCAGCCCTGGCAAGCCCCGGCACAAATTAAACACTGAAATCAGCCCTTACAGACCAGCATCTGCGCTAGGCTAAACAGCTAGGAGCTCTTTGCTGACAGAGCATTCCCTAGGTGCATGTTTTAGGGCTGTGAAGTGCGAGCATCATGCAGTTGGAGGCTCTGAATATCTTGCGTCCTTCCCTGTCCCCTCCTCTCCCAGTCCCACTTGTCCCTTGGCTTGGCTATTTTTCTTTCTTGCACATTCCTTGTCAGCAAAGGTCATTTCCAAGATCAAACTCAGCCCAGCAGGGCATTTGCAAAGACCCATGTCAGCAGCAGGGAGAGAGGAATTTTTTCAGACCCACCTATGCTAGGGTTCCCCGTGGCATCCCACACTGTAGCAGCCCAGAAAGTGAATGGCTCAGGGAACTGGGAATGGGATTTTGGTTGGGGTCCTTGGTTCCCATCTGGTCCTGGTTGGGAGGGGCCGGCAATCACTCCTATCTAATATCTGTTGGGTGAAATGAGTTGGTGGGTCTCGGCTTAGTGCACAGGTCACACAGGGTATGTCTATGCTTCGAGCTGGGGGTGTGATTCTCATCTCAAGCAGGCCTACTCGCACCAGAAACAGAGTGGTGGAGAAGGGGCAGGACGGGCTAAGTGCCTAGCATCTGGGATGGGGACCGATTCAGGATGGCTACCTCTTCCCACCGCGGCAGCTAGCCCGGGGGTGTCTCCTCCAGCAGGAAATCACACCTTCAGCTTGAAGCGCAGACGTGCCCAAATGCATCGCTGTCAGGCCCCCCCCTTCCCCCCGTGCGGGCCGTCCCCGCAGAAAGCCCAAGGGGCGAATGGGGAAGCTTGCGCCCTTCCTCTGTGCATACAAAGGGATTCCTTCTCCAAGGGATCAAGTTGGCACCTTTCATAAGCACTGAAATAACAAATAAGAGCGAGGGCTGGGGGTGGGGGACTGTTCCATGAATGGAACATCCACTAACGACTCTTACGATGATGAGGATTTATATTATAGGAGCTTCTAGAGAGCCCCGCCGAGGCGCAGGCACCAATGTGCTGGGGGCTGCACAGAGACATAGGACCAGATCCTTAAAGGGATTTAGGCACCTAAAGATGGAGCCAGGTGCCTAAATCCCTTTAAAAATCTGGTCTGGGAGAGTTTACAATCTAAGTAGACAAGACTGACAAAGGGGAAAGTAAGGCACAGACATAACTTGCCCAAGGTCAGGAAGGGAGCTGAGAATAGAACCTAGAGCTTCTGAGTCCTCCTATAGTGATGGCGTCCCTATCCACTAGGCAGCGTTGCCACCCGAGCTGTGATAGATGGGATACTGCACATACCATCCTGCCCTAAACTGGCATCTGGTGGAGAGCGTCCCCCCCTTATCCCCTAACGGCAAATCCGCATCTCCTTGGTGCAGCTACCACACAGGGCAAGATTCTGTGCCCTCCCTCTACTGGAGCACAGCACAGCTCTCACACTCCAGGGGAAGGCGAGGGCTTCAAGTCGCCTTTGCTGGCCCCTGACCCTGGGCTGCTCTGGGGATCGGAGAGTCCCCCCCCACTCCCTGGGAACCTGCCTGAGTTACAGCAGGCTCTGCCATACGAGCCGCGGTGCTGCATCCCTCCTCCCCACCCCCGTGCCAGGGTGTGTGATGGAGTCCTGTGCCGGGCCTGCCCTGGTGGAATCCTCGCCCGGTCAGATCGGGGGCGTTTAGGGCACTGAAGTCCAGATCAGGCCCTTGTCAGCAGAGCAGTGAGTCCACACGTGCTAATTCGGTTTGCCGCTAGCAGGTGGTATTTTGCTGAAATCATCACTCATGCGTTATTAAAACTCCGGCAGCGGGTCAGATCCTCCCCATTCCTCACACACACACATCCCGCATTCCACACCCTTCTCATTTCCTCCCACTGCGCCCTGAGCACTGCAGCGTCAGCCCTATAGCGCAGCGGGAGATAATATCCC
Source organism: Trachemys scripta elegans (assembly GCF_013100865.1). Taxonomy (NCBI): domain Eukaryota; kingdom Metazoa; phylum Chordata; order Testudines; family Emydidae; genus Trachemys; species Trachemys scripta. The sequence goes on from NC_048321.1 coordinate 7,965,931, forward strand.
CAGCTGGGCACAGGGAGACAGGGATCTAACTACCTGGCCCAGGCCTTGTTGGGCAGAAACTTGGGACAAGGAAGCAAAAAACCTGTTCTCAAAGGCTGCTGAGGGGAACTCTTCTGATTATCATCAAGTGAACTAAATCTAGAGGGCCTGGCAGTCATCTACACTTGAGACAGACATGAGGGAAACTGAGGCACAGAGCAGGGACGCGGTTTGCTTAAGATCACCCAGCAGGTCAGCAGCAGAGGCTGGAAGGGAACCCAGGTCTCCAGAGGCCCTGCCCTTATCAATGAGGCCGCACTGACTCCTAGCTTAGAGCTCCCCTCTTGTAGGAGGAGGAGTCGTGGAGGGCTTGCTAACACCGTACTGGCTGTGGACAGAGCAGCCTTCGGGCCGGTCCCTTTCGCCAGCAAATGAAAGATATTTGTGCAGACTCGTGCTCCCGTGATTGCTGCTCCATGCAACCTACGTGAGCGGGGACGCCAGCTGCCGCTTCCACCAGGATGATGCCATGCTGTCTGCAGTCCTGCCCTGAATAGGACATGGTGCCCCCTCCCCGAGATTCTACGCCAGCCCTCGCTCCCAGATCTGCCACTCAGGTCTCCTGCATCCTCCCCACCAATGCTGGGGCCTGGGACCACCATGACACAGCATCGACTAATGCAAAGTGACTTATCAGACTCTAAAGTGACCCATCAGGCGTCCCTTAGGGCAAGAACAAGGCTCTGCCATGCACTTCTACCCTGGGCCGCTCTCGGCATGTCCCCTCTGTGGGGAAGTCCCATACATTTTCCCGCTCTGAGGACTTTTTGAGCAGCAGCATTAGGGCAGAGACAGGACTTCAGAGTAGCAAACCCAAAGGAAACTCTTTGCTGAGCAGGTTAGGTACATAGGCTGAGATCTCAGTGCTTCTCCTGGGTTCTCCAGCCCTGTCCCTAGGGAGGAGACGGGAGGGTGGGAGGTTTAGACAGTATAGAGTGTGGGATCTGCTGCAGAGGGCACAGCAGAGGGGCTGATGGAGGGGAAGGGACTAGACTCTGAGAATGGCGAGGTGGCGGGGAGGGAGTTGGATAAGGAATAGTCCAGGAGGGGGGAACAGTTCCCAGCCCCTGTGCTAACTACCCATCAGGGCTGCCCTCAGCCACGCGGGTCCAGAGGACTTGGTGGGGGAGTGGAAGGTGGGCCATTCAGAACTGTCACACCCGTACACACTCACACGACAGCGCCACCTCTAACACCTTCCAATGCACAACGTGCACGGACACGTCTGCCATGCACGTGCCAACACGTGAGCACGCATGCACGCTACAAGGCACACTCACGCCACGCTCGAGGAGACACGCCACCACTCCCACAACGGGCACATTCTGCCAAACACATGCAACAAGCCCACTCCTCACAAGCAGCAAGCGCCACCACGCACACACAGTGCACAGAGTCAACACACGCTACCCCACAGGGGCTGCGGAGTGCCAGTTAAAGAGCACAGCTGCAACCCCACGTGCCAGGTCACACCACCACTCACTCAGGTTTGGCCCGGCCACCCCACTGTCCTGAGTGGGCCGGGCCAAACCTGAGCAGCGTTGCAACCTAGTGCTTCAAAGTGGATCGGGCTCTGGCCCGGATGGGCTCCCCAGCTCCGTGGCCTGTGCTGTTCCAAACACACACACAAGCAGCACCACCACGTACACAAACAACACAACACACACCTCCCAGGCAGCACACGCAGCTCACCAGCGTTCAGACCTGCTGCAGCAAACGCTAGCCAAGAGCCCAGCCAACTTTTCGAGGGCTCTTGTGCTCACCGAGGCGAAGCTTTCATTAGCGGCTTCAGGAAGCCCACCAGAAAAGCACTTCCTCATTAACATCTTGTTAGCACAGAGTCCATTCTTGACGGCCGTGGGCTTCCTGGCAGGAAGTGGTAGGAGCCCAGCTGTGTGCTGTGTTAGTCTGACTGTTATTCCCGAGTGTAAATCAATAACAAAGCAGTGCTAGAAAGAAGAGAACAATGACCAGAAATGTGGGTTTGGGGAGGGGGATAGGGGAAAGGAATGCAAAATGCCTTGCTGCTTACCAGAAATCAACTCCGACCAGCCTGTGTTTTATTATTGGGAACTTTCTGGCCACTGATCAAATGCAAAATAACAAAGGTTTTGCATAGTTTATGGGACCGATTTGCAGCAATGGCTAAAGATTTGTGTGTTAGGTCGAGGCAATCGGATACACAAAGCCTTCGGCCCCTGCTAGCGTTTGGTGCGCCGATGAACCAGCAAAAGGCGCGTGGCTTTATTAATGGGGGCACTAGAGGCAGAGCAGGCCAGAGAAGTCTTGCACAGATTCCATACAAGAGTGGGGATCAAACTTACATTAAGACTGTTCACATTTCTTATTGACAGAACTCAATACTCTAGGACCAGGGGTTTCAACCCACAATGGGGGCCGGATTTCAGAAGAGCCCAGCTCCGATGTGGGCCCCTAAATAATAATCCCTTGTCCTTACCCAGCACTTTTCCTCAGGAGATGTCACAGCCATTTACAAAGAAGGTGAGTGTCATTCTCCCCATTTTACAGAAATTGACAGGCAACATCAAGGTTAATTTCCTAGTTAATATGAGATTTAAGAGCAAGAGGCCCAGGTCCTCGGCTGGTGCAAATCCACATAGCTGCCTTTGATGGAGCGATGCCAATTTACACCGGCTGAGGAGCTGTTACTGTAACAGACCCTGGAGTCTAGTCTCCCATCAGCCTATGCTCTCTCTCTACTACCCAGGGATGTGAGACTGAGATTTTACCCCAATGTCTAGGCAACCTCCACAAACTATCCCTGTTCACATCTCCTTGAGGGGCCTGCTCTTCCGATCCCTCCTCAGCTGCATCGTCCCCCTTCCCCTCACCAGGAGTGTTGTCAGTGGAAAGCTATCTCAACTCAGCAGGAAAGCACAGCAGTGGCTCCATTTCCTCCATTGAGCGTAATCTGGTGTGTGAAAAAAACAGAAGAGGCTGCGTTCTGTTCTGCTCGACCAACGCAGATTTATTAACCTATTTGTAGGTGCTGCAGGCGCCTGCTTCCATGAAAGCGAGCGTGCACAGGATGGCCAGGGAGGAGATGAATGGGGAACTGGCTACGGGCCTGCTGCTTGGAGCGGGAGGAAATGCTAGCTATCAACGTCCTCCCATCCGTTCTTGTGAGTTCGCATTTGTGCTCATGAATGTCCAGAGATCCAAAGGCCAACCGCGGCCAAAAGAGAGCAAACAGCGGGGTCAGATCCTAAACGGCACAAGATCTGGTTTAAAAAGAGTGTTATACCTAGAAGTGCAGAGAGAAACCATTTTACGCACATGCAACGCACCACCCACAACGCACCACATGCACACAGGCAGAACACACAGATGTTGCTTGTTTGTCCGCAGAATGTCACATGAGGGAGAACTGCTCCACCCCACACATGTTCATTCATATGTTGAGACTCACAGAGACATATCCCATCTGCACATGTGCCCATTCTTCATTCATGCAAACACACACACACGTTCACAGAGACAAATTATTCATTTTGATGCTGACATACACAGCAGATGTTACCCCTTTAAGACACATATATCCACAAACACGTTATTCTTCCAGGTAGACACATACGTGTTCTCTAATGTGCATTATTCATACCCAAATGCACACAGTCTTCCATGCACATGTTCGTTCACACACATTGCTTCTTGTGACACACGCCTTGTTGTTCCCTACCATTGGATACATGCCTGGTCACCGACACGGATACACATTACTCATTTAGAAACTGGCACTCACATGACTGTTCACATGCAGACATATTGCTCATTTAAACACCTGCTCAGGATACACCAATACTATGGTGATGGGTGATGAATAGATGTTTTACTTCTCCTTACATACATGTTCACTGACACAGACACACATGCTATTCACCGAGACATTGACACAAACATGTGAGTTCTCAGACAGACGCGCAAGTTACTCCGCTATGCTCAGGGATTTGTATGGCCCCCCGTGGCAGAGTCTTGCGCCTGTCTACTACACAAAGACATGGACGGGAGCCGCCTGCCAACAGCTCCTCATCCCCTTCTTAGAGCCTGCCCCTTAGCTCCTCAAAGAAGAGGAAAGTAGCTCCGAGTGTCAGTCATTCTAAACCCAACCCCATCCAGTGCTACTATTCCTGGGCCCGGGCTACTCAGATGTCGATGCCAGAGGCCGGACAGGGCCTTTACATTAATCCTTGACCAATCCGGCAGTAGGTCGCTAACCAGAAGGTCCGTCTGTTTGCCCCCAGTGCTCAGGGGCATGCACGGGATGGGGGAAGTTGGAAGCGGGGAACGCTGCCTGCCCTGGAAGATCTAGACACAGGGTAAAACCCAGAGCCCATTGCAATCAATGGGCGTGGGGAAGGGGGATCCCTCTCCCACACAGTGGGCTCACAGACAGGACAGCTGCCACAAAGCTCACAAGAACAAGGCTGTGCACTGGGGCCTCTCAGCTCCTGGCTATTTCAGTCTCCCACTGCAGACTCAGGAAGGTTATGCAATATGGGTTACATTCAGGTCACCCCTGGGGAGGCTTCTTCCTCCCACACCAGGGCTAGCATGCTAGGGTGAAACCCTGGCCCCAGGGAAGGCCACGGGGGGCTTGCCATTAGTTTCGAAAGAGCCAGGATTTCACCAGACATTTCTGATCCCGCACAACCCGATGGGCAAGCCCTCCCCAGCTCCCCGTCCTCGCCCCTGAATCATGGCTTTCTGCCCTCTTGCCTGGAAATGCACAAACTCAGCTCCACCACAGACGGCTACAAATGAGGATCTTCGTGGGCAGGCCCGGTGATGTTACCGCAGCTGCTCCGAGAATCATAAAGCGTCCTGCCAGCGCCATTAAACATCTGCCTGGGTGTTTCCGCATAATCCCTGCAGCTCGCTGTAAATTTACCATTATTATTGTCTGCCTATAATACAAGCTATTCCCAACCCCTGCCTACCTGCACCGATGGAATGGCTCACGGTATTCGGGTGGAGCAAACAGCGCCCCTTGGCCTATGGGCAGCAAAGTGAATTTCTCGTCTAGGCCCTGATTCAGGAAAACACGGAAGCACGTGCTGAAATTCCATCCAAGTCAACTGGAGTTGAAGAAGTTGATAAAAGTTAAGCGTGTGGTTATGTGCTTTCCCGAACCAGGGCCCCCGTGCAGAAGAGCAGTTAACATGCAATGGTAGGATACTGGGCAGTGAATAAGGAAACATTCTCCCAACCATTTAATGCAATGATCTATCTACGTCTCCATATCTGTATATCTATCTGTCTGTCTATACAGCATACGATTAGTATCAGTCTTTCCATCTACAGTATCTTGCTACAGTAGCTAATCTACCTCTCTGTTTATTTTCTCAGTGTCTATGCATTTCTAATGTGCTGATCCCCTAGTTCCCAGGCATAATTTAGTTTCCAAGGAATAAGCCCCAGCCATGCCCTGTTTCTGTGGCCATTGAGAGCACATTTGGAGTGAGTTGTGAAAAGCTGATAGATGGGAAGCCCAGACCAGGCTCCCCGCAGTTTGTTCTCCAATCATCTCTCCATTGCAATAAACTCCGATCCATACATGCTCTGCCATGCTCAATGATGTCATTAGCCTCTTTGCCAAAGGATCCTTCTCCCTCTGGGCCCCGTTGTTTCTCTTGCTCTTTATTCGAGAACCTGGGTGATGTTACCCGACATGCAGGCAGCGGGACCTTCCCTTGGCCGTACCCGCATGAGTAAGAGCTGCTGGTGTGAGCCGTGCTGCGGGATGGGGCCGAGGGCATAGGGACTGGAACTAGGGGTGCAGGAGATGCTTTTGCACCCCTGGCTTGAAGTGGATTTCATCCTATACAGGGTTTACAGTTTTGTTCAATAGCTCTCAGCACCCCCACTATACAAATTGTTCCAGCTCCCCTAGCTGAGGGATTTGGTTGTTTATGTACATCCTGGCCTATCTCTCCATCCTCATTCACACCTGTAACCCCAGTCTGGACACCGACACCCTCCTCGCTTCTTGTACACGGTGCACCAAGATTTTGTTGTGAAAGATCCATCTGCTTTAAAACAAACAAACAAAAACCCCAGTTGGGTGGATTTACCGATCCCAACATCTGTGAAACAGGGAAGGGACGAGCCACCCCCTGCTAGACCAGGACAGTCACAGACTGCAATGCCTGTGCTCAGAAAGCCACATCCAATTCAATCCAATACATTAAACCCCAAACCCTCAAACTCTTTCAACTGAGATAGGGGCGCTTTGTCCACCCTCTGCGCTAACAGGATGTCAAAGCAGTGGTTAAACTTTCCTTCTGCCCCTTGCTTTGGAAAAACAACTGAGTGATAAGGGACTGGGCTTGGAACCTAAAACCCCAACTTGTAAATCGGTCGGTCTGGCATCCTAGCCCCGCTGTTTTTTCCATTTGGAAAACGATCAGGGCGTGAGGCTGCAAACCAGGCCATTGTGGAACTCGATAACGGAGGGCAGACATCAGGAAATACGTGACTATGGGGAAAGGAGAGATGAACAGCTTAACATTTGCCAAGCAAATCGTTTCATGTATCGGCGCTGGAAAAATGTCTCCCCGCCAGTCCTCTGTGGGAGACTCCGGGGCACCGTTGTGGGGGTTGTTGTTGTTAGAATCGACACACAAACCCAGCCCAGGTCTCGTTTGAACTGACAATGCAGAGCCAGACAGTGAAAAGAGAATTCCCCATAGAAACTTTCCAGCTAGCAAATTACAAGATGGTTAATAAACACCATGGATGGAGACTCCCGGGTTTCGAAGGGGTGTTGGATAAACACTTTGGCTGCTCAATTTGCTTTAGAAAGGCAAAGGGAGGATGGGGGGGTGGGGGAGGAGAGGCAAATTAAACAAATCCTACCTCTTTCTCTGAGATATAAAGCTGATCTCCCTTCAAAACCACATAACGGTTTTTCCAGATTTCCCTAAAAATGCCTTTCCCGCAAAATTTCCGAACCCAGCCGACCTTCTCTGGCTGCATGGATTGCTGGTTTCCATCCTGTGGCCCCTGACACAAAGGGAGGGGAAGGAAGAGAGAGAAAAGGGATTATTAGAGGGTTTATTCCCCTATCCTTCATCCTGCCTTTTTCTCCAAGTTTGTCCCCTCCTCACCCCCACCTTGCCCACTCTCCACCAATGCTGAGACTTAGGTACTTTGCCAGTTTCACTCTGCAGAGATTCCCCCACTGCAGACACGAAGCAAAATTAATAATACTACCCAAGGCATGGAGCGAAAATCACAAGCTCTATCTCATTCTGTGCATGAGACAAGAACGGCTGTGATGTTGCATCCATCTCAACCAACATGCATTTGCTCCCGCGGAGGGAGGAATTCCAACTAATTGATTTTTTACTGCAGTGCAAATTGCATATTTGAGCCTTTGATTAAGAATTTATTCCTGGGGGCGAAATGCAAGTGCAGGTTTTTATTTGTCATCTCTGGAAAGGCACTCAGATAAATCCATAGGTACACTACACAGAGACTCTCCATATAGGGGACACAGGGAGATACACAATGTCTGTTATGTGTGTTTCATGCCTTCCTTGCAATCAAAATGAAAACCGCATGATCCTACATCCTTTTTTACACTACCCAACAGGACTGGATTTCCTGGCAAATTCAAGTCGAGGAAGAGACTGAGAAACTGGAGAGAGAGAAAGAAAGAAGGGGTGGGTCGGGGTTTTTGTTGTTGTTGTTTAGTTTCCTTTTTTCTTTTTGCAAAGAGGGGTGGGAGGAAGTCTCAACCGAACAATAAAGAAACACCCCCTCCCCAATACCCCACAACCCCTCACCCCGAAGAAGAAGCCGTTTCAACTCACCCTTTTTGCAGAATTATTTTTTTTCATCATTCCTTAGTGTGATCAGGCTGGAGGGGAGAGGGGGAGGGGTTTGGGGTGGGGGGGATCAGAGAGCAGCTCCTGACAGCAATGAGGCTGGATTGGATGTGTCTGTTCTTGGGTGGTGGGGGGAGGGTATATGGGAGATGCACAGGGTACCTCCTCCCTCTCTCTCTCTCTCCTCGCCCTTTGTAGCGCACAGAAGCTCTCCAGTTACACTCCAGAGCAGCACACACACACCTCCATGGCCAGGCACATGGGTTTGCACTAAAGGGCTGATTCGGACCCCACAGCTCCATCTATAGCCAGGCGAGTGTGACGTCCCCGAGTTCAGAATAAAGGGCGAATCACAGCCCACAAAGGGGTTTCTTCTTTGTTTCTGACTCACTGCTGGCTTGGAGGGGGGCGTGGGAGCTTTGGGCAGGGCTGGGAATTGTCAGATGTCCCAGGCGAGCGAGACACAGGGCACCGCTCAGCGTGGGAGCCGGGAGCACCCCACGCCGGCTCGGGGGCTGGCGCCCGGGGGTCTGCTGCAGCCAGGGGGGCAAGCCCCTCCCTCCTGTTGGTTTTAAGGGTGGGTGGGTGCGAGGGATACCTCGGGGACGGGAGGGGGCATTTTCGCCAGGGCTAGTGCTTGGTAAAGACGGGCTCACACGGCCACAATTCAGAGGTCAGTTGTCAAACTCGCAGAAAAGGGGGGTTGGCTTGGGGGGGTGTTGCCTGGGATTTGTGGTTTGCTCATTTTGGGGGTCCTACATCGGGTTCTATAATACCCGAACCATCACAGTGCAGGACTGGTGTCATGGAATCGTTGGGGCTCCCATGCCTTGCTGATAGATAGATAGATAGATAGATAGATAGATAGATAGATAGATAGATAGATCGATCGAGGGGGTGTATGGGGATAGATAGATAGATAGATAGATAGATAGATAGATAGAGGGGGTGTATGAGGATAGATAGATAGATAGATAGGGTGTATGGAGACAGATAGATAGATAGATAGATAGATAGATAGATAGATGGGGTGTATGGGGATAGATAGATAGATAGATAGATAGATAGATAGATAGATAGATAGATAGATAGATAGATAGAGGGGGTGTATGGAGATAGATAGATAGATAGATAGATAGATAGATAGATAGATAGATAGATAGATAGATAGAGGGGGTGTATGGAGACAGATAGATAGATAGAGGGGGTGTATGGAGACAGATAGATAGATAGAGGATAGCCTTACAGTGGAAATGTTCCACCTGATTCTTTAGTCTGGCACACACCCACCCTTTGCTGATAGCCGACTATATTTGAACACAAGTACTTTGGAAGTAATGCCATGAGAATACTGATGATGTACTTGTGTTGTGCTGTTCGCATCCTCTTAATACATTATGTGCTGGAAGCAAAAATTGACGTTGAGCACTTAGAATATAAAGTATTTCAAGGCCATTTGCGCGATGGGTCTTTCGCCCCCTTTTCAGTGGCTAGTATGTCTGTGGAGACCCTCGGGGCTGGGGTGTGCACCCCATGTCAGCCCTGGTGGGATTAAGGAGGGCCAGAGAGGCCAGTTAGGTTACTGGGCATTGCCTGGGAGAGGGTGGACCAGGGTTAATTGAAAGTGAAGCCCAGCTGGGGAAGGGCTGGGACAGCACTTGAAAGACAGGAAGCTGCAGGCGGACGTCAGAGGAGAAGTTTGTGGGCATGCTCTGGGAGGCTGGGCTCATTAGGGAGCAAGGGGAAATCTAGGGGAGAGTTACCCCTGAGAGCCTGCCCTGGACTAGGGAGTCTGGTAAGGAGCTAGAAGGGTAGCCACAGGGAGCAGAGTACATGCCCATGGTAAACCCAGAACCAGGCACGAGAAGATGGAGAGGCTTGGTCGAAGGAGTGACAGCGATGGGCACTGAGCAGAGCTGGGCTGCTGGTTATAGGATCCCTGGGCTGGACCCTGCTGTAGGGGTGAGGCTGGCTTCCCCTGCTAGCCAGCAGTATAGTGGCAGAGAGCCCCGCGCTGGGGCTGACAACCGTCCAGAGAGGGCATTTAGACAGTGGTCCTGCTGGACTTCGTAACCCTGGACCGGGGGGGCTGAATGGCCAAGTTACCGAAGGGAGGCTTGCAAAGCAAACCAAGGCAGAGGGCGGCACGCAGTACCAGTGACACTTTCCCAGACTTTAGGGTTGGTCTACACTTACAGCGCTTCTCCCGTCGGCGTGGGGACACCACCTCCCCGAGAAGCGGTAGCTATGGCCACAGGAGACGCTCTCCTGCCGACATAGTTCTGTCTGCGCCGCGGGTGAGGTTGGTATAACTGCGTTGGATTTTCCACACTCCTGACTGATGGAGTTACACCGCCATAGACCACTGCCCCCCTCTCATGTGCTGTAGACCACCGCCCCCGTCTCATGTGCTGCAGACCACTGCCCCCGTTTCATGTGCTGTGGGAGACACAGACTATGTGCAAGAACATCATGGACTGCTAACTAAGATAGAGTCCTATGCAGATTGTCAGCTCCCTCTTTGGGGCAGGGACTGTCCATTAGTACTGCGTTTGTACAGCTCCTAGCACCCGGGGGTCCTGGACCATGACTGGGGCTCCTTGGTGCTACTGCAACGCCAATCACTAAAAATAATAACATAGAACAATACAATATAGAACAATGCATATACACAAAAAGAAGATCAGGAGTACTTGTGGCACCTTAGAGACTAACAAATTTATTAGAGCATAAGCTTTCGTGGACTACAGCCCACTTCTTCGGATGCATATAGAATGGAACATATAATGAGGAGATATATATACACACATACAGAGAGACAACTCCCACCTGTTTATGCTCTCTGTATGTGTGTATATATATCTCCTCATTATATGTTCCATTCTATATGCATCCGAAGAAGTGGGCTGTAGTCCACGAAAGCTTATGCTCTAATAAATTTGTTAGTCTCTAAGGTGCCACAAGTACTCCTGTTCTTCTTTTTGCGGATACAGACTAACACGGCTGTTACTCTGGAACAATGTATATACAGTAACCACACTCTACAATACAGTGAGACAAAACAAATAATAACAATAATGCTCTACTTAAGGCCCTGCTTGAATCACGGGATGATTGTCAAATAATTGCAGTTGAGTTGTGAACAAGATATGGACAATCACAGAAAAGTAATAATGGACCTTTATTCATTGTGGTAATTTGGAAAAGCCGGAGAAGACCTGTTAGTTTGGAACAATATAAACACTCCAGTATTAAGTTATGCCTGCTAATTTTTTTGATAACCAGACATTTTGCTGCGATTATATTTCAGTCATGGATGTGTGAGGCTGACAGGCCAAGCCCCAGCTGCTGTCAGCTCGGATAAATGGGGAACTACTGTACTAATGGGGTAAAAAGTGTGTGTTGTGAACCTCAAAATGTGTGCAAAATTGTGGACTGTGCAAAGTAAACTAATTAAAATAAACAATGTGGTGGAACCCTAATACTGCAGGATCTGCAATTTCTGCAAATTAAGTAGGGCCTTAGATATACTTTCAATCGGCATTCACAGAGCATTATAGCATGAGTTACCAGTGGCTAGGCCCCTAGACTAGGACTCAGGAGACCTGGGTTCTTCTCCCACGCCACTGGGCTGACCTGTGACCTTGGGCAAGTCAGTGGCCCTCTCCGTGCCTCAGTTTCCGCATCTGTAAAATAGGGATAATAATGCTGTGATGTTTAGTGTTACGCTCTACAGTTGAAAATTGCTCTGAATAACTGTTACTGTGTATTTATTATTCTGATTACCTTTACTTTCCAAAGTGAATCCAGTGCTGATGGAAGGAGCTGGTCTATTTGACTCCTGCAGGAGTGGGTTTCTGAGGGGCTCAGCACAGACCTACCAGTGGCTTCCCCATTATGAAGAGGGAAGTAGCTAAATACAGAAGCCAAATGAAAGGTGCCGGGATGAAAGTGAGGTAAAAGAGACAATAATCATAATTTCTAGCTCTCAAAGCAAGGGGGTGTTATTATCCCCATTTCACAGATGGGGAAACTGAGGCACAGAGCGGGGAAGTGACTTGTCAGAGGTCACCCAGCAGGCCAGTGGTAGAGCTGAGAGTAAAACCCAGGTCTTCTCCGTCCCAGTCCAGAGCACTAGCCACATCGCCTCCCTTTCGACAGCAAGACAGCAGAGAATCTTGGGCAGCACCCGCTGTTCTAAAGGCCAAGATGGGCAGCCCCCGAGGCTGATAGCCTCCATCCATGGAACAGGAAATGTGCCAGCTTTCCCTCCCCCTGCCATAACTCTGGTCTCAGAGGACCATTCTCAAGGGACAGGGGAGAGACTATGATGTAGGCCAGCCCCAAGCCCAGAAAAAAAAAATCACGAGTCAGGCCCCCCTCCCCAAAATCAGGAGATGGTCTTAAAAATCACGAGATTGAAGAAAAAAACCCACATTTGCCCAGCACCAAAACTTCAGCCATCCAGGGTCCCGGTGAGCTGCTTATTTTGTGTCCTACGACGTATAGCGGTAAAGCTAACCAACAGGGCACGGTTGGGTTTTCTCTGTGAGTAGCTTGAGCCTCGTGCCGAATAAAGGAGATGGTGGGGTTTTATCCGACAGAGCCCTTCGATCTTAGACTATGTGCTCAGATCCTATGAGGATAGGGGACCCAGTATGTATCTTACTGTGATGGAGTAGGTTCACCCCTCCTCCCCCCGTGGTAATGAAAGAGTTAACTGGAGACTGGGCAATGAACGCACCTGGAGGGTGGGCCCGGCCCAGCTGAAGATGAAGCCCAGCTGAGGAGGGGGCTGTAGGGAGAGTGGGGGACGGACTCTGCACTCCTGCCCTGGGTGCTAGGGTGTGGAAGAAAGGCCTGGAGAAAGGCAGGTGAACGGGAAGCCCAAGAGGGACTCGGGGAAAGGGCCAAGGTAGGAAGGAGCCCAGGGAGGCAGTGAGGGGCTCACGGCCTGCGGCAGAGTCCATCTCCTGGCAACCCAACCAGCGCAGCTGGCCTGCAGCAGGCTCCCTGATTGACTGAATGGTCAGGAAGGGCAGCTGGCTGGCTTTTAGCCCAGCAGCCGCTCTCTGGCTGCTTACTGTGTTGCTGCCTGCAGCTGCCATCCTCCCTGGGCCGGCTGCTGCTCCAGCCCTATTCCCGCCCTGCTCCAGCCTTGTTTCCCCCGCCTGGCTCCTGCTCTGTCCGTGCCACCCTCAGCTTGTTCCTGGGGCCGGCTTCCTGGGGTCGGACTCTGGTTCTGACCCTCAGCGTGGCTCTGACTCCTGGGCTGATTACTGCTTCCTTGCCCTGGCCCTGGGATCGGCTTTGCTCCCCAGCTCCTGCTCTGATCACTAGGCCTGACTGCCCACGGCCCACTTGCTAATAGGAGACCTTCCCTGCTCACCACAGGGGCCCTGTCCGGGCTCCCCTCCCAGCCACTGGGAAAGGTGGTGCAGAAACCCCCTGACACATGGCGAAGAGGGATTGTTGAGTTTGGAGCTGGGCCTCCAGGGAAAAAGTCCTGGGACGGGAGGATGACCCTGCAGAGCCCAGGAAGGGGTGAAGAATCCATGGAGGAGTGAGCCCGGGTCTGGCGGGAAGAGTTACGTTTTGTTTGCGTTTCGTTTATTGGTTTCTCTGTTCCCCTGGAAGGGCGAGACTGAATGTGACCTGGCCTGGGGCCGAGTCACAAGACGAGGCAGACCGCCGCGGGCCCAGAGCAGGTGGCGCCAAATGAGGAGAGCCTGCTACACCAGGCCTGCCACAAGGGGTAAGTCTACTCCGTTATAATTAGATGAATGCATATGGGGATCGGTAGATTCAGAGACGCAATTGTAATGGGAGTCGTGTGTCTAAAACCCCCTTGTTGTTTTTGAAAAGCTCATCCCTTGTCTTCAAATCCTGTGGTGGCACTGGTGCTTCTCCATCTTTCAAAGGAGACATAAAATCCAGGTCCTCAGCACTTGTGGTTATTAACGATCCCCTGGCCTCATCACAGGAGACGGGGAGTTAATCACCGAATTCCAACAGGGTTAACAACATTTTACTTCCCTACAATTCCTCAGTTGGAAAAACTGTTTTTCACCTGTTCTGAGCTGCTGAACACCCTGGCGGTGGCTGCATTTCAGTGCCAGTTGGAGGGATCCCTGCAGAGCAGTATAGGTTTGTAATGCACCTTGAATCACACAACTAGGGGCCAAGTTCTGCTCTCAAAGACAATTGCCTAAATACTGAGTCCATTTGAAGTCGATGCAGTTATTCAGCAACTTGACTGGTCTGAGAGCAATACTTGGCTCTGTGTATTTTGTCTTGGGCAACGTTCTCCTAAGTGTCTCAGGCACTTGGGGCCAGATTTGTAAAGTTATTTAAGCACCTCCAGGGGCAGATAGATGCCAAGTGAGGTTTTCAAATGGGAGGTAGGTGCCCAGCACTTTTGAAGATCTCTCAAGGCACCTCTCTGCGCATGAAGGCACCTAAATACCAGTGAGATCCAGCTTCTAGGAGCCTACGTGTCACTGAAAATCAATGGGACTAGATCATGGGGCTACATCACCAAAGGTATTTAGGTGCCTCAGTCACTTAGGCTCTTTTTAAAAGTCACACAGCTGCTTTAACCCTTTGCCCTTAAATATGCAAACAGACAGGAGATCTCTAGGCGTGAAGGGGCCTTAATAAAAGACCCATGTTGTGCTTTTCTTCAGTGCCTGAAAATCCCATGTCTGTGGCGTGTAGTGTTGCTATGAGGCTGACATCACTGACATGAAACAGGTTTTGTAGATTTAAGTCAGCGGCACTTCTAAATAGAAGACCTGGGATAGCGTCATTTTCCCTGACTGGGTGCCGGGACAGACAGACAGTAGCCATTCTTGAGTTTTTTAGTGATGGAGACAGAAATTGGTTGCAATTGATAGCTGAGGGGCTAGGAGAGGGCCCCCTGTTGGTTGCATTTAAAATTGGACTGATACTCCCAGCATGCTTTGTGTTATTATCACTTTGGCTCCAGCTTTGCTGCTCCCTGCTCATCTAGCAGAGATCAAAGAAAAGGTCAGTAGGTCGCTCCCAAAGGCTTCTTCTGATCTTCTTCTGAATAAACTTTATTCAATGGCTGGCTCCCAATGAGCACCCCACCAATTGGCAGGTAATCAATTTCTCCAGACAATGTGCAATGAAAGGAGCTAAAAAAGAAGCGGCCCTCGCTTTGGGAAAGCTTCAGCCTCGTCTCTGCAGTGCAATTAAGTCTGTTCTATTTGGGTTCTCGTACAATGCTTTACTGCTTTAACGCCCAATCCACTTCCAACGTAAAATGCAGCGACAATGAAACTGAACGGCAAACCCAGGGGGTTAGGCACGGGACTGCCAAAGAAAGGACGAGGGTTCCAAAACCAACCACGTGAATTCTCACTGGTGCCAAGGACCCTTCGCACCACCTGCCTTAAAGTGGGTGCAAATGTTCACTCACCCTGAAAAACTTCCTGACGATTCTACTGAGCGATAACATCCCCCCCGCAGCCCCCCGGGGAGTCTCTCTATAACTGGCTTAGATAAATCTAGGGTGGCCACTGCCGCCTCCCCAGAATACCTGACTTTCTGGTACTTCTGGGCATGGTGTGACCCCGCACGCACAGTGCAGGTGCGGTCACGCTGGTGGGGGCGAAGTGGGGCACTCTTCGGAATGGCCTCCCCCAGGCCCTCCAGGATACCGGACAAAACCACGTCCGGCTTGGTCTCAGTACCAGACAGGACAAAACCATAGAAAAAGAGGAGGGTGCAGCTCAAAACCGGATGAATGGTCAGCATACCTATGGGGTGCTTTAGGAAAGCCATGCGGCTGGGCTAGGAGCTCTGCTTGAATACGCTCCCACTGGGCTACTGCGAGAAAATGTTGGCTCAGATCCTTGGTGGGGTTATACGGGCTTAGCTCTAATGAAGCCAGTGGGGCTATAGAGATTTAGGGGCTTAAATTCGGGTCTTCAGGGGTCAATGTGCAGGGGGAGGGGTACCAGAGGAAATGCAACTTCATTCCACACTGTCTGTTCCCGTGCTCTAAGTGATCAGTAACCTACCAGCTCGTGCCGTGGCTCTCAACCGTTCCAGACGACTGTACCCCTTTCAGGAGTCTGTTTTGTCTTGTGTACCCCCAAGAGTCACCTCACTTAAAAACTGCTTGCTTCCAAAATCAGACCTAAAAATGCAAAAGCGTCACAGCGCACTAGTACTGAAAAATTGCTGACTTTCTCATTTTTACCATATCATTATAGAATAAATCGATTGAAATGTAAATCTTGTAATTACATTTCAGTGTATAGTCTACAGAGCAGTATAAACAAGTCATTGTCGGTATGCAATTTTATTTGTACCAGCTTCACTAGTGCTGTTTATGTAGCCTGTTGTAAAACTAGGCAAATAGCTAGATGAGTTGACGTACCGCCTGGAAGACCTCTGCACGCCCCCAGGGACACGCGTACCCCAGGTTGAGAACCACTGAGCTAGTGGCCTTATCCCTTACTCCATTGCATTAGCCTTTACCCTGATAAATATGCTTGTCCCATGGACGCACAGAAACCACTTTCACGGAAATCAGTGGACATCGCATGACTATAGATCTAATGGGAGAATTTAGCCCCATTGTAGCTACTAATTACCTTGATCCGTAGCATCGTGTCTTTTGTGTAGATTGTGTTCTCAGGTTATTTATATTTCCAGTCTCCCTTTATTGCGGTTGCAGGAAAGATAAAAAGTAATAATTGTGGTGTAATGAGGACTGTGTTGCAATTGCAACACAATCGCTTTGAGTGGGGTGGGGGGTTTCCTGGTCCTGTTTGCAGGCTAAAAGGCTCTGTAGGGACATGTGCAATCTGGGCCTCACAGCAC
>NC_048321.1:7991810-8021056 GCF_013100865.1 Trachemys scripta elegans
GGGATGACAATTAGCGAGGGCTGGTTGGGCCTTTGAAGGCAGCAGCTGTGGTTCGAGTTGCTGAGAGGGCACGGGCGGGCTGTAGCGTTATGGGTGGGGCACGGGGCGGGGCACGGACTCTAGTGGAAAAAGCAGGGGCTGGGGAGTCAGGATTCCAGGGTTCTAGGCCCAGTTCTGCCGCTGATTTGCTGCCTCTTTCGCGCTTTAAAGCAGGAGGATCGGTGGATGGGGCCATTGCACAGGACTTCGCTCCCTAACAAACCACACTACAGCGAAGGGCCCTATGGAAACCTTCCTGTCGGAATAACGCACCGCCCCAGCTTCACCCAGTAACTCCACTGAAATCGCTGCCCTGGGCGGGGGGCTGCAATATGGGCGTCTTCCTTGGCGGCTGTAGCTCAGTGGCCTGAGACGGGGGAAAAGGAGGCGAGGAAAGTGGTGGTGATGCAGGCGCCGGAGGGCCGACTTTGCAGAGCAGGTGGGGGGGCAAATTCATGCCAATGAATTGGGGGAAGGGACGTTGCAACTCATCTCACGTGCACATCCCAGCAGTGAGGAGATGGCCCAGTGACAGTTGCTGGAGAGGCCATAAATCACGCCACACACACCCCTGGCTGATGCCTTATTAAGGAAACAAGGGACCCAGAGACACCTCCCGCCAGGCTTCCTCTCCCCGCCCCTATCCCGCTGGACGGCAGCGTTTCCGAGAGCTGGGAACTCACAGCATCTTTGTCGCAAGTCTGTGAGTGGCCCAGCCGGCCCCCAGCTGCTGTTCATTAGAAGGGGACGCGGCGTCTGGCTGCAGCTGCTGGAGAATCCAGGGTTTGCAGCTGACGCCGGTTGCTTTACCCCACGGGCCGATCGCAGCTTGGCACAGAGCTGTTCGGTGGCGGAGGGGGGAATAGGGGACCATTTGAAGAGATATTAAGTGGCGGGGGGGGAATCAGGGATTCAGCAGAGGCTGTGGTAGGGGAGCCTGTTCCCAACTCCTCTCTCCTCTGCGAATGCGGCTGTTTTGTATTGTACCCGCTGGTAGCTAGAGCTGAACAAACCCCCCGGAGCCGTGTCCATCTCCTGGGATTGCTCCTCCCTGCATGGCTTCGCCTGGCCTAGTCTGGAAAGTCCCCTCTGGCTTCCTGGTTTCTCTCATTGGCTCTGCCGGCTCCCCCTGCGCGGGGTTGGGAAAGATTTTGCGAGAGAATCTGGCACTTAGGAAAGTGATTTAACAGCCCTAGTGCCAGACCCTGGGCAAGCTTGTTCCTTCAGGCTCTGAAAACATCTGTGCTGACCCACACCCTGCCTGCTAGCCCAGCCCTGGGCTCCCACCCAGCTCTGCTGGTGCCCCTCAATACCGATCTGCAGCCCTGGGCTCCTCCCCTAGTTGTGTCTTGACTCACAGCCCCCCCACACACCCCTATCCCATCCCTGGGCTCTCCCCTTCCCACCCCAGTGCACGTCAATCCTGAGCTGCAGCCCCACCTGCTAGTCCAGCCTGGGCCACTCAGGGCCTGGGCCAGTCTCAAGCCTCAGTCCTCAAAACTAGGCTCATAAGTGGTGTATTGGCCTAATGCTGCTGCTCCCTGCAGGGCAGAATCTTGTCCGTTCTCCATCAGTGCATCCCCCCAGCATCGTCTACGCTATATATATATAATTTACTTCACTTCCTGCCCACAAGTGCTGCTGTGTCAAACAGCTGCCACATTCCACCCCAGAGGTGGCTGCATCCTGTCAGTGGCAGTGTCCACCGCGCGCATCCGGCAGTTGGGGACGAAAGGCTCTCGAGAGCTTATTCAGCCCGCAGTCCCTGTGGATCACAACTGCAGCCTGGAAGGATGAATTACAAGGCCCTTCCTGTTGGGCAGCGAACGCCTGCGACGAACCAATAAATCCAGATCTGTGGCAGGATTAATCACGCATGCCAGGGAAAGGAGCGAGAGTCTGAATGGCGGCGACTCCGCTCCCGTGCTGCCTTTCTGAGCACAGAACAATGCCGGCCGAGCCATGGATCCAAGGATTGACAAAGGGAACCAGCCTAGTGGGCGTTCTTCCCCCCCTCTCAGCACCAGCCCTACTGGTTCCTCTCCAGCCTGGAGCTTTCCCTTGAGAAACTACCCTGGGAAGCAGGTGCTTCAGTGCAGGTGATTCAGTTCAGGATGCCCTACACCAGTCAGTCACCCGCTCCTCCGGCCGGCAGGGAGAACAACATTCTCCTAAAAGTGGTCCCAACAGGGCCCTCCCGAACTTTGTTCTCCTCTGCCTTCCCCCGTAAGCGAGGAGGCTTGTAGGTGGCTGTGCCGCAGGCGGAAACCGACTGGATCCCGGTCTGTAGGTACCTTCCTGGGAGGACGTTTAGAGCGGAGAGCTCTGCAATCCAGCAGACAAAGGGAGAGTGAGATCCGGTGTCTGGCAATTGAAACTAGACAAATTCAGGCTGGACATGCAGGACAAACCTTTTAGGGGTGAGGGGGATTAATGATCGGAACAACTCACCCAGGGAGATGGGGGAATTCTCCGTTGCATAGAGTCTGTCGCTCAAGGCTGGGTGTCTCTTTCTAAAAGATACACGCTGGCTCAAGCAGAAGTGAGGGCCTTGATGCAGGAATCACTGAGCGTGATGCTCTGGCCTGGGCTAGGTAGGAGGTCAGACTAGAGGATCACCCTGGTCCTTTCAGCCTTTAAAAATCTGATGGTGACATTTCTGGCCTCTTTGAAAGCAATGGCAAAACTCCCATTGACTGCCAGGGGTCGAGGAGGTCGTCCTATGGCGTCCTTGCATTTAGCTGTGCTGGGGGGGTTTATTTATTTATTTCGCACCGGGTGTGTGATCCTGGACGGCCCGAGCCTTTGCCTGGCCTGCCCGTTGTGCACGTCTTACACCAACGCGAGTGCAGAACTGTACGCCCTGCACCTAGCAGCTGGGAATTGTTCATGAGGAAAGCCCAGCAGAAGCAGAAGCAGGTGGCGTGAATTGTTTTGTTTTCTATAGAAGGGGGGGGGTCCCTCTGCGACTTCGTTACTAGCTGCTGCAACCTAGTTTGATTTTTTTCCCCCCCAATTCCCCATCAGCTTAATCCTGGCACAAGAGGGGGACTGGGACTGGGACTGGGACATACGTCTTTCTGCTCCAGCGAATGGCTTGTAGATTAGCCCAGGTTAGAACAGGCCAAAGGTGCCTTTTAGGAGCCTGGCTTTGATGGGTGATTGTCTGCTGGGAGATGGACTGAGACCTAACAGCCCTAGGAGGGAATGGGGACTGAATTGCTCGCTTCCCCCTAGAGCTGGCCACACAGAGTAACCCACTGGTGTGTATGGGGGAGGCCCCCCCCTCTGCCTGGGAGATGAACCTGTTCTGGTACCAGCCAGGCAGGCTTCACTCTTCAGCTCACGCGGGAGCAGCTGATGCTTTTAGCTGTGGAGGTCCCCAGTTCAGTCCTCGGTCTGTTGGCCAAACCAAGAGAGGACTCGCCCCATCATGAAGTCAGTCTAGCTGCTGGCCACCTTTCTAGGCTGTCCCCGTTTCCGTACCAGGAACAACAGCGAGCGAGCTCAGCGGGAGAGGAAGAGGGCGTGAAGGATTCGATCACAGCTCGCCGCCTGGAGACAAACGCAAAGTATCCTGTCCTTAGAAAGAGAAATTACGCTCCCAGCTGTGCAGGGGCCTCCGCTGGCGCCGGCCCAGCCCAAGCCCAGTCTCTGTCGTTTCTGTTCACCTGGTTTTGAACAGCGATTTGTTTTTCCCACAGGGGAGGGCTCTGCCATGGCGCGCCAGGCTGACTGTCTGAGGCCTAGGGGAAGGGTCTGGATTCCCTGGGGCCGGGGGGGGAAGGGCTTCCAGGTGAGAGAGCCAGAGAGCCAAGGCTTGAATGGCCCATGTCTGCTTCGGATTAAACTGAGCTGTTGTTTACCATGACACTTCAATCAGAAAGGAGGCCACCTTACATGTTTTACTCTAATCTCAGCTTGTGGGAGGGGGGCGTTCTGATCCCACGGGCTGTTATTACTCTTCAGCGGGGGAAGGCGGGAGAACCTGGATCAAATATATGTGTGGGGGATGGGTCTGGCAGATTTCCCAACAGGCTTGCTTAACCCCCAAAAGCCTGCAGTTGCCAACCCCTGGGAAGGAGATTGCATACCCAAATGCAGGGGAAGGAAGATGCCTAGAGCTGGTTGCAGCTACAGAAGGGTCAATACACCATTGCAAGCAACCCCAGTGAATCCCCCGCACCAAATCCTCTGCGGTTGCTTCAGGCAATGCAGCTCTTTGCTATGGAGTGGAGCTGCCCACTCCCAGCGTGGCATCCTGGCTGAATAATCCAGCCAGGACATCTGGCTTCATTACGTCTGTCTGTCTCGCTCCTGGCTCCAACAACACTGGTAGCCCCTGCCTTTGAGCTCCATGGGCTGATAACACCGGGTGTTCTTGCTGTATGGAGTGGCTTAGTAAGCAGCCTAGACTTCCTAGATGCAATCCCCTCAACAAGGCCGGGAGATAAAAATCGTGCCAGTTCCCCGTTGCCACTAAAACCGTGATATGGGAGAAAGGCGGCGATCGTAACCCAGAAGTTGAACAGGGAGGATATCCTCAGTCGGGTGACGTTGTGGGAGCTCGAACCTCTTCCAGTGCCGCTGCTCTCACGTGTGTCCTGGAGCCGGTTCACAACATATGTACGTCCGCCCAATAGGTTCTTAAGTGGGTGGAGAAAGTCCGGGATCCGAATGTCCTTGCTTTGGGGAATTAAACCAGACAGTTATGAATTCAAACACCGTAAGAATGGCCACAGCGGGTCAGACCAGTGGCCCAACCAGCCCTATATCCTCTCTTCTGAGGATAGCCTGAGCTAGATGCTTCAGAGGGAATGAACAGAACAGGGCAATTATCAAGTGATCCATCCCTTGTCATCCAGTCCCAGCTTTTGGAAGTTGGAGGTTGCATCCCTGACCATCTTGGCTAATAGCCATTGATGGATCTGCCCTCCAGGAACTTACCTATTTATTTTTTTTAACCCAGTTATACTTTAGGCCTTCACAACATTCCCAGGGCAAGGAGTTCCACAGGTTGATTGTGCATTGTGTAAAGAAATACTTCCTTAGGTTTATTTTTAAATCTGATGCCTGTTCATTTCATTGGGTGACCCCAGGTTCTTGTGTTATGTGAAGGATAAATAACACCTTTTCTTCACACTATTTGATTTTATAGACCTGTCATATCCTCTCTTACTCATCTCATTTCTAAGCTGAACAGTCCGTCTTTTTCCATCTCTCCTCAGATGGAAGCTGTCCCATACCCCTAGTCATTTTGTTTCCCTTCTCTGAACCTTTTCCAATTCGAATATAGATTTTTTTTTTTTAGATGGGGCGACCAGAAAGCCCGCAGTATTCAAGGTGTGAGTGTACAGTGGACTTATATAGTGGCATGAGGATATTTTTCTGCCTTATTATCTATCCCTTTCCTAATGGTCCCTAACAGTGTTCGCTTTTTCCCCTCCCGCTGCACATTGCGTGGATGTTTTCAGAGAAGTATCCATAATGACTCCACCATCTCCCTCTTGAGCAGTAACTGCTCATTTAGATCCCATCACTTTGTATGTAGAGCTGGGATTATGTTTTCCAAATGTGCATTACTTTGTACTTAGCAATGCTAAATTTTATCTGCCAATTGTTGCCCAGTCCCCCAGTTTAGTGGGATCCCTTTGTAACACTCTGCAGTCCGCTTTTGACTTATCTTGAGTCATTTTGTATCATCTGCAAATTTTGCCACTTCCCTGTTAACCCTCTTAACACCCTCAATGTGCCATGATAAGAAGTTAATAACTCCTCAGGGTACGTCTATACTACCCGTCGGATCGGCGGGTACTGATCCATCTATCGGGGATCGATTTATTGCGTCTAGTGTAGACGCGATAAAATCGATTCCCGATCGCTCTGCCGTTGACTCCGAAACTCCACCGCGGCGAGAGGCAGAAGCGGAGTTGACGGGGGAGTGGCAGTGGTTGACTCGCCGCCATCCTCACGGCCAGGTAAATCGACCTAAGATAAGCCGACTTCAGTTGCGTATCTTAGGTTGACCCCCCCCAGTGTAGACCAGGCCTCAGACACTCTGTGCAGTAGCTAAGAGACGTTCTCTCTGTTTTACAAGGTGGGGACAGTGAGCTACAGAAAGACATGCTTGAGGTCACGCAGCAGCTTGATAACAGAGCTGGGAATAGAGCCCAGGTTCCCACTTCCGGTCCCTAACCCATGCCCCTCCCACAGCTGGGAGCAGAACCCGGGATCCCGGACTCCTGCTTCCCTGGTCTAACTGCTAGACCATTTCCCAGCTCCCAGGAGTCCAGCTTCCCAGTTCTAGCCTCTAGCTCATTCCCCTCCTAGAGCTGGGAACAGAACCCAGGAGTCCTGAACTCCAGTCCCCTCTTCCAAGCCCTAGATCACACTGCTGTGCACAGAGATTTCCGGCAACTTCCCCAGGATTCCCCTGTGGACAGGGGCAGATCCAAGCTTGCATCAGCTGGACTCTACCTTCCACTGGCTGCAGAGGAGAAATCGGACCAGCCAAGGGAAGCTGTTGGAAAACAGATACCGCGGCTGGATTACAGCGGACAACCTCTGCTAGGCCAGGGCCATGGACGGTCTGGCAGCTCCTGAACTGACGGCAGACGGAAGAGCAAGGGACATCGTCATGGGATCTCCTTTGGCACGAGCTGCCGGTGGGCTCCTTTCTGGTTCCAACACGGTGCATTCGCTTCTCCCCAGAATGCAACATGCTTGAGGTGGCATCTCAACCTCACAGCTGGAGCTGCCTTTAGGAACCACGTACCGGAACCAGAGCAGGGGCCTGCATGGCTCTCAAGGCCTGAAGTTAGTACGTTCTAACCCTCCCCGCTACCCCCTCAAGACCAAGAGATCTAAAGAGGTCAGAGCCCGAGGGGACAAGGGAGGGTAGGTTTTTGCTGGGCCGGATGGTCATAACAAAGCAGCTATGTTTCCTGTGCGGAAACGTTCCCTTACCGTGGGCTTCACACAGTGGCTGAGTCACTGGAAAGTCTCAGTTTAACTTAGAAGGATCTCAGAGGCTCGCTCCTATGAAAGGAGGTTGCTGTGATCCACTGGCCAGAATGGAGTCATCACACACTTCCACAAATAGGGAAACTGAGGCACAGAAGCAACTCCTCATTTGGGGTCACAGAGCCAGTGTCCACAGTTAGCACTCGCTATAGCCTGGCTGCCAGCCCTATGATCAGGACTCTGGCATGTTCCTCTCCCCCCTCTGCCCTGGGGTTAGAATTCAGGCTACGCTTCCCAAACCATCACAAAACCAAA
Source organism: Trachemys scripta elegans (assembly GCF_013100865.1). NCBI lineage: Eukaryota > Metazoa > Chordata > Testudines > Emydidae > Trachemys > Trachemys scripta. Next base: position 7,999,128 of record NC_048321.1, read on the forward strand.
ACCGTCGTTTTTGCCAGAAAACTGAATTTTATTTTTATTAGTGTCACAAAAACTTTTCCCGATCACAACACGGGAACAGAAAGGGGGAAGGAGTACAGGGGCCCGTGCTGCTCTCTCCCCCCTTGACGCAGGGGCTCGAGAACAGGGCCAGTCAGGAAAGTAGCTAGTTTTGTGGATATTATAAAAAGGGGGGGGAGGGGACAAATATCTGGAATCATTTAAACTATAAGAGCTGGTCAGAGTGGGATGTTTAATGAACTTCCAAACATACAGGCCCAGGCCCTGAAAGTTATCGGTGAGGAGCTGGGCTGCAGACAAACAGAGCCAGGGGCTGCGAGAGCCCATCCAACCTTTACTTTGGAGGGACCAACACACACAGGAAACTGGAGATTCTGGGCAGGCCAGTTGTGGTTATGAAGAGACACAGAAGTAGCTGGGTGTTCAAAGGCGCTGGGCACCCACAGGTAACGTTTTCCTGGGATCTACGATTCCGCCACCTCCCTACGGTTCTTCCATCATGCCCCATTAGAGAGCCGAGCAGGAAGGTAACGCCGAGGATGCTGGGATTCCGGGCATGGCCCGGCGCGGCAGAGGCCATCTTGCGTGTCGTCCAACAGCAGGATGGACCGCAGGAGCACCCAGCGCTGCTCCGCCGCCACCTGGTCAGTCTGTGGGAGCTCCAGATGGGAAGCGGCGGCGGCCCCCCGCGTTCACCGCCTGCTGCTCGCTCTCGCTGTAACTTGAGAGCTCTCGGCGCCCCGGCCGCGGAACCCAGAGGCTGAAATTTCCTCGAGGAAGCTGCCAAGCAGAGAGTCAAAGTTAGTGGAACCCAGAGCCAGTGTTTCATTCTCCAGGCAGATAGTGCCTGGTTTTGAGCCTTCCCTGCAGGCAACGAGCGCCCTGCAAGCTCCGAGCCTACTCTCAGTTCCCCGGGATGTCCCCACCTTGCATCTGGAGAAACTGAGGCACAGAGAGGGGCCGGGACCTGCCCAAGGGAGTCTGCAGCAGAACAAGGGATAGAAGCCAGGAGTCCCCGGCTCCTACGGTCATGCTCAGTCCCCCAGACAATGCCCCACCTCACTAGCAGGTTTCCGCCAGACGTGCTGCTTCCTCTCCAAGGGGGAGGCCTAGAAGAGCCAGGTCACTGGGCGGAAGGGGGAGAACAGGTGGGCATTGGCAGTTGCTCAAGGTTTGTCTTCTCTACGGAGTGCACCCAGATCTGGGCTTGCCAAGCCAGCCTGCGAGCGCCTCCGCTACTCGTGTATCCCTGGGGCCGGCAGGGACACAGGTTTGGCTCTAGGATTTCTGGGGGTGTCAGAGAGGAGTTATGCAGGGGGAGATCATAGCAGCTTTCTTCCCTCTCCTATAATGGGCCTTGGGGATTTAACCCTGGGCACTCTGAAGTGCAGAGTGGGGGTGAGGGTGCACGCACTGCCCACCTGCTTGCATACACCAAGTACCATGCCAGGCCTGGGGGCTGACTGCCCTGACGACCAGCCCGCGGAGCAAAACCAACTGATGCTTTCACTCAGCCCAGCCGTTCAGAATTAAAACAGCAGGGCCCTCCTCCTCCTCCTCCTCCTCCCCCCAGAGGAGGGCTCAGGTCTCTCTCCTCCCCCAGGCAATGAACCACAACACTGCCTGATCAGGGCAGCATTTACTCATCTCCCCGGCTCTGCCCCTGCTCTCCCTTGCCAGGATCCACTCGCTGTGGCTTTTCCCGAGCAGCTGCTGGAGCAGGAAGAGGCGAGGGTTGTAACCTCCGGCTAATGCTTCCTTGACATTTCACGCTAGGGGTTGGCGGGGTTCCTGCGAGGCGGGCCCTCTGGCTTCTCACTGCTTCTCAGCTCCCTTGCCAGCCACTCGGCCGGACTTAGACACAATGCAAGGGTCTCTTTACTTCCCGGCATTCACAAGTCTATGCGTTCAATTGAGAGATCATTGGTTTAGATTTAAATAGTGTCCAGACTCCTTGGGAGCCCTGACAATTAATTCAACTGCAAGTCCCATTAGACAGAAGGCCCCAATTTGGCAAAGGGTTTAAGCACGTGCTTAAATTTATCCCTAGTGGGTACGGAGGGGATTGGCAGGGGAGCTTAAGGGAGTTTAGATTCCAAGGGCAGCTGAGTGCCTAAATCTCTTAGGCAATGTTAAAAAGCCCCAGACTTAAGTACACACGTAACTTTAAACATGTGCTGAAAAGTGCCAGTGAAGCCAGTGAGACATCAGCAGCACCCGAGTGCCTCCAGAGTCCAGGACCATTAAGCCAGGCTCATTAAGTGATCACATGCAGATGAGTAATTAACAAACCTGGCCATAAATCAAAACCCTTTCCACCCCACCCCCCGCCCCCAAACAGCCTTCAGCCTTTCCCCAAACCCTGCCAAACAAAAAGTGTAGGGAGCGCACCCTCATTACTGCGTGCCCAGATATCACGATGACGGTACAAGAATTTACACGGAGCAGGGTCTGCAAATCAGTGACCCGCTCCTTGGAGAACCTACCTGCCAGAGGCCAGCTCCTGTGAAACGCACGTGGTTGCCCCCCACAAGCAATCTCTGTGAAAGGAGCTTGCGATGCGAAGGCTGGGGTGGCGTGTTAGTATAATAATCTTCTGGGGAGACGGCAGCTCCCCCTGAGCGCGTGAGTTCAGGACACCTGGGTTCTACTCAGGACCGGCTCCAGGCACCAGCTTGTCAAGCAGGTGCTTGGGGCGGCCGCTCCGGAGAGGGGCGGCACATCCAGGTATTCGGAGGCAATTTGGCGGATGGTCCCTCACTCCGCTTTGGAGCGAAGGACCTCCCGCCCAATTGTCACCGCAGATCGCAATCGCGGGTTTTTTGTTTTTGGCTGCTTGGGGCAGCCAAAACCCTGGAGCCGGCCCTGGTTCTACTCCTGCCCCTGACTAGCGCACGCCCTTGGCCCATGACTTCCTCCCTCTGTCTCTCAACCTGCCCAACTGCACAGCAGGGGATAAAAGCTACCCCTCTCGCAGGTTGCAGAGAGTTGGATTTTCTGAAGTGCTTGGTAATGGCCCGACTCAGGGTAAAACTCCCGTCGGTTTGGACAGGAGCAGAGTTGGGGCAAGGCGGAACACTTTTAAAAGTCCCGCTCTTACTGCCTGCAAAGCGCTGGGAGAGCTGGTCGTGGGCAGGGAATTCACGGTTATCAAGCACATTGAGGCGTTACCGTTGAGCAGTGTTTGTTGTAGTGCCTCGTGCTCCCGGCTGAGATCAGGCCCCACTGGGCCGGGTGCTGCTTCGAGGAGTTGGCAGTTTCACCCCTTCTGTGATCAGACGGTCCGAAGAGGCTCGGATTATCCAAACCCCGAAACGCGCCCCTGCTGCCAGTGAAAAGGTTTGCTCCTGTTGGGAGCATGGAGTCACTTAGCAGCTGGGAGAAGGCGTAGGTGGAAGAGAAGGTTGCAGGGGGTGTGCTAGCAGGAGAAGCAGGGATGTGTGAATGTGGGTGCTTGGTAGAGCCAAACGGAGATTGTCTGCATTAAGGACCCAGTCAGGCAGCCTGACCCATCACAAATCACAGGGAAACTTAATCCGGACGAGCGCACGTGAGCGAGAGGCTAAACCTTAGAAACACATTGGTTTAAATACGTCTCAAAGTGGTTTACGGGTTGGGGCTTTAATTCAATCCCTTCAAGAAAAACAAACCCCCAAAGGATAACAGGCTAAAGCCACTTGCATTGTTTTTGATTCATTGTCGGCTTTTTTCTGGTTCCTGTGGTATCTAGAGGCAGTGTGGTCCAGTGGGGAGAGCACTGGACCAGGCCTCAGGACACCTGCATTCTGCTTCCACTTAACCCAGCCCATCATAATTAAAGAAGCAGGCATCCCCGCCCCAGCAGGCCTGGGTTCTGTTCCCAGCTCTGCCACTGAGCTGCTGGATGACCTTTGGCAAGTCATGTCCCTGCTCCGTGCCTCAGTTTCCCCACCCATCTTTTATTACCATCCCTTCGAGGCAGGGCCTGTGTCTGTGCAGCACCTGGCTGATGTGGCCCTGGTCTCAATAGGGGTCTCTCACACTACACCAATATAAATAATTATAGCACCGCGTTGCATCTGGATTGAGGACTATCCTCCCAGCTCCCATATGAGGCAGGGAAGGAGCGTTCTCCCCATTGTACAGACAGGGAACAGAGGCACAGAGAGGGGAAGTAACTTGGCCAAGGTCACACGGCAGGCAGTAGCAGAGGTTTGATTAGAACCCAGGAGTCCGGCCGACCAAGTCCCTTGCTCCAATCTTGAGACAACACTGCCCCCAACGTAGGTAAGGCAGGAGAAGAATCGCATGATTGGGTTGAAGTGCTGAGCCGGGAACACACCCCTTTAGCCCTGTATGTCCGCATGAGCACAGATGCGGCCAGAGGCCGAGCTGATGTACATCAGTGTTGCCCCGCTCAAGCCAATGGACTGACACCAGAGGGGATCTGGCCCCACCGACTCCAATGGAGCGATGCCCATTTACACCGGCTGGGGATCTGGCCCGGCACAGCCTTTGTGAAGCAGCTCGAGTTTTGAAAACAAAAGGGACGCCCCCCTGTAAGATCTAATCAGGACCTGGGCTGCATGGAGGATGGTTACGCACGCAATGTTCTACACCGTTACCAGGCTCTGGGTTGATTCATTCCCTCAATGCGCTGATCAAGTTACTTTCAGTGTTAAAGTCCCTTTAAAAAAAATAATAATCAGGTGACACTGCAAAACAAAACAAAAGTCCTGTGAAATGTTATTTCCCCCAAAATAGATCGTCAGAATCCGGGGCTGCCTGCCAAGGTGGTGAATCATGAGGCTTTGAAATCAAGCACCGAACCAGATGCAAATGCCTGCACCATTTGAAGCCCTGCATTCTGCAGCGGGTAACGTCCCGATTGACGGCGAGGAGAGCCGGGCCCGCGCACGCGGTGGCCGCTCAGTTCTTTGAATGCAGCTGTAAAGTTCCGCCTCCCCGTTTTATTTTTAGGTATTAAAGGCAGCAGATGGAATCCATAACAAAGCCACAGGGAATGACTTGCTTTTCGGTTTAAAGGGGACTCTTGCTCGTTAGCCTTATCCCCAGGAGCTGGATTGACAGCCTTAACTCGCCTTCATGCCAAAAGGGGCCAGAACTGGCCCCTTGGGAATCTCCCCATGGAGTGGCCCTCCCCACTTAGAGTGGAGCTGATGAGGGTCCTGCTCCCAGCCCCCGCAACAGAGGGTGGATCAGGGGCACAGCTACCATGCAGTGTGCTGTAGCTATCCTCCACTTCCCCGGGGAATCAGAGAGCAACTCAGAGCAGCCTTGAGGTTGCTCTAACTCCTACTCCAATTTATACGGGAGGCCAGGTGGGCCTCTGCCCAGACCAAGAATACAAGGAGCACAAAGGAGTCGTGAAGCCCCAGCTACAGGAACAAAGTGACTGAGAAGCAGGTGCCTATATCTATAAAGATCAGAAGCCCAGTAAAGATCAGGAAGCAGAGAGCTGGGCAAAGCTCTGCCTAGTTCACGTACCCCATGCCACACGTTTACTCCTACATCCATGTAGCTAGCACGGGTAACCAGCCGCCAGCTGCATGTTAAAAACCACATTAAGCACCAGATACTTCTTGTATCCACGCAGCTCGAGCTATGGGAGCTCTGCTGAGTAGGGACACCCTGGCTGGGGAATGGCACATGGAAAACAACAGGGCTATTCCTGTAACTGGGTAACTGGGTCACCCTGTACATTCCCTGGGATTAGCCGCAGCAGGATTGTGCTTAACCTGCGCCCTGGACCCGTTGGCTCCAAAGCCGGATGTTCCTACCACTCTCTCTCTCTTCTCTTTTTAACCAAATATCTGTTCTTTCCCCGCCACCTCCGGCAGCCCTGAAACTACCAGTCCAAAGCACACAACTCTCCAGTGCTGGAAAACAGCCTTACGGCTCCCTAGCAAAGGGTCACCCCTCCCTGTGAATTTCGTTAAAGGGGGGGAAATGGGTCTCTCCACCCGCAGCCCAAGGAAAGGGAGGGGGAAGGAACGGTGATGGCAGACCAGGGTTTTAACTGCCCTGGTGCAGTTTTCTCTTCCTGAGGTGCTAGGCAAGTTCTGAGAGCTGCAGGGTGTGGGCAGGTTTGCACAGAACAAGCCAGCAGAGAAATTGGTCAGGTGGGCCTGGCGGAACTGAACAGGTGACTCAGTAGGGGGCGCTCTTCCGTCCCAGTCAGAACTGACCCCAGTGGCCCAGCGTGGGATTAGGGGGTGCTGTGCTGCAGGACGGGGCGTGGGTGAGTCAGTCGTGGGGGGCTCTCTTTGGAGTCAGTGCGGACTCCAACGCTTGAGCATAGAGGTACGATGGAGCTGGAGATGCAGATTTTTGGAAATGAGGGAAAGCCATTGGCACATAGATGGGAACAATTCCAGGGAATTTCAGTATGAGACAGGACATTAGACTCCAGAATCCTGGCCAAATTCCAGGTCAGGGAACTCCATTCTAGTGGACTTCTCCCCCATTTCAATAGTGTACCACATTTCACTCCACGCCCAACACTGTTGAACAGCATTGCAGGTGGCTGTTAAACAGCTGCCATGTTCCACCCCAGAGGTGGCTGCCTTTCAGTGACGAGCGAAGGACTCTTGTGTACATGATATAGATAGTTTTAGAATCCTTCAGGATGGGAAGCAGTAGATAAAGACCTGACAGCTCTGGACTTATTCTGTTGAACGGATTCGCCCCGAATCCTGCAGGCAACTGCAAAGATTGTTAAGATCGAAATTCAGGACTGGAACCATGCCAGGCAGGGATATTTGCCTGCACAGTAAATAAAATTAAATAAATAAATAAAAAGGACTAAATTATGTATATATATAAAAAGAGGATCTGCCATTAATACCCCAAGCTTTTCAGCCCTTCCATTACTGTTCATTATGCTAAAGAAAGAAGCAGATGGGAGCTCGAGTCAGAGGTTTATATTTAGCAAGTGGTTCCACCAACGGGTAGATACAGCGAAATTGCCTTGAACCTAATCTTCAATGTAGGCCTGCTATAAAAGAATTTCATTAAGTGGACAGATGTGGCAGGTCGTCCCTCATACACCAGGTCTATCTTTGCAGTGAGTCACTGCCTGGTGTTCTTCACGCCCAGAACGTGGCCACAAAGGCCCTTTTACCTTTTTGATAAGTCATAAGGGTATTTTTAAGCAGATCTGCCAGCTGTAATTTAAAAACAAGGGAGGTAGCCCGTCTGATTTTATTATGAAGACATGGAAAATTCCTTAACAGGTATTTATACCCTGCTAGTGTTTTCCATCAGAGGCTCTGAAAGCATTTTACAGTCATGAATTTTCAGCTTTGTGGGGAGATGAGTAAATATGATCCTCTGTTTACAGGCAGGTTAACTGAGCCACAGAGAGGGTAAAGACCTGGTTTGCACTAGACTCACAGAACTGGAAGGGACCGCGAGAGGTCATCTAGTCCAGTCCCCTGCACTCATGGCAGGACTGAGTATTATCTAGACCATCCCTGACAGGTGTTTGTCTAACCTGCTCTTAAAAATCTCCAATGATGGAGATTTCACAACCTCCCTAGGCAATTTATTCCAGTGCTTAACCGCCCTGACAGTTAGGAAGTTTTTCCTAATGTCCAACCTAAACCTCCCTTATTGCAATTTAAGCCCATTGGCTTCTTGTCCTATCCTCAGAGGTTAAGAAAAAATACATTTTCTTTCTCCTCCTTGTACAACCTTTTACATACTTGAAAACTGTTACCATGTCCCCTCTCAATCTTCTCTTTTCCAGACTAAACAAACCCAATTTTTCCAATCTTCCCTCCTAGGTCATGTTTTCTAGACCTTTAATCATTTTTGTTGCTCTTCTCTGGACTCTCCCCAGTTTGTCTATATCCTTTCTGAAATGTGTCCAGTTCTGGGTGCCACAATACTCCAGTTGAGGCCTAATCAGCACGGAGCAGAGCAGAAGAATTACTTCTCGTGTCTTGCTTGCTACAGTCCTACTATTACATCCCAGAACGATGTTTGCTTTTTTTGCAACAGCGTTGCACTGGGGACTCATTTAGCTTGTGATCCCCTATGACCCCCATATCCCTACTGCAGTTCTCCTTCCCAGGCAGTCATTTCCCATTTTGTATGTGTGCAGCTGATTGGTCCTTCTACATGGAAGGAAACTGGGCATGCATGACTCCAGCTGAAGTCAAGGGGATCTGCAGCAGGGCAGTGCTACTACCCCGCATTGTACAGGTGGGGAAACTGAGGCACAGAGAGACAAAAGCGACTCCTTCAAGGTCACATGGGAAGTCTGTGACAGAGCAGGGACTGGAACATGCATCTCCTAGCTTGGGAGTTGGAGCGCCAACCACTGCACCATCTGCCCTAGTTCTGCACAGATACTCAGTCTGAAGGTCACACATCGGGCTGAATTCTCATTTCCACCAGAGCGATATAACCAGGCCTTAGTGCAATCAAGAATCAGTCCCCCTCCTTTTAGACTTGTGCTGATGACTTGCCAAGGTGGTGAGCACGGACACGAGCCAGGTCACAAAATAAGGCAGCGACACAACAGCGAGGAGTGAGCTGCAAGTACCCGAACAGAGCTGAGCCCCTAGGCTTCCAGACCTCTGCTCTAAACACCAGACCACAAAGAACGAGTCCTCTGCAAAACTCACACCCCTAGGTGTGGCTATGTCCCTGCCCAGCTGATCTATGCGCACAGCCCCTGATTCAACATACAGCAGAGCTCTCGTGTGACCCAGCCATTGGCATCTCTGCAGGCCAAGACATCTTCTAGTGCCGCCTCCCTGCGATGGCTTTCTGGCCATGCGTAGCTGCACAGGCCAAGCCAGGAGTTACCCCTTAGAGCTATGGTTACACTCATAAACTGGGCATGTGTCCACATCTCTCGGACACTATGGTAAGATCTGCATATCTCAAAGACGCTGATCAGATGCGACGCGATGCCCCTCCCATGGGAATATGGGGCACGTCTTCATTAAGGCAATTCCAAAATAATAATAATAAAAAAAAAAAATCAGCTGTTATTATTTTGCGGCATCCCAGGATAAAAAACACAAAACACACAGGCCTGCCAGCACTCAGAACCCCCGCCAAGCGACACCCCCTGTGATACGTACAGAGCGCTCCCGATCTATCATTCAGGAGAGGAACACGTGAAGCAGCGAGGCGGGCAGAGGAAGGGATGGAGACAAACCCACCGGGTTGGAAGAAGCTGCAATCTGGCCCTAGAAGCTGGCCCCGCGCTACTAAATATCAGCGGAAACTAACGCTGCTGAACGGTTCTCGCCCTGGAGAAACGCTACTGGCACCTGCTGCTGGAGTCAGAACCGCTCCGGGCAAACCGCCCAAAGAGAAAAGCGGCTTTCTTTGAACTTCATCGATAAGGCCTTGACCAGTGACTAAGGCGCTGGGATGCAGCGGGATTCTGTCAAGCCCAAGCTTGAATTTCAAATCCGTTGCAGGCAGGGTGTTGAATTCCACACAAAAGAAGTACGACGCTGATCATTTACCAATGGAAGGAGCCTGGGCCAAGCCCATGTGCTGTCCCAGTGGAGGAAGGTCACATGGAGGAACAGATGTCCCGAAAGGTCCCAATTAAATTTTAAATGGGAACGCACCCTATTCAGAGCTAAGTTACCGCTCTCTCTGTGTGCGCTCAGGCCTAATCCAAGCGGACACTTTAATGTTTAAATAGCTCCAGGCTCTACAGAGGAGCTGTTGCTACAACACTAATGCGGCTAACGTTGCAAATGTTTTAAAAGAAAGGGCAGGGTGCTGGAGAAACCCGACCCAGCGCTTTGCCAGCAAGGGCGAGCGCAGGGACGGCAGAGCACATCTTAAAGCTGCTGCAAAATGACATTTGCTGCAAACAGGGAGACAGGGATACTCGGGGCTCAATCCTGTGCAGCAGCCGGCTCCTTCAATGCCTGTTAACACTCAGCCTCTCTTAGGAGCACTAAGTACTTCACAGGATCAGGCCCCGTGGCCCCTGGATTCCAACCCTGCTGAAGCGGAGAGGGGTCCTATTGATTTCAACAGGCTTTGCATCAGGCCTTAAGGGATAGATTTCTAGGAGCCTAGCTCCCACTAAAGTTAGAAGATTTTATCTGCCGTTTTAGTAGCATTAAGGCCCGAGGGCCTCCAGGTTGGTAATATTCTAGCAAACAACCCCCCCGTTCCTTGTCGAATCACGGGCATTTCATTCATTTGCAAGGATGGACTCGATTAGTGGAACTGGTCACATTTTTGAAGTGTAATTTACTGACATGGAATTCCTTGGAATGCATGCTCCACTGCCACACACACACACACACAACTATACTTTGCTCACTTTGTGTATATATCCATACATGCACAGTGAGTGAAGTGTGTGTGTGTGTGTATATATCTATATTTATATACACACACACATATACACTCCCCTCCCCCCCAGCTCCGCCCAGCCAGATGCTCATTCCCGCTACGGTTCCTTTACGTTACACACAGATTTTTGCCCGCTTTAAGGCCCCTTTACATTGCCAAAGTGGAGCACAGGGGCCTTAATGCCAAGGAGAATAAAGGCTCCCACGCTGCAAAGCCGCCATTCCCCATACCTTCGGCTTACGCCTATACATCGTACAACGTGCGGGGTATTTTAAACAAACAGCACAAAGATACGCACCACAACACCACAACCAGCTCCAAAAGCGCATTCGTCTCCTGCTTAGTTAAAAACAACCAAGAAAGCAGAACGGCTTCCCCTGCCCCGTAGACACAGCCAGGGCCGGCTCTAGGTTTTTTGCTGCCCCAAGCACCTGCTTGCTTTGCTGGTGCCTAGAGCCGGCCCTGGACACAGCTGTTGATCAGGGAGTGTAAGCTGGACTGGTAAGGACAATGAAAGCGGAGAATTAACGTGCTCATGCTGGCTGCTCAGAGTATTAATATAAAAATCTCTTTGTTTATTGTGAGCGATCAGCCCTAATCCAGGAGGAATAACAGATAGTTCATTACAGGGAGGCCGGTGGATTACCAGAGGAGTCAGAATGTGATGGAAATACAATAAAACCCTGGGAAGGCTTCCTTGTATTAAACAGCTCGGTCACAGCCTTCGATCCCACTGCACTTTGTTAATAACCTCCTCTTCATGTGCAGTCAGTGAGATGGGGGTGAAGTGGAATTGTCTAGGTCAGGGGTTCTCAGCCTTTTCCTTTCTGAGCCCCCACCCCCAACCTGCTGTAAAAACTCCAAGGCCCACCTGTGTCACAACAACTGCTTTTCTGCATATAAAAGCCAGGGCCAGCTTCAGCTTTCTGTCCTGGGCGCCAGCAAGTCTAATACCAGCCCCCCTGAAACCTGCTCACAGCCCCCCAGGGGGCCCCGGACCCCTGGTTGAGAACCACCGCTCTAGTGCACAGATATCACAAAGAAACCCCAGGGGATAGATGTGTCTGATTCCCTCAATAATTAATAATGAGGAATCTGCCTTGTTTGAAGTTTGGGCTCAGGACAGTAACTGGAGGAAACTCTCTGGTCTGGGTTACACAGGAGGTCAGACGAGAAGATCAGAGGTTCTCTTCTGGCCATAAAAATAAACCAATCTACAAACCTCACATCCTGGGATTTCTAAGTAAGTTGCAAATATTTACACAAAAAAAGCGATGAATCCAAAAGGATCTGAAATTAGGACCGTTTGCCCTTTTCTCCGGAACAGATCATTAACAAATCCCCCAGACTCTTTAGAATGGAGCCGCTGTGGTGCCATAGGACGACATGGCTTTAGGGTTCTGTTCTTGCAGGGTCAATATTGCTCAGGAAATTTACCAGGTCTCGCCAGATTTAATATATAAAGTCCATTAGTAAATAATCTTACATTGCCATGGTGCTTTTTGTCTGAAAGGCTCCTGAAGTTTGTAAGGCACTAAAAGGAATTACGGAGTCTATCGTCCAAAGGCAAATCACCTCTGGGGTGGAACGCAGCAGTTGCTTTCAATGGACGGCAAATGCTTTGCAACAAGAAAAATGACGTATCCAATAGAGATGGCAGGAGGAATTTCAGGTGGGAAGGAGTATACAGCATTAGCTAAATTGAAAGTTAGCTGCAACACTGGGATTCGCTGAATTGTCTCAAGGGGTCAGACCCTCCATTTGATCTCTCACCTCCAGCAATACAGCTTCTCCTAGCACCATGGGGGGGAACATTGGTTCAGCACGAACCTGGGGAAGAATACCTCCTGCTGTGCTACCTGACCCTCTCCCTGTAGCGTGTCGAATTTTCCCCTCAGAGCTCTCCCATCCAAGTACTGGCCCACGACCAGCCCGGAATGGTTTATAAGACCAGAGATCACAGCCAAATGCAAAACGACGGGATACCCTGTCAGCCAGCTCCTTTCAATGCTTTGCTCACGTTGTTACAGACGTTCTCCCTGTGGCCTCATCCTGTATCACGACGCTTGCAGACATGCTGTAACTACCTAGAAATTCATGGACTGTAAGGTCTAAAGGGACCGTTGCATCATCTCGTCTGACCTTCTGTATAAACCCAGACCAGAGAATGCTTCCCACTTACCCCTGGACTGAGCCCAGTAATTTGTTTGGCTAAAGCAGCTGCCAGCAACACACCCAGTCTTGATTTGAAGACATCAAGAGCTGGAGACGCCACCACTTTCTTTGGCAGTTTGTTCCAACAGGGACTCTCCCTTGCTGATAAAGATTTGTGCCTTATTTCTAATTTGAATGTGTCTGGTGTCAGCTCCAGCCCAGGGTTCTTGCTCTGCCTTTCTCCGCTGGATTAAAGAGCCCGTTAGTACCTGGTACTTTCTCCCTGTGAAGGTCCTTATATTCTAAAGGAGTCACTGCTCAATCTTTTCGATACCCTATCTGGCAGGCGTTGTTCCATCACTCAGCCATGGCCTCATCTTCTGAGAACGCCCAGAGGGAGCCAGTTGGTGCCAGCTCTGAAGCGGCTGGCTTTTTGGGAGAGGAAAGCCTGGCCCCTGGGAACTGGTCTGAGACACCAACTCCTTTTGTCTATGTGACACCAAAGAACCATCAGAGAGAGAACTTTCAATCCCTACCAATCCGGGCTGGATCTGAACCGGTGACCTGCAGAGGAACAGGGGCGTGGGAAAGATGTCTGAGCTGCCTACGGCACTCAAGTTCCTACACTATGGGTTGGACCCTTCTGTGCCTTGCACCTGGTGTCAGAATTTACACGAACGAAGAGTGAGTGCAGAGGGGGTGTAGGATGCTGCTACTCTGATCTGGTTTCATTTTACCCCCACCATGCACCGGTGTGAATGACTCTGTAGGGCACAAGAGAAGTGGAAAACCAGACCTTTGTGTATTTGATGGTCATGTTGCCACAGCCACTTCCCTTTACTTTTACATCGAAGCCTCAGATTTTAATTAAAACTGTATTTTCTTCGTCACGTCACGGCTCCAGTGCACAGCTTGTCATCCACCGCGTTCTCTGCAGAACGGGAGTTGTAAAACGTCCGCTCTCCTTTGGAGACTGGTCCAGCTGACGGTATTTCCAACGTAACTGGCTTTTCTCCTCTTCCTGGTTTGCCTGCGATCTTGCCCAATCGTAGGAGTGCCGGAAGTGAGTCGCTTTGCTATCGGCAAGCTACGCATCCACAGAGAGACGTTATTCTCTTACCCAGGGTCTCGAGTAATTGTGCTCTGAGTCTTATCCGTGTCCTTGGTAAGCCTCCAGCTCTCCCATCCCAGTTGACCACATGCCGCACGTCAGCAATCTTGTGCAGTCTTTTAATAAGAAAAGCCCTGACATTTTGCCCAGACACGACTGTACCCCAGTGCTCTGCAGGTCAGAATCACAGGCCTTTTCAACTCCCTGGACAAAGCCTGCAGCAGCAAAGGCACGGTCCCGAGGCTACACTGCTAGACTAGGAATCGGGAGACCTGGGCTCGGCTCAGGTCACTTGGCCCTTCTCTATATCCTTCAGCTTCTGATACTTGACCTTCCTTTGGAAAATGCTTTGAGATCTACGGATGGAGAGCACTGATTTCATCAGCATTACGCGGATGCTTGCCTCACCCAGTGGGTGAAAAAGTGCAAAATAAAATAATCGAATCCATGTCCTTTTCAGACGAGGATCCCTGCTAATCCCCATCCAGGGATGTGTGGGCAGGAGCCTGCGAGAACACGACAGCCATCTTTTTTCTCTCCTCCTTTGAAATGCAAATGGTGTTACTGCATCCTACCTTTTCTGTAAATAATTCAGAGACGGCGCCAAGCGGCGGTCAGGCGAGAAGGCCTGACATTACTCGGTACAGCAGGAATCTAAGCACTGTAAGGGTGGCTCCAGCACTCGGCTTCTGGGATCCCGTACCAAAAAGACAACGTGCCAGGTGATTTACAAAAACCAGCAGCACTTTGCCTGGAGCTACAAGAACAGTCAGCATTCTGGCATCCTCTCGGGTGATCAGAGCAAAGAACCACTGTCTATACCCCGGTGTGGCATTTTCACTGACAAATTCCTTCTTCTTGACCCGTCAGCGAAGGCCAAATGCTAGATCAGTTTAATATCTGGCGTGCACCCTGGGGACACCCAGGTAGAGAGTGCTTAGATACTATAGTGATGGGCAGTGGTATAAATGTCTAAGAGAAGCTTTTCCATCTCTGTGGTTTACCTTCCTCGCAGGGCCCTGGTCATTCTAACACCGTCGCTACGGCTAATATGGGTCATCTCTTAGCAAGACTGCTCCATGATTAACTGAATCACGCTAGTGCCTAAAAGTCCCAGCCAGAATCGGGACCCCACTGAGCAAGGCCCAGACACAGAATCAGAGAGGGTCCTGATCTAAGGGTGTGTCTGCACTGCAATCTGAAGTGTGACTGCAGCACACGTAGCCAGACCTGCACTAGCACAGCTGAAAAAAAGCAGTTTAGATGCAGTGGAACAGCTGAAGCATGGGCTAGCAATGCAAGTACAAACTCTGGGTTCTGGGCAGCTTGTATGGTGTAGACATACCCTAAACAGACCCAGGGGGGGAAAAGAAACTGAGGCACAGACAGGGCAAATGACTTGCCCAAGGTCACACAACAGATTAGTGGCAGAGGTGGGAATGGAACCCATATCTCCTGATTCCCAGTCCAGTGCCTTATCCATTGGACCATGTGACCTCTTCTGCCCTCCTCTCGCCTAATCAATACGCTGCTGCCAAAGTCCTCTCTAGCCCAACCACGTCACCCCACTCCTCCAAGCCCTTGGCTGACTTTGATCTGTATCAAACAGAAGCTCCTTATCCTCACAACTTTAAGCCTACCATCAAACAGACAGGAAAACCTGGTTAAAGAGCCCTGCCTCCCCTCTGCTCTAGGGACACAGCTAGGAGATGCGGAGCTGTTCAGCAGAGCGTGTTAATGGTATTGCAACGACTTTGCAGAGCCTTTCCAATCCGCGTGGTCTCCAAGCGTTACAATGTACATGTAGTTTAGTTCACTGGTGAATCAGTTACACAGATCCTCTTTCAAGGCAGGGCTCAGCCTTCAATACTGGGTGAAAGTTATACCCGTCAGGAGAGCTCGGCTATCGGTTACGCTCTGCCATTGCTCCGTATTTCATTACGGCGCAAAGGCGGTCAAGCCATCAAGATTTGCAATGGGGCTTCTGTTATAAGGCTAATTTTGCCATTCACCAAAACATCTGATCAGTCTCAGAATGGGGAGACTGGACCTGAGGCAGAAGCTTTTCCCAAAATTTCAAGTGACACAAATTGGGGGTTCTGGGATTATGGCACCCTTAGAACTGTTCAAACACTTGAGCCTGGTCTCTACTGGCAAAATTACCTCTTGCTGACAACAGGTGTCAACGACGGGTGCATCGAGACATGGATTAGCTGCAAATGTAACACAAGATTTTCAGGACCGTTTCGGAAACAGCAATTAAGAGCTGGTACGGGATTCAAACGGAAGTGGGGACAGGACCTCGAGGCAGGTCCTACAAAAACAAATAGCTGCCGTGTGCTTCGAGCACGCTGGCTGAATGGCACCATGCAAGAGCAAAGTGATAGTGGTACAAGAACGAAGAATCGAACATTCAAGAGCGATGGGTCCAAAACATAGTCCCTTGTTCTAAAGTGCACCGTGGATTGTAGCTGAGTTGCTGAGGGGGAAAAGGGGAAGGGGGGACTCTGTCATCCTCAGGAGCAAGGCCTGGGATCATATTGTGGCCCCATCACCTGCAAGTAAAGGCATGACAGGAAGGATGGTCCAGTGGTACGGGGGGGGGGGGGATTCTGCTCAATTCCTAGCTCTGCCACAGACTTCCTGGGTGACCTTGGGCAAGCCTCTTAAACCTCTCCGTGCCTCAGTTTCCCATCTGTACAACAGGGATAACAGCACTGTCCTGCCTCACAGGGGTGCGCAGGATAAATACATGAAAGATGGGGAGGCACTCAGCTACAACGGTGACAGGGCCAGACAAGGACCTTAGCTAGACAATGTCCTTTTAACGGTGCTGTGCGATTGTCCAGGTCACGCAGGTTCTCCAAGCTGGGGAGCACCCTCCAGCCTCCTCCAGCCCTTCTCACGGCTTCTGTTTCAGGGTCATGAGAAAGGAGGGATTCAACTGTAGGCAGCGCATGGCCAAGTACGCCAGTAGTGAGGGGAAGATGTGCAGTGAGGGATGTGGCAGGACTAACTCACTAGCTGGAAAGGCTAAAGTTTCACGTCTCTGAAATAGAAGCCGCCGCCCCCCTGCCCAGTCTTCTCTGGTAACTGTCTCTGCCCTGCCCCCCCCCCTTTTTCCCCATGCACCCTGGGAAGAGCTTATATCAACAGCAATGATGGCACTTGGCAGGACAGCCCTCTGGGCCTCTGCAAAATGCGGATTCTGGATTGTCATCGTAGTGCTCCCAAGGCGTTACAGGACAGCCTGGGGTATGTGTACACTGCAGATGGGGCATAATTCCAGCTTGGGCAGAAGTCCATGCGCTAGCTCTGCTCGAGCGAGGGCGGTACAGAGAGTGGCACGACAGCCCTGGGAGCAGCTTGGACTAGCCGCCCGAGTACGTACCCAGGCTCTTAGATGGCGCTGTACTCTGGCAGCTAGTCTAGGCTGCAGCGTGGACACCGCCATAGATGTAGGCGATTAAGCTCAGGCCACGGCCAACCTCCTAGAGCGAGGAGCTTAGATACAGGCCTCCAAGAGTCATAGACCAGGAGTTCTGTTCCTGGTTTTAATACTGACTTGCCATTAGCCTAGGGCAACACCCTCCCCCCACTCCTTTCTCATCTGTAAGGCAGGGATAGTTACTACTTACTTCAGAGAGTCCCCCCCTGGGTAAGGAAAGGCTCCCTGTTCAGCACCACGCTAAGTAGATGCTTAACTCCGACAAAGCCAATGGGAATTCAGCACACGTTTAACGTTAAGCATGTGACTAAGTGCTTGGCTGAGCAGGAATGAACTTAAGCAGATGCTTAAATGCTTTCCTGAACCAAGGCTGCTGGGAGAGGCGGTAGGATTTAATTAGCCTGGCATTTTCCAAGGGGAGTTAAGTGCCTACCTCCTTTAAGCCCTTGGGGGAGAATCACAGCCTCCAGGTGTGTAAAGCGCTCTGAAATGATCTGACGGACGATGTTATAGAAGCAGTAGTATTAGGTTAGCTTCAATATTAAACAAGCCACTGCTGAGAACATTTTCCGGGTTCAGGCTCCTTTTCCAAACTAGAGATCTATAGGGTGTGGGTTTTACTTTGTTTCTCTAATTTGGGGGCCCAGGATGCTTATGGCATCTATCGCCTCTAAACATTCCTGGTGAATAGCCACCAGGTGGGAGGGCTTTGACCCAGTTTCCAATCCTGCAGGAAGCTGTCATTCAGCTTGGAAATGGATCTAAACAACCACAGGTGCATTGCCAGCCTCTGCGCCACACCCTGGGGTTTCTTGGCTTACACAAGCTCTTGCATTTGGGAGGGAATGTGCGTTGGGCTGCTTGCTGGGAATCAGAGGAAATGGAACACCAGGAAACTGGTTTTCAAAGTGATTCAGGGGCAATGGAGCCAGTTTACAGGCCGGGTGCATCTTTCCAATTTTAGCAATTCCCTTTTTCCTGAGGGCCTATTGGACAAGGAGCAGTGAGCAGGACTGCAAAGTACTTTATCTTTCAGTTTCTAGCAATGCCGTTTAGCTCAAAGGCTAAACGTGGAGAGGGGGGAGGGATGAGACTGGAAAGCTAGCTAGTTTGGGTAGGATTTGGTCACAACGTGGGCTAATACACACTCGCCTTTGTAGCCCAGTTCATAAGAACCACTTGCATCTGGACTGGTGTCCAATTCGAGGGCTTTATTAACTGGAGGAAAAACTAACCGATTTCAGAGCGGACACTGCTGCACATATGTGAAAAAATATGTTTGGTGGGAGTGGGGGTGAAAGCCACTGGATCGTGCAATACGATACAAATTATTGCTGTGCAACCTGAATATATCTCGCGGGAGACGGAGTTAGGATGGAGGTGCAGAAATGAGGCATTTAATGAGCAAATATGCGTCTATATGGCCTAAAAACCAAGCCACTTTATTATCTCTGCCTATACATACACTCTACATTTGAACTCCGGCCTTAGAGGCACAGATCCTGAGGCCCCGGTGGCCATCTAGTCTGGGCTCCTGTATAGCACAGGCCAGAGAACTTCCCCAAATTAATCCCTAGAGCAGAACTTTTAGAAAAAACATCCAATTTTGATTTGAAAATGGGCAGTGATGGAGAATCCTCCCGACCCTCGGGAAAATGTTCCAGTGGTTAATTAGTCTCACCGTTAAAAGCGTGCACCGCATTGCCAGTCCGAATTTGTTTAGCCTCAACATCCAGCCATTGGTTTGTCAGACCTTTCTCTCCCAGACTGAAAAGCCCATTATTAAATATTTGTTCCCCCTGTTGATACTTAGAGACTCTGATCAAGTCCCCCCTTCACCTTCTCTTTGTCAAGCTAAATAGATTGAGATCCTTGAGTTTATCACGATCAGGCTTAGTAACAGAAAGATCAAAAAAGTGTTCAGGAATCTAACTTTTTATAATGCACTCCATTAAGTGGATGTACACACACCCACCCACACACCCACCAGGCTCTCTTATAAAGCTGTGTGAAACTTATGTAAGGAAATCCAAGTGAAGCCAATTACACATTCAAAAACCTGAATCGAGGCCATGAACCTCTGCCATGGTGCCTCTATGAAAATCGTCCACTTAATAGCTTGAGGGTCAGATGGGGTAGTTGGCATTTAGTTTAAATATTTATTGGGCTAAAATTGCGAGAGAGAGTGTGAGTGTGAGTGTGAAATTGAATGTACCCAAATGGATCCCTCCACAGGCTTTGATGTCATTTAGACTGCAAGCTCTTCTGGATGGGGACTGTTTCATCCTGTGTGTTTGCACAGAGGATAGCACAATGGAGTCCTGATCTAGGCCCTACCAGAGATAGAGGCTCACAAACTTTTCGGAAAACTTGGTCCAGCTGGTGAACAAACCTGGGACAGATTTATGGCTTCAGCAGTCCGTCCAACCTTGTGGGTTGGATGGCTGGACCCAAGAGCAGACGTGGGTCCTTGGGGCGTGGGGGCGTGCACTGCAGGCCAGTTAGAGTGTCTATGAGAACGTTAACACTCAGGAATTGCAGAATGTGAGGCAGAGATTTTCAAAGCTGTCTAGGGGATTTGGACGCTCCACTCCCGTTCATTCTAAACAAGTCCCATTTGCCCAAAGCCCTTAGTCAGCTTTGAATATTGCAGCCTGAATGTTTAAATGTAACATCGCCTTAATGATACGGTTTGCATTTACGTTTAATGAGGTCTAAGCCCCCCCCTCCATCCATCCCTACAGAGCAGAGTGGGACTGTTAAGTTCAGAGCAGCTGTTGGACAACTCCAGGGACTGCCCCAGCTCTTAGATTTCACCACATTTTCTGATAGAGCACATGGGATGGATTCAGGTCACCTGTCACATTCCTTCTAACTTTACCCTCCTGTTCCCAATCAACTGATTGGCTACCGGCCAAGGAGACTTAATTATGAAAGGGGAGAGAATGGGATATTTGGAGGGATGTGGAAGAAGAATTGAAAGAATTCTTGGTTCTCTGCTTAGCTTGCAGCTGGCATGGGAGAGAAGGAAGTACTCCCGTCTGTTCCCCCGCCCCCTGGCAGGAGCTGGTACAGATGTATGGTCTAATTTCCCCCTTATTAGGATAAGGGAATCCTGACTTGGACGCTTTGATCAGCACATAGGCCTGTGAAATGGTGCCCATGTTTGGAAACTGGGCTCGTAAGTTTCATCAGCTGATCACATCACACAAGTCCCAGTTGTTTTCTGGAGAAAGCAAGATGGTATTCGTAGGAACTAACAGGGAATTTTAGGATTGATCACCTGCTTCATTGCTGTGGAAATGCTATGCCATCGGCACTGCCCAGCACAAACCCACTAAGAAATTAGTTGCTTGGAATGTTTCAGGGGCGGCACCGGCAACATAGGAGCAAAGAGAATTAAGGGTGATCAGCACACCCAAGAGTCTTGCAGGATCAAGTCTGCACAAATGACTCATCTCCTAAGGGAGGAGATTGAGGTGCATGGTGGGTTGGGAATGAAAGCTCCTTTCGTAAGAGAGCAATGCGAAGAGCAGTCGGTACTGCGCGGATCTGCAGAGACTGCAAGCACAGAGCCTGCTTCCGATCTCACTTACACCACTGGAACCCAACTGACCTCAGCAGATTCACTGCTGATTTATGCCGGAGCGACTGAGAGCAGAATCAGGCGTGTGGTCTGGATTTCCGGGCATTCCCTTACCTTCCCATTCATACTACAGTGGGCAGCAAATTCAAAGCAGGAGAAACTATGCACATACGCCTCTCTGTACCCAGAACTTTTATCTTTGACTTTCCAGTTCCTTAAACCTTCAGCCTGACAATCTCTCCCAGAGCCAACAAGGCACTGGGGCGACACCTAGCAGGCAGGGTGGTTAGACCAGAGATCTGACTATTCAGGGGTGCCCTGGGGCGCTGAAATTCTCCTCTGTGTCACAGATCTAGACTCAGATCAACCATTTTCAAACCCATGGGACAGGGCTCCGGGCATCGTTACCTTTTCGTGTTGTGGATGGTGGTCCCGCCCAATACGATCCGGACTCCAGGGGTGCCGCGGTTAAGGTTATACACAGTTAACGCCTCTTCATAGGTTGCTCCTCCAATGATAAACACAATAATATCTTGAGGCCTGCAATGAAAAGGGAGCACTCTTGAAACGGAGCAGGACAAAGCATTAGACAACATAGCCTAGGGATAAATACCGCCCTGGCCAAGGACACGGATTGAGCAAGCCAGTGGATGTTCCCTATAATCGAAGGTCTGTGACGTACAGGGCCCTGGAGGGGGCAATGATGCAGTAGCACATAATGTGGCATTTAAACAAACACGTACACAACGTGCTAACGGTTCTGAAAAAGCAGTAGCACCTCGAGCGACGCCCAGGCAGGATCTGTATTCTGCCCGGGCTCCATCGTGACACATCCTCCAATGTTTAATGCATGAGCATGACCCTGCTGCGGCTGTTAAATTAAAATCAATTTAGGAGTCAAATGAGGGCAGCGACCCGTCTTGGTTTTGGCTCGAATCAGCTGCAGCCTTTCTGGCTCATTACGGAATCGGTGGGATTAGGCCTAGTTCACCTCGGAGATTATAAATCCCTAAGGAGCCTAGGAACACAGGATTTTGCAGGGAAGTCGCAGGGCTGGGCTGCCTTCACCTGGGTACATGCAGAGACAGACACATGGCCCTGAATATTTTGACTTCCCCCAAGAAAGCCGGCACCTCGATCTCTTCCTCCTCACCTCCCCTACCCCATTTCTCACCCCCCCACCAAGTCACCCAGTTGGCTCAGAGGTACAAGAAGTTGGCCCTGGCTTGTGAGCCACCTTTGCTGTTGTATAAAAGATCTGTGAACCC
>NC_048321.1:8021168-8051164 GCF_013100865.1 Trachemys scripta elegans
CCTTTGGCGCACGTACCATAGGTTGCCTACCCCTGGCCTAAGGGATTTACGTCCCCAAATCTCCAACTACCTCCCTTTGGCTCCTTCAGAACGCCCAGCCTGAAACTCGGCATCCCAGCATGCTCCAGGTTTGCTTAGTCACCGCACAGTCACCCTTGTTTCCAAGGCTCCACGCACCACCACCATACAGTGCTTTGAGATCCGCAGATCCCGGGAGGTACAGTAGCCCCAGGCAGGCAACGAGCCTGCCCTAGCAGTCAGGGCTACGTTACTGTGCAGGAAGTTGATCCCAATGCACGAGGCCGAGAACGCACACTATCAGCCTAGCGGCTCCGGCACGGCAGGGCACTGCATTCGCTGGAGGGAGCAGCGGGGGGCTTACTGCCCAGATGAAGCCCCAGACAGAGGGGTCCGGCATTGGCTGTTCTTGTCCCTGGGTCCAGAGACAATCAGATCTTGGCCGCTTCCAAACAGATTTTTTTTTAAAAAATCACCCCAGCAAAGGAGGTACCCAGAATGCATATGAACGTATCAACGCAGCTCATCCTGACATTACTCCTCCGCCCACGCTACCCGTGCAGTAGCTGCAGTGACAGCACTAGCGGTCTTACAAATACATCGGGGAGGTCTAGTCATACTTAACATCATGGCCCAGAAGAGGCAGATCAGAGTCAGGCTGTTTAGCTCTGCAGTTGATACTAACTTGGGAGGAGAGGTGAGGACTGAATTACTTTGATGGTGTCAACCCCTCTACTGCTCCCCCTTCTCTATCGCAACGAACCTAAGCTGATTGAATACCTGGCCCAACCCCCACCTACCTATCATCTCTCATTTGCTATGGTGCCGGCCTCCACTGCCCACTTGTTAAATTTTCACACAAGCAAGGAGGGCGCTCCCCCTAAACATCTGCCTTCAAATCCCTCCTTCTACAACCTCTCTGCCCTGGGGCCTGCTAAAACCTTCACAACATTCAGCTGCTGGTGTGCTGAGACCGCTGCCTATTGTCACAGACTAAGATTGTCTCATTGGTTAGTTGTACTCCCCGGTCTGTGGGTCTCCACCCATTTGTGGAGAAGAAAGGACCTTACCCATTCTATGGAATCCTGGTCAGACCAGGTTTCCAAACATGGGGATATTCTTATTCTGAACAGGGCAAATCCTCATTTGAGTGGAGTCCAGGTCACAGAAGCCACCGCAACTGGCACCCCATAGCCCCGCTCTAGCTAACACAGTAAGCTGAACAGCTGCACAGCAAAGCCATTGTCAGACAAAAGTGTGGCAGAATCGAGCCTGACAAGCATTTTAAGAGGAAAGATGGTCTTGTGGGTAAGCTGCTGGGCTGGGACATGTGGGATCGCAGCCCTGCTACAGATGCTCTCTGACCTTGGGCAAGTCACTTCATCTCTCTGACTCAGCTCCCCACCTGTAAAACAGGGATAATCATCCTTCCTTTCTCCCACCCTGTGTGTCTTGTCTATTTAGACTGAGAGCCCTTTGGGGAACAGACCGTCTCGGACTATATGCACGTACAGCGTTTAACACAATGGGGCCCTGATCTCAGCTGAAGCGTCTATGAGCTACTGTAATACAAACAATGAGCTTTTGGAGAGCTGTAGCTAGCATGACTCAAGCAGTAGTGTCGATGGGCCTGCATTTGTATGGCAAATAGGAGGAGAATGACATTTAAACAGCAGGAGGAGGAGAGCTGGAAGCGAAAGATTCAGTGGAATCGCTTGGAACCCTGCTCGATGCTTTACAGAGATTCCCCTCCCCCCTTTGCTGCTAATTTGGACCAGAAGCTTCTCCTCCCCCACAAGAGCATAATATTTATTACGGAAAGACTCGTCCACTCACACGGAGAGGCCTTTAGAAATTCTTCGCCGTTCAAGCGGTTGCCTCCCTTTGATGGTGAAATCCAAAGCGTTTCATCCTGCCCTTTAGCTGAACTCGCGTCAATCACTGTAACGCCGTTCGCTGAAACCACAAGCGGCAACACAGTCTAGTCCCGTTTGCCCTGGGCTGGGTTTCACGGGATTCCCTGACATGTATTATCAATGTTGTCAAGTTTATAATAAGTTTAAGGTGGCTCCTCTCTCAGTTCCTTTGGAACGTTTCAGGATAGATTTTAAGGCCTGATTAATTTTCCATCAGTCTATCTAAGGTACGTCTGTGGCCCCCATGATCCTGGAACCTAAGTACCTCACAATCTAAGATATTTATCCTCTATGGGAGAGCTGGACTGCGATCCCCGTGGTACAGACAGAGTGAGCTGTGTTTATAATTCCTGCACTAGCTCTGATTGAGTGCATGGGCCGCCGGGGCTCGCCGCTCAAGCACATCGCTAGGTTCTCGGATGAGACTGGACTTGGGGTGGCTAGCTTGTCCCGCCACCCCACCGACACGTCTATTTTCAGTGCGCTAACTTGATCAGAGCTAGCATGCTTATGTCTCCTTGGGCCGGGAATCATCCCCAGCTTGAAGTGTAGACGTACCCTCAGCGACTTGCCCCAGGTCAGACAGGAGCAGAGAACTGAATGCAGGTCTCCTGAGTCCCAGGCTAGTAGCATAACCACCGGGCCATCTGTACATTGAGCCCTGGATTTCCAGTGCCCCAGCACCTTAAACTCACTGGGGTACGTTCTTCCCCATCAGTGCCTGCAGCCAGACCATCCAGTGCTCTGAGCCAGCCTCATGAGGCAAGGTGGGCCTGGAACCGGAGATCGGTGCATGAATCTCCAGGGGGTGCTCCGCCCCGAGCCAGTGCTGCTGAACCTCATGCCACAGTGGCACTGGGGGAAAAATACACTGCCACCCTCTGACCTCATCTTGCATTTCTGCTGCCTTCATCCCCATCCTGGGACAATCAGATGCCTTTCCCTTTCCAGCAGCCCCTCCCACAAGCCCCAAAATCCACTGCTGGATTTTTCAAGGAGCATCTGGCATGAGGCAGAGATTTCCTGGCACGTAGACAAACAATTCATCTCTGGTGCCCATAATTCTTTTCTCACTCAGAAATAAAGTGGTTAATGGCCCTGGCTGTCGGGCTGGAATCTGGACGCCTTTCCGGTCTCAAATATGTTTTCACTTGTATCAGCTGGATCGCGACGCCCTATGGTGGGGCTAAGGAAGGAAGCGAAAGCCGTGCAGGGTGTACCTCCTAGAGCCAGAGAAATTAATGAGCACGTCCTTCCCTCCCACTGAACCTCGGTCCCGAAGTCTGCGTCCCTTCTGCTCTAAAGCAGTGTGCAGTTTTAATTTAACCCAGCCTGCCCTGCAACAGCCACCCAATTTGTTGAAAAAGTATTAGCTCGCAAAATGTGGCAGCTGCTGATAAAAGCTGGCAGGATCCAGCGTGTGAGGGGAGTGATGATCGTTGCAACGCTCTGCCCAGAGGGCAGCTGAGCGCTTCACTGTGCCAACCCACCGGAGCTCATCACCGGGGAGTGAACCTGGGGTATTCAGCATCAGAGGCAAAGGTGTCTACTATTGGAGCCAAAGGAATAACTCTAAGCTTGCAGCAATGGTAGGCTCGTATCCTCTAAGCAGATTGTTCATTAAAAGTGGCTTGAACACCCTGAACCAGTATATTATAGAAGCAGAAACTCTGACTTACAGATAACCCCTCCATGCCTTAGTTTCCCTACATAACTGGTCCAAGAGCTGGGAATAGAAACCAGGTCTCCAGCCTCCCAATCCTGTGGTTTAAGGCACAAGGCCATGACTTCCTCTCAGATGTCATTAAATCATTGGAACCTATACCTGCCTTTAATGGCCATATTGACAATGGACCAGCTCAGCCCTAAAAGGGCAGACGCATTCTTTTTCTGTTAGGACTACTAGCCAGCTTACTAGCCACACTGGGCAAGGTCAGATTCTCACCAGAAATAACCACCACCAGCTCAGGAGGGCGTTAGCCATTGGGCTCTTTTTGATTCTCTCCAAATAAGGCCCCGGTGCCTTGGAATGGGGTTAGAGCACACGGTGACTTCAGTAGATGAACACCCTGGAGGCGTGGGGCAGTGGTCTACGCATCTCATCCAGGCTCTCTAGAAGCACCTGAGTGCAGTACAGCCTAGGCACGTGGCCCTGCAAATACCAGGCTGACAAAGAACAGAGCAGGTCATTTCAAGCCTTCACCCTGCTCAGCCACTCCAGCAGGTCGGAGAGAAGCTGTGTGATCAAGAGAGCGCTCGAGACATTTCCCCGGCAGTTCCAAGGACTCTTGTTCTCTTCGTGCCAAGGCAGAGGAGGGCAGCCGGAGAGGGAGGGAGTGCAGCCGGGTTTGTCCGTCCATCTGTGTGTGTCACCAGTCTGTCCCCATGCCCCTTCACGACTGCACCATCCTGGGAAGAGCGGTACTAAATTCTAACTCTTCTAGCAAGCCTTGACTCCACTGGCCAGAGATCTGATCCATCAGTAGCCGCACAGAAAGCTGGAATAATCACACTTTACCCTTGCAATGCTAGCGGCTCTCAAGGGAGGCTCTCGAATATTGCAATGAAGCCTCACCACCACCTTGTGAGCTACGCCAGGCCTTATCCCCAGTCGACAGGCAGGGAAATCATAGACGATCAGGGTTGGAAGGGACCTCAGGACGTCAACTAGTCCAACCCCCTGCTCAAAGCAGGACCAACCCCAATGAAATCATCCCAGCCAAGGCTTTGTCAAGCCGGGCCTTAAAAACCTCTAAGGATGGAGATTCCACCACCTCCCTAGGGAACCCATTCCAGTGCTTCACCATGCTCCTAGTGAAATAGTGTTTCCTAATATCCGACCTAGACCTCCCCCACTGCAACTTGAGACCATTGCTCCTTGTTCTGTCATCTGCCACCACTGAGAACAGCCGAGCTCCATCCTCTTTGGAACCCCCCTTTGGGTAATTGAAGGCTGCTATCAAATCCCCTCCCCCCCAACTCTTCTCTTCTGCAGACCAAATAAGCCCAGTTCCCTCAGCCTCTCCTCATAAGCCACGTGCCCCAGCCCCCTAATCATTTTCGTTGCCCTCCACTGGACTCTCTCCAATTTGTCCACATCCCTTCTGTAGTGGGGGGCCCAAAACTGGACGCAATACTCCAGGTGTGGCCTCACCACTGCTGAATACGGGGGAATAATCACTTCCCTCGATCTGCTGGCAATGCTCCTACAATACAGCCCAATATGCCGTTGGCCTTCTTGGCAACGAGGGCACACTGCTGACTCATATCCAGCTTCTCGTCCACTGTAACCCCTAGGTCCTTTTCTGCAGAACTGCCACTTAGCCAGTCGGTCCCAGCCTGCAGCAGTGCATGGGATTCTTCTGTCCTAAGTGCAGGACTCTCCACTTGTCCTTGGTGAACCTCATCAGATTTCTTTTAGCCCAATCCTCCCATTTGTCTAGGTCACTCTGGACCCTATCCCTACCCTCCAGCCCCCAGCTTAGTGTCATCCGCGAACCTGCTGAGGATGCAATCCATCCCATCATCCAGATCATTAATGAAGATGTTGAACAAAACCAGCCCCAGAACCGACCCCTGGGGCACTCTGCTTGATACGGCTGCCAACTAGACATTGAACCGTTGATCACTACCCGTTGAGCCCGACGATCTAACCAGCTTTCTATCCACCTTATAGTCCATTCATCCACCCCATACTTCTTTAACTTGCTGGCAAGAATATTCTGGGAGACCGTATCAAAAGCTTTGCTAAAGTCAAGATATATCACGTCCACCGCTTTCCCCATATCCAGTTATCTCGTCATAGAAGGCAATCAGAGTGGTCAGGCATGACTTGCCCTTGGTCAAATTGAGACACCGAGATGTTAAGCGACTTGCCTATGATCAAACAGCAAACCAGTGGCAGAGCTGGGAAATAGAGATCAAGTTTCAGTTCCCTGCTTCGCCTCTAGAGAGCGCTGCTTTCTCAAAGCAACTGGAAGGAATCAAACTGACAAACAGGCGAATATTCTTAAAGCAGAGCTACAGGGCAATTCCATGCATGTGGCTGTCTGAAGGCAAAGGGAAAAATATGGGGGGACGATTTCCAGAAACGCTCAGCAATGGACTAACTCTGCTGTTATTACTTTTACCGTCGATAGGCCAAGACCAAGTGCTATGGAGTCCCCTCCACATCATATAGCGGTCATTAAACAAAACATCACGATGTTTCCTGAGCGTATGGACACGGGTATTAACGATCCCTTATTTACCCCAAAGGGGTTCTCCTGTCCCCAGCCCGCCCCCTCCGTACCTGTCCCGGAGCGTGCTGGGACCCAGGTAGGGGTACTGGCCATCCTTAAGTTTTCCTTTGATGAGCTGATCTAGAGTCTCGTGCAGGAAGGGCTGATGCTGCGTATACACGTTCTCAACGCCCTGCGATACAGAGGGAAAGTGCTTTGAATTCCGATGCCACAAGGCAGGAAGCGGAGAGAGTGGGCCAGCGAAACCACGATCCAGAACCAACAGCAGCCAACGGACGCAGCGATTGTTGGCCCAGACCAACTGCCTCGTGCCCTCGCAGTGCGCTGAGCACACAAATACTTCAACCTCTGGAAGCCAGGAAAGAAGGTGTACACCGGCCCCACCCCGCAACCTTAGCTCCATGCCCAGAGCTGGCAAGAGCCACTGGAGATTGCTTATTAAAGGGCAGCCCTGGCTGAAATATACACAAGCCGACTAAAGGTGCCACTGCCCCCTGGCATTGCCCTGTCATCGACCTGCATGCACTCCATCCGCCCTGCGCTGCGTTAGGGACAGCTCTCGAGCGGTGCTGGCTCTCATGCGACGGCCACACGGCAATGCTACGCGGAGCCCCTGGGGTCCCCTGCCTGCTCCCTGTCCTTGTCTGGGCTTTGCCAGGGACCACGTGGCAGAGCTCTTAATACCTTCAGTCCTTTGAGGAACTGCTTGGTGATGGCGACAGCATCCTTGGGGCTGAAGAGATCGCTGCCCCGGACCCGCTTCCCACCGTATTCCACAACCGCTGACACCAGCTGTCCAGAGAGAGAGTGGAGACCGGCGACCAATTAACATGGGGAACTAGCTTCAGGAAGGCTTATGGGGATTGAACATTGATGAAGGTGCTGAAGCGATGCCCAAGGAGCTAAAAGGGACTCCAGCTAGCCCCCACCCGACACACACCATGGAGAGGTGCAGGGAAGTGTCCCCCGTATGCTCCCAGCAACGTACCCCTGGCCCTACCTTGGTGGGGTGCCTTCAAAGGGGTAAGAAGGGAGTTTAATCTCCATGGTCTATTCAAGCCACAACTTCTCTGCCAAATGGGGACCCACCCCCAACCAAGCCTCTCTTGGTGTTGGGTCTGAGACCAGTAGAAATTACAAGCAGAACACCGCAGCAGAGAACCAAATAGGCCATGGGGCCAGAACTCCTAAGTGGGTTAGCAAATCCAGCCTACCCCCGTGAGAGTTCGTACAGCGCCTCGCACAGCGGAGCCCAGGCATGGATCAGGGCCCCAGGCACTACTGTAATAAATACGAACAGCAGGGATAGGGATTTTGAGTTGGGTTTGAATTGTTCGAAATGAGTGGTTTACTTGGGAGGTGGGAGTGGAGGGAGGACCTGGGACATGGACTTAGGAGGATGCCGCCAATCTATAGCTCCATTCTCACAGCGGCTCTCAAAGCGCTTTGCAGACGTCAACCAAGGCCGTTGGGGGCATTTCAAAAGGCAATACCAGGATTGTCCATCTAATTATAAGGCTCTCGTCACCCCAGCATCTGATCACCCATCTGAGCCAGGGGAAGAGTCGCCTCGGGCGGGGAGAAGTCAGCAGTATCCAGAGAGACGGGGACAAACTCCAGAAGCAGAGACGTTCTCCCAGGTCATTAACTGTGTATTTTATAGTAATGTCCAGACCAGGGCCCCGTTGTGCTAGGTGCTGTACAATGTGCGAGGCAGATACGGTGCCCGCCCCAGGAAAGCTCACAAGGAACACGAAGGATGGAGGAGAGGTACGCAGACAACATCCCATAGTAATTCAGATATTTGCTCCCACCCGGGGACAGATCCATTGACTCCAATGAAGCTATGACAATTTATACTAGCTGAGGATACACACACCCCCCCCCACGGTGTTTTCCTATCCGCTGCCTATTTAACCCATCCTTCCAGAACCACGACAACAGCTGCAGCTACCTTCCGATACTTCTCGGAAACCCCTTTGTTCTTGAGGTCCATCATCAGGCCGGGCAGACTGTTGCTGCTGTGTCGCTCATAGTGCAGGGCGTAGAGCATCACCAGCCGCGTGGCATCGAACTCGGTCACCTTGGGATTCTGCAGGAGCCGCCGCACGTTCTGCAATGATAGAAGGGGGTGCCCCGAACGCAGCATTCGAGGGCTGGGTTGGTTTTTTGGCCCTGCGCATTAGACCTGCATTTCTAGAGCAATTGGGTAAATCCCATCTCAAACCTGCTGCGTAGGGACAACAAAGCCGCGTGTGTAGAAGGCAAAGTCTCAGGCAATCTTTGGGCAGGAGGAAGCATGCAGAGGGGAGAGGAGGAGAAAGTGAGAGGGCATCAGAAGTACGTGATAGGAAGAGAAGAGAGGGAGGAAATGAAGCACTAAAGGAAAGATGGTTTTTGCACCAGAGGCAACAAAGATGTACTGCCATCCCGTTTCCAACATTACTTTCCCAGGCAATCCATCCCTTTAGCTGCTACAGGGACATGAAACTGCAAACAGAACGGGAGGTGTCCACTAGGGAGTCTGCCTATTAAGGGCTTGTCTACACTACAAAATGAAGTCAATCTAACTTACGTCAGCAGACGGTCGTGGCAGTAATGACATTGCCTGTGCGTGTGTGTGCGCACACTTTGCTCCTTGTGCCGGTGTTGCGCGGCCCCACCAGGAGCGCTAGTATTGATTGTACTGTCAGCATGGGGCATTGTGGGAAGGCTCCTGAAAGCCAGTAATAGTTGACGTAGGCAACACAGCAACTGCACTGACACTGCACTGTCCTGAGTACATCGACTGTGACTCCACGCCGCTTGTGGAGGTGGGATTATTAAATCACTGTCGCTGGGCAGTCACGTTGGCGGGAGTGAAATTGAAGTGCAGACACTTCCATAGTTTGGTTGATGTAAGATGCCTTGCGTCGTCCTAACTCCGTAGAGTAGGCCAGGCTAAAGATGTGGTCCACGTTATAAAAAGTTTCAGTACCCCTGCTGTACCCCACTAGCTCAGTGGCCCCCAAACTGTGGGGCATTCCCCCTACGGGGACACAGCAGGACCTGGGACAGCCCCCATGGGAGGGTGGGGCATGCCACCCAGCCCCGCTCTGCCCCCAGCTCTGCTCCGGCCCCACCCCTGGCCCTGCCCCAGCTCCAGCTCCAGCCTCAGGCCCCACTCCCGGCCACGACTGCAGCTCTGCTCCCAGCTGTGGTCCTGGCCCTGGCTCTGCTCCCAGACCCCAACCGTGGCTCCCCGGGGGCCCAGACAGATTCCATCATAGGTAAAAGGGGGGGACCATTGCATTAGCTGCCTGGGGGTTGAGATGGGCAATTATATTCTGTGCAAATTGGCCTTTGACCAGGATCTACCAGCCCAATGTTATTCCTTCCCATTACAAGAAACAGCGCCGTTACGTCTCTCCTCCGCCCCAACATACACCCCCCCAAATCAGTGTGCATTTGCTGTCGGACTCTGCAAAGTTGTACAGTCGAGATAACGGTGCAAACAGCGCAGCCAAGTTGGCAGAAGCTTAAGGGAGCATGGGGACGAATAAACCTCTTAACTCTCTCCTTTGTGCTGGATGCCAGAGAACAGGCGTTAAGGACTCAACGAGCCTGCAGTCCTCCTGTTAGGGGCTGATAGCTTCTGGAGGATCCTCCAGACACTACAAATCTGCCACAGATTCAAAAGAAAAGCCAGCCTGTGTCAGCTCAAAGGCACAGAAACGAAGGAGGCTCCATCTTTGTGATGAACTAGAGAACGTGGTCTCACCTCCTAAAGGGAAAGGCCAGACCTCCGAGTGTTCTAGCCCTTGCTAAGGCGCTATGGGATATCCCCCAGAACGCACTAGCGCAGACACAGTCAGGCAAAGCGGAAGCACAAATCTGGTTGAGTCGAATTGCAAACGGGTTCCCATCTTCGGACACAAATTGCTGTAACTGGATTAGGTGGCAGCCATGAAAACGTAGGAGGAAATCCTGGATCCACTGAAGTCAACAGCCAAACTGCGGTTCATGTCAATGGGCTTTCGCCCGCAGCATGGATCCTGCAGGGATGTTTGCTTGTGGATTTTGGATCCCTGGCTGGGTGCGTAGTGACAACGTCCATGTAAGAAAGCGGGCAGCAGATGAAACAGAAAAGCAATTGTCCACTCAGGAGAAAATGGGATTCAAAAGCTTCCAGGCAGTCGTCTCTTCAAAGACTCATGTACAATGTCACACTTACTAAGAGACCAGGACAGGAATAACCAAAACGTACCGTACTCCAGAGGCCTAGGGCGCAAGTGACATTATCCATTGCTGAAGTGACATTAGAGGGAGAACAATTCCTTCTTTCTTTGGTGCACTGGGTTATTCTTCATCGTTTCTGTGGCCTTTCCCCTACGCTACCAGTAGGAGACTGTGACAGAGAACAGCCTGGGGCAACGTAGCTAAAGATATACCGATCACAGACATTTCCACGTTAAAAAAAAAAAAAAAAAAGCCAACTGAATGGTTTGCATGTATTTATTTTCTGGCAGCTCCGCAAAGGTCCAGTCAGACACTGGCTGTACCATAATCTCCTTTAGCCAAGTGGCCGCAGCACACTCCAGGAGAGCTTGTGCAGTGGAAGTTGGAGCCATACTCCGAAAGGTTTCTCAGGTCTGCAGTTCATAATGCAGCTGCCCCATTGCTCGTAAAGGTGCATCTCGGTCCTGCCAGGATTAGGGCCAAGGGGGGATTCCATTAATGGTAGAACATTAAGAGGTGAGACCTATATTTTCACGAGTGGGCCTTGATTCCAAGTGCCACCTAGGCATAGATTTTTCAAAGGCGCCAAGAGCCTGCAGCTCCGGTTGGCTTCCATTGGAACTGCTCAGCCCTGGGATACAAATGGCTCTCTCCGTCTGAAGATGGGCATCCAAAACACTGAAGCATCCTTGATTAGAGGCTACTTAAAAAAAAAAAAAAAAAAAAAAAAAAAATCACAGCAGATCTTCCAAAGAGTGCATCTGTTGTCAGAAAACACGGCACGTTCTTTGTGTGCGCTCGGGCCCGAAGTTCTCAGTTACAATAAAGCCCGTTTACACCACTCTGAGTGCATCAAGGGTTCTTAGGGTGGGTGCACCTCACCCTTTGCACTCACCTTGAATCCCTTTCATACTATGTAAGTAAAACCCATTTATTCACGTTGGGATATTGGTGACATCATAGCAGAATTTTCAGAAGCTTTCTCAACCTGTTGCTGGCTTCAAAACACTTCCAGCGAGATCTGCCCGCACACCACCTATCCACCTCCTCGCTGGTCGTCCCACCACCATTCCTTCCATGCCAACTTTCTCGAGGTTATTTCTCTCCAATAATGCTTCTAACAAGCTTTCATCTTGTTCTGAGTCCAGAAGATATGCACAAGATACCACATCTCAAAGGTTTACATTTCTTCTTGCCAGCAGCATTAATTCCCTCATAATCCCTTCACACTGCCATGGCGGTATACATGGATTTTAGTGCAAGTCCTTGTCTACACACAAAACATTATGTCATTTTAACTGTAGCAGTATAGTTAAAACAGTATATTCCCCTAGCGGGGCCCAGTTACACCAATATAAATGTGCTTATACCAGTACAGCTTATTCTCACATGGGAATGAAAACCAGTTATCCTGCTATAAGGCATTTTTATTGTGGAGCTCTTTGCCAGAGGATGTTGTGAAGGCCAAGACACTAACAGGGTTCAAAAAAGAACTCGATACATTCATGGAGGACAGGTCCATCAATGGCTATTAGCCAGGATGGGCAGGGACAGTGTTCCTAGCCTCTGTTTGCCAGAAGCTGGGAATGGGCGACAGGGGATG
Organism: Trachemys scripta elegans; assembly: GCF_013100865.1. Taxonomy (NCBI): domain Eukaryota; kingdom Metazoa; phylum Chordata; order Testudines; family Emydidae; genus Trachemys; species Trachemys scripta. The sequence goes on from NC_048321.1 coordinate 8,033,165, forward strand.
GATCACTTGATGATCACCTGTTCTGTTCATTCCCTCTGGGGCACCTGGCATTGGCCACTGTGGGAAGACAGGATATTGGGCTAGATGGACCTTTAGTCTGATCCAGTATGGTTGCTATTATGTTCTTATACCTCTGTACCTGCATCCACAGTAAGGGCTGTGGCAGTATAACTCTCTTGAGGGGAGGAGGGGAAACAACTGTACACACACTTCTAACCAACGTAGTTACGCTGATACAAAAACTGTGTGTAGACAAGACAGAGGCGAGAACTGGGCTCTTAGCATCTGTGTTTTCCAGCCCCATCATTGCTACCTAACAAGTTCTTACTCCCATTTCCCCTGCAAGGGCTGATATGGCTACAAGAGAGGAAGATGGAGTCTCTTCTGCCTCCTCCATCACGGAGCGCATCACCAGTTAACAGGATTTATTTTGCATTTTTTGTTAGCACTACGTGCTAGGCACTTTGCAGAATCTCTGTTACTGCTGATGTGAGAGGCTGAAAGATGGCAGCAGGTGCATGTGGTGCTGGCAATGAGAATTCAAACACTGATTTATAAACAGCTTCTAGATCACGTTTGCTCCATGAGACAGCATAAGCCAAGGACTCCAAGGGGGTGTTTTAGCAAGTCCCTTTTATGGCTAAGACGCCACATTAGTACATCCTTATCAGAACACAGCAAATGAACACAAATCAACCAGATTCTCAGCTGGCATAAATCTGCATTGACTTCAACCGCATGATGCTGATTTATGCCAGCAACACGGCTATGCTGGGCTCTGTTCGTGCACATCCGAGGCTCTGGCCTACAGATTAGACTATCTGGACAGCTAATATCACATAACCACCCTCTTGGAGCACTGACCACCACAGATTAGAAAGAAATGCCTTTCAAATTCTTTGCAAATGCTGATCGCTAACGTAATACTTTCCTACTGTGGGACAGCATTCATCACACTATAGAGCTTTCCTTTTAGTGAAATCTCTTTTTGAAAGTCACATTTTCAGTACATAGACCGGCAGCGTTTTAAAAACGATAAATACGGAGTCTGTGGCTGCATTCTGTGTGTGTCATAACACAGTCACCCTCAGGAAAAAAACAAACCAGCAGCATTGTTTAGTCAACAGCCTCAACAGATCATTATTGACGTACTGTCAGATTCTGGGGCAGGTCATGGAATTATATGAGCCATCAAGGGGTCAGAGCATCAGTCTACACACTCAGCTGTCAAACAGAAGTCCCTTTTCAAGGCTTTCTGAGCCTTTTGCCAAAGAAATCCTTTATTTAAGCAGCTCCATCCTGTGTAAAAAACACCCAAACCCAAAATAAGGGCAGGGCTCACAGGCAAGGGCTTTTCCCAAACACAATCTGATCACAATTGGATTTCATGTTTTAGATGGTTGATTCTTTTCAGTTTCAAAGCTGTAGGGCCGGTTCATTCTTTCAGTGACATAGTCATAAATTACGAAGTTTGTTAATGCGATTTTACCAGTACTGTGTGTGCAGGGAAGAGTGGCAGAGACACACTAGCCCTATAGTTTTGCTCCATTTAGGCTGGTTTCAAATATAAAAAAGAGGAATTGGGATTTTACAACATCGAACAGGAATAAAAATACTTGGGATTTTTTTTGGTGAATGTTAATCATAGTAATGTAGAGCTGGAAGGAACCTCGAGAGGTCATCTAGTCCAGCTTCATGTGCTGAGGCAGGACCAAGTAAACCTAGACCGTCCCTGCAGGGGTTTGTCGAACCTGTTCTTTAAAACCTCCAGGGACGGGGATTCCACAACCTCCCTTGGACGCCTGTTCCAGAGCTGAACTAGCCTGGGAGTTTTTTTCCTAATATAATCTAAATTCCTAACTTAAATCTCCCTTGCTGCAGATTAAGCCCACTACTTCTGGTCTTCTCCTCAGGAGACATGGAGAACAATTGATCACTGTCTTCTTGAGAAGTCTTCAAATATGTTAAGGACTGTTATCAGGTCTCCCTCAGTCTTCTCTTCTCAAGACTAAACATGTCTAGTTTTCTTTAATCTTTCTTCAGAGATCAAGTTTTCTAAACCTTTTCTCATTTCTGTGGCTCTCCTCTGGACTCTCTCCAGTTTGTCCACATCCCTCTTACAGAGCGGCGCCCAGAACTGGACACAGTACTCCAGCTGAGACTTCACCAGTGCCGAGCAGAGTGGGACAATGACCTCCCGCAGCTTACATACAACACTCCCACTAATACACCCCAGAATATTAGCCTTTTCCACAACACCATCACATTTTTGACTTGTATTCAATTTGTGATGCACTATAATCCCCAGGTCCTTTTCAGCGGTACTTCCAACTAGCCAATTATTCCCTATTTGTAGCTGTGCATTTGATTTTTTTTTCTCTCTAACTGTAGTATTTTGCACTTATCTTTACTGAATTTTAGACCAATTCTCCAATTTGTTAATGAAAAATCTCTTGATTTTGTCTTAAGTCATTTCCTTGTGGCTTTGGAAACCCAAACACAGAAGCATGGTGCTAGTCCAGGGGAATCAATGCAACTGACTAAGGTCCCAATTCTGTAGCTGGACCCCATAGACCACGTGCAGCCTCATGGACATCACTGGCGCTTTTCATGGACAGAGGGTTCCATCCAAATGGGAGTTCATTGTGTCATAGAGGCCTGCGAATCCTACTGTGAAACTGACTAATCTAGTCACCTGCAAAATGTGTGCGCGCGCAGGTGTTCACTCGCACAGAGCTCATTGCATGATCCCGGCCTGCAAACCACAACGTGAAACCAACCAGTCTAGTTAGGTCAAAGTACCACGCACACCTACAGTGCTATAGAAGCAATCTCGCTTTCACATGTGAAGGCTAGTGAAGTGCAAAATGCAAGCCCAAATGAGGAAAAGAAAACTGTCAGAATCCTTTCTATTCTAATCATCCTCATCCTCTGGAGTATTAGTAACCCAGGGAAGGACTGCTACTGACAGCGTCCCTTTTTAATCAACTGTATGCACGGGGCATTCATCAGTTGACTAATTTTAAGTCAAGGCAACAGACACTTCTCTCACCACCTGCTTTATGTGAACATAGCAAATCAGACATGCCCTTGCTCACACTTAGCAACTGTCTCAAAAGGAGCTCAGAAGCGACCCCAGGGATTGAGAAATAACATTCTTGTCTCTAGCCTAGTAAATCTGACGTGGGACTCGCACTCCAAAAATATACATGCCCAATAAAGACGCTTGGGCATAGCTGTCACAGAGTGAACACCAATAGGAATAGTTGGAGCTCTAGCAAAATCAACCCAAGTCCCCCAGCACAGCACCCCTACTAGCGTCTGTAAGCACCAAAGGTCCCACCATAGAGGGATGCTCAAATTTCATCCGACCAATGGCGGCACTGGCAACTTGCCATGAGACGGGGACCGCGCATGATGAACAGACAGATGAATAGTTGTATTCCAGGGTCCTATTCTTCAGGCATGATTTAGACGCTCCCCAAATATAGCAGAGCATGTTCGGCTGATTGGGGCTTGCAAACTGTGACAACCATGTGTGTTAGTTATCATTACTCAGGATTCATTCCCATCTGAATTATATGGATGGCAGTGGAGAAGCTAGTTCTACCATCCGAGGTCCCAGCCCCGTAGGCTCCACGCGCACAACTCCCACTGACGTTAGCACTAGTTCCACAAGCAGAAGGACTGCAGGATCCACCCTGCTGGAAACAGATAAAGGAGGTTTGGTTTCTGGGCTTTGGGTTACCTGGTGAGCACTGGAGTGGTCATTCTGGCAGGCCAGTTCCTGCTCGACCTCCGACACCTCCAGCAGGTTCCGCTCGCTGGCCAGCCGGGAGAGCTCCCCAACCACAGTCACATGCTTCGATACCGTGCCCGACATCTTCTTGAACTGCGGGTAGTTCTCCACAAACGCCTGCAACGGGGAAGTTGAAACTCAAACCTCTTGAAAATGGCGAGCAGAATATAGTAACCAAGACTTGCACCGGGTTTGCATCAGTGCATTTCCACTGGCTTCAGTGGAACTTACCTCCTGACGTATACCGGCCTGATGAGATCAGTGCTGCAGGGCGGGTACTCCCGGTCTCCCCAGAGAACCTCTGCATGGTGTGCCCTGCAGGGGGAGCTCTGCAGCTGGAAGGAATCTTTACAGGGAGCAGCTGCTCTCAGCAGCTCACTCTCTTGGCGTCTGGAGGGTTTCCTAGTGGAAATCCACCCAGGTGTTGCTGCCACTTCAAATCCTGAACCCTGGCAGACTGGGAGCTGGAGAAGCCCCCGTTGCATGGTTCATTGGAGGTGGGTGGCTGTGCTGAAGAGGATGTTATTAAGCAGGGAGGAGGGTGCAGGCGCAGAGTACTGGGATAAAAACAAGGAGTCTGGTGGCACCTTAAAGACTAACAGATTTATTTGGGCATAAGCTTTCGTGGGTAAAAACCTCACTTCTTCGGCTGCATAGTACTGCATAGTTATTTGTGTTGCAGTAGCACCTAGAAACCCTAGTCCTTGACCAGGACCCCGTTGTGCGAGAGCTGTACAAACCAACACAGCCCAGAGAGACGGCTTCCACCCCCAGGAGCCTACATGCCACAGAAGACTGAGTCACCAGTATCAGGGCACGAAGCAGGGATGTGGTAAACGCTGGTGATTTGCAATGTCCTGCAGTGGATTGTTTCTAAGATGCCTGGTCAATCACGTATGTCCTCTTTACCTTCATGTCCGCTATGGACTCCAGCTTCTGCTGCTCCTTCGGTTTCCTCCGCTGGAAATCCTCCATTAGGTTCTTGATATTGCTCCCGATCTCTGCAAAGTTCAGGTACATGTTCTGTGGATGACAGACGGGGGATGGTAGGGAAGGCGGCTCCCAGGAGAGCGGGTCTCTTTGGAAATCACCGCCCCCAGCTCCCAAAGCTCTAAGAGGGTCTATTGCATACTCCCATGCTGCGCTCTGAGGGCGAGCGACGAGCTCTGGGATACAAAATGGTTTCATTTAGGCAATATGAATGGGCACTAAAGCCCGCCTGGGACACTGCTTGCTTATAATTATGAATTTACCTGGGACGTCAGTCATCATCATCATATACAAATGGGGAAACTGAGGCACAGAGCAGGGACAGATCCTGCCCAAGGTCACATAGCGACTCAGTGGCAGAATCAGGACTAGAACCCCCAATTTAGACCACCTGAGAGCTCTTCCTCCCATCACAGGGCCCAGCAACCTACGTTGGCGTAAAACTCGTCGTTCTCAGCAGACAGAACCACCTCCCTGAGATCCTTGCTGATGCCGGGTACTCGAGAGAGGTCGATTCGGTTGTTGTTAATCCCCAGCAGCTCATGGACCATGGCCTGATACGTCCACTAAGAAGGGTTGGGGGGTGGGAGGGAAGGAGAGACAAACATTTGACTTAAATCACAACCAATTTAAATCAAGACTAAAATAGAATGGACCTAATTTGTATTTACAGTAAGGCCCCTTTATACCACTCTGACATATAAGGGCCCACCTCCATGGCAGCTGGGAGCGGGCTGTTAGCTCGTGTAGACGTACCTGTTCTAGCTGCGCTCTAGCCAGCTTGCTAAAAATTGCAGTGAGGACGCCGCGACGTGGGAGGCAGGGTGCTGCAGTCCACGCTAAGGCCTGTCCCATGGCACTCGCTCACTGCTATTTTTAGCGAGCTAGCAAGAGTAGAGCTAGCATGGAACGTCTACACGAGCGGCCATGCGCAAGTAATCGGACCCCAAGGGGACCCTTAAAGTGAATTATGGTTGTACCTACTTTAAAGCACCTCTGCACTGCCAGAGACGTAGCGTAAATGAGAATCAAGACCAATGTTTTTTAAAACAAAACTGACAACATTCCCGATGCCTTACACCTTGTAAACTGGAAACTCCCCAGGCCAACTGCCAGCATCTTGTAACAGATATCACATTTATTATTGCTGATAAGTTAGCACCTGGGGCCCCCAATCCAGGATCAGGGCCCCATTGTACTGACACCCAGGAACACAGTCACGGCTCCAGACAGCTTGTTGTATTTGTATTCAAAAGCAACCCATGTGCAGCAAAGTAAAGACACCAAGACGTGACAATGGGGGATTAATATTCCTGTTGGAACCCATTTGCTTACTACTGTCATCTCTGCCCGTGAACAGGAGTGTATTTTTGGCTGCAGAGCCGCTGCTGTTACAAGCTGTACCGTTTCCTGCTTGTTCTTCTGCAGGAGGAGGAGGAGGAGGAATGTGTGGTTTTGGAGATCAGTGCGTTATATATTTAGCCCGAGAAGCCTAATGTTATCGGAAGGGAAGTTTGCGAGCTGATCAAAGCGTTGACACGTTTGCCACCCCATTTACTCTCATCTGAATCTCTGCACTGGGTTTGAAGAAGTCTCTGTACCACAGGTAACATTCTCCTGGGACCTCTCCTGCCTGCAGTCCTTAGCCCTACAAACCAGGACTCCACTGGGCTTCTGACACTGCCAGATCACTCTGGTCGATGAGCCAGAAGGGCCCAGGACAGTAGAGAAATTCTTCCCTACCTTTTGATCTGAGTAGCAGATGAAGTCACCCTACAGGCACATTTAGCATCTAGTGGGAGGGGGGCGGGAAGCTGTCTACGTGCTGAACGAGCACAGGAATGTGTCTAGAGAGACCTTTAGAATCCAGCTACGCTAAACACAACTGCATCAGGGACCAGGTTACTCCCACATTCCATAACTAGTACATGTCCCCGGCTTTAGGTGACAGAATCCCATCTACGCTACAAACTGGAACAGCAGGAGTGGGCCAAGGAGTAGCCGTGCTGTAACCAGGTCTCCCGACACAGTTGTGTTTGTAGCATAGATGGGGCCTTACCGGTAAAAGGGGAGGTCAGTCTCCATGGCCCGCTCAGTCCTTGGCCTCTCTGCTGAAGTTCAGTGCCAGCGGTGATGGTGGCTTTTGTGGCTGGGGCACTGGTCCGTTGAACTGGACTGAGACTCAATGAACTGATTTTACACAGGCCGAAGAGGCTAAGAGTTTACTGCCCCCACTGACCTGTGCTGGATTTAAATCAGTGCCCATGCAGGGAACAGAGGCTCCCTTCCCAAAGCACTGAACCATCCAGTCACCTGAGAAAATTCTCCCGGCCAGAAGGAGAAAAAGTACTGGATGAAAACTGAAGAGATGTTTCAGCTCCCAGCGTGTGTCCCACCATCAATCCAGATGCCCTGGCTGCCCTGTGAGAAAGCATTGCTGTAGAGACAGCTATTACCCACCCATCAGGCCGACTGGCGCCCGAACACATCCCGATGAAATCAAAGGAGACAAATAATGGGCTGTTCGATGCCAAAGTCTGCAGCACAGCCATGGTACTGCTCAAAAAAAAAAACACCACCCGCCACACAATCCATGCTAGTGCTCATCCATAACGCAGCAGGGAGAACACGCTGATGCAAGGTCATTTGATAAATGTGCTGCCAAGGAGGCGCTACAAATAATCCGTTAAGAGGGACACGGCTAAGACGTTTAGGACCTGCATTTAAAGCATGTTTTACGATACACAAATGGCTGGAGTTTCCGGAGGCCACCTGGATCTGGCGATGCTGAAAACTAGGCCAGAGACGGTGAGAATTTTTTTAAGGAGGGAATCGTGCTTTACTTTAAATCTTTCCCTTGAGTGCTGTGAACCAAACCCCAGGACCCTGAGCTAGTGCCAGAGCGCCATGGGCACTTCAGCATCCCACATTCCCATCCTCCCCATCACTTCCAGCTGAGCAAGAACTACTTTCACCTGGTTCAGAAGTGGGGTGATGGCATCATCAGACCGGTCCAGAATAAGCAGTAACGGAGGAACTTCGGTGCGCCGGAAATCAAACAGCTCATATTCTTTAGTAATCACTTGCTGGAGGAGCAGAAAGGCAGATAAGTCAGTCAGTCCTAACAGCAGAGGGGAAGAATTCCCTACAGCCTGGGTGCTAGGCAGTGAGAAGCAAACAGAGAGCACAAGCGAGAGTGTGCTGTTATAAGTAAGCACTGCTAATGGAATACCTTGCATTTTGCCAGGGTTCTCAAAACGCTGGACAAGAATCTATTTGTTAATCTCCACAACACCCCTAAGAGTTGGGGAACAAGCATTCTGCCTGTTCCACAGATGGGGAAACCGAGGCACAGAAAAGGGAAGCGACCTGCCCAAGGTCATGCAGCAGATCAGTGGCACAGCCAGGAATCTCAAAGAACAGCCCCCCAAAGAATATTTTTCTCCTCTTAAACACTGCAGATTTGTGACAGGAAGTACAAGTAGATTGCCAGGATCAGTGCAGGGCAATTCCATACCTTGACGCATTCAGCGAGCCTCTTTGCAGGATCAGAGGAGAGCTGGTAACGAATCATGGGGCACTTCTTCAGAGACAGAAGCAAAGCAGTCAGCCCTTGGGCTGTTCTGGACAGCTGGGCCAGGTCCCAGCTGCGACCCTGAAAATGAAGAATACTTTTGATTCCTGGCAACTGCGTCAGGAAAGAGGGAACGCAGCCACCATTTGCTGAAGCAGCTGCTAATTTGGGGTGTCATGGTTTTTGGGGTGCTCAACCTGAGGCCAGATTTTCAGAGGTCCTGAGCAATCCAAACTGAAGTCAAAGGAAGCCGAAGGTGCTGATACCTCGGAGTTCAGGATGAAGGGGGTCTCAAATTGAGTGTCCAAAATGTGATACACAACACAAATTAGTGGATGCTTTTCAAAGCGATCTAGTCATATATACAGTTCCCAGAGCCTATATTCAAAGGCAGAGCAGCAGCACTATTAGATATTTACTGGACACAGCAAAAAAAAAGTATTTAGGATTAATTAATTTGGATCTTCTGAAGAATTTTATTTCAAAGGTGTCACACAGGCCTCAACCCTGCTGTTTTTGCTCATGTATAATCTCTGTCGATTTCAATGGGAGTTCTTCCTGAGTGAGGACTGCTGGAGGAACATAGGAATTGCCAGACTAAAGGTCCGTCTAGCCCAGTGTCCTGTCTCAGACAGTGGCCAACACCAGCTGATTTAGAGGAAGGCACAAGAAACCCACATTAGGAATCATCCTGACCTCTACTGGCTTATACCCTGAAGCATGAGGACCTTAGTATTTTCTTAATTGACTTCTCTCTCTTTCAGGTTCCTTGCCTCCTCCAGGAAATGATCTAGGAGGTTTCCAAATAGCCCTATGTGCATCTTCACTCATTCTTTCTGCTTGGTCTTTGCCTTATGGAATGGCTTTGAACGGTTTCTTATTGAAACCATCCAGGCGGATGCACCAAAGACAAGCTCCGTGACACTTGAGAGATTAAGGTGTTGGCTTGACAGCTGTGGGGTTTGAAGTCCACAGAGCAGGTGCAACATGGGCAGCAATTCAGGCTCAAAGTAACCCATCCCTGCCCCTCAGGGAGTCCATTTAACACTAAGGGGGAGGACGATCTACATAGCACCTCCAATCCATCGCCTTTCATTTATTGACAAAGTGATCAGCTCCACAGTAAGGGCTGCTAGCTAGAACATCCTAGCTTCCCAGGGTGTCCAGTTAGTTGTGACCACGTTCTGGTGTCCTTTAATCCCAGCTATCAACCAAAATGAGACCCTAGAGGAGCATTAGCCTTTTCCATACCTGGCAGCAGCCCAGGAGGTTGAGGGAAAACACGTGTGGATTCACAGCAATGTAATCTCCGTAGAACTCCTGCCAAGAAACACAAGTAAATACAGTTAGCGTCCCACCAACACTTACACCTCCTATGCGAGCAAATGTTTCAACACCAGCAATTCAGCCCAAACACCTGAACATAGGGACACGTCCTTAAAGTCGTAAGTGATTCACAGCCCCACTGACTCCCAGCGTCCTCACTCCTCCCCCCACAACTCTCAGAGTTCCTATCTCTGCTGGCATTTCCACTCTGTTCCCGATATATGGCTTTTACTCCACCTTTTGCGTGTATGCCTGTCAGTCACCGCTATGGGAGACACGTACCAACCCTGCTATGGCAGAGGAGTTCTGGCAGCTTGGGGCAGATTATTTTTAGACAGTGTATACATTCTTCTAGTCCTAAATTGCTGCATAGTGTTGTTGTTGTGTGTGTACTGTTCAACGGCTGCTGAGGTTATTCCCCAGAGGTGGCTGCAAGTGACAAGTATATGTAGCCTGTTGATCAGTTCTGAAAGTACTTTGGGATGGGGAGAGTCATGTAAAATATTAAACAATATTACACACACCTGAATTTCCGCCACAACTTCCTGCTCGTCCGCCTCAGCCAGTGACTTTACATCACTCTTACTGATCACGTTACTGAAATCTGAAAGGAGACACGCGAGACACAGCAGGTCAATAATGGCGGTGATAATTATTGTAACCCGATTTCCCCCACGTGAACATCACGTGATGATTCAGGGTGCTGGGGTGATGGCCATGGAGACTGAAGCTTTCCTGTGTTTAGACACAGAGCGGGTACAGCATAGATAGTGGCACAGGGTGTTTCCTCTTTATGTTGCTCCCAATCTAACATGTGTCCAGCTACGGCACTTTGAACTACAGCAGCAGCACCAAGCCCATGATATACTCAGTAAAATCAATAACAGCATTTCTTGCAATGTGTTTGTACAGCACCCAGCACAATGTGGCCTCGATCTCAGCTGGGGCATCTAGGCACCACCGTGTTCATTTATTTCTAATCTGTATTGAGCCACCATCACTTTTTACTGCATTTTTTTCAGTCTAGACAAGTGTTTCTTCTCCGGCTTCATTGTGTTCGTACAGATCAACAATGACATCTAGTGGCTGGTTGAGCCCACTCCCATGAATCTCACAAGGCAGAAAGAAAAAGGGTTGGGAACCTGTTTTTTCAAGAGAATTTAAACCCAATACTAAGTGCGACTAGAAGTTCTAGAATTACACAGCATGAACACAATACTTGAGAAACACCAGGCTGGGCCAGTAGTCAGTGAAAGGTTCCGTCTAGTTGTTCTAGGCACCCATGGACCAATACATTCCACTAAATTCTAACCTTGGCTCTGGTTCAAATCCAAAGTGAAATAATGTCACTCTCTCAGCCTACCTACCTCAGTTTCCCCATCTGTAATAGAGGGATGGAAATGGCCTACTTTTCCCGCCGGTGGGAGGTTAAATTCACGCCTGTAAAGTGTTGTGAAGATGTAAAGCCCTAGAAGTGTGAAGTGTTATTGCTGGTTGTGGAATATACTGCCAATTGGGGTCAGCGTTCATGTTGTCAGCCCACTCCCTCAATCCTAGGGCAGCCAGTTTGGTCGTGTCAGAGAAGAGAAAATGCCGAGGAAGAGGACAAGAATTTCTCATAATTTTACAAGAGACTGCTCTGCACAGCTTATGAGCATTGCTGATGTGGGCAGCTGAGAAAGAGATCTGGTTGTAAGATTGTGGTACTAGGAATCACAACCCCTGGACGCTGTTTCTGAACATGACACGTGCTTCTTGTGTGACCTTCCAGTAAGCGGATTCACCTTTCTGTGCCTCAGTTCTCCCAGTGGAGAATAAGAGCGACCCACTGCCCAATTGCTTTGAGATCCTTGGATGAAAGAACTTTGAAGGACAATGCATTTTTCAGTGCCCGAAGTAAAGCCTGGAAGGACGAGCAGCTCGGTATGAGGTTACTTGGAGGGGGGAGAGGAGGGACATATTGCAAAAAAATCAAGACTAGTGGCACGTAGGAGGGGAAGTAACATCCAAGGGCTTGTGTCTATGTAATGCTTTAACTATATGGTTTCAAACCAGTCTAATTGAAGTGGTACAACCCCCTAGTGTGGGCACAGTTATACTGGTGCTTAAACTAGTATAGCTTATTCCCATCAATTTGGGGGTGGGGGGGAGGGAATATGCTAACCCTGTATAAAGTTCATTTATGGTATAGCTGTATCTATACTTAGGATTGTACAGATTTGACTCTCTTGATAAAATGGAAACAAAAACAACCCACACCAAAAGAGTTAAATTGGTACAAAAATCTCTATGTAGATCAGGCCTTCCCGAGGTGAGACTGAGCATCTGGTGGCTACTGAATGAGTACAGAAACAAGGACTTTAAGAATGCTTCACATCTAGAAGAAAATATTTGCATCATATCAGAGTCTGCCTAGAGGGTCTGAAATACTTGGTGAACCAGGACATACGTACAAATATAATAGATGCTGTACTTGGGCCTCCGTAGCTCCTGAATGAGGTATTCCACGTTCTCCTGGATAAAAGGAAAACCCAGACGGAGAAAAATCAGAAAATGTCCCAATAATTATGCAATAGGTGATTAGACTAATTAATGCTTCTAAGCTGGCAGCACTCTGGACCTGATTCTGCAAATCACTGTGCTCTTGCTAAAAATCACTGGAAGCCGGGGTTTTGCAGCACCACCATTCTGGGCGCACTCAATACCGGAGCCGGGTGGAAATCAGTTTGCCTGTCCTTTGAATATTTTCAAGATATTGAGAATTTTTCCCCTCCCGAATCAGGACAAAAAGCCAAAATTCTGAGAATCTTCCCAAACTGAAATTCCAGGGGAAAAAAAAAAAAAAATTCAGTTTGAGGCAATTGAAATGGACTTTCAAACTATAATTAGCTTCAATTTTTTAATGAAGGCATTTCAAACTGGGATTTTTCATTGAAACTAGTCAAAACTAAATGTTTCAACAATTTCTAAACTTATTTTTCAAAAAAATTGCAAGTAAGAGAATTCATCAAAACTGACCCTTCACTGCTAAAGGTTTTGGTTTTGACTAATTGGCATTTTCAGACCAAAAAATGTTTGAAAAAACCAGCTCTTCTCAATATTTAAGGATTTGCTCCGGCAAGAGGCCAGACTGGAATTCTCCTCACTCGTAGAAGAGGGAAAAATCTACAGGAAGGATCTCCCTGCAAGCAGCCCTGGATGCAGCTGACTTAGGGTACGTCTATACTACCCGCCGGATCGGGGATCGATTTATCGTGTCTCGTCTAGACGCGATAAATCGATCCCAAAATCAACGCCCGTATCCACCTCGGCAGGAGGAGTAAGCAGAGCTGACGGGAGAGCCGCGGTGGTCGACTCGCCGCCGTGAGGACGGCCAGGTAAGTCGAACGAAGATACTTCGACCTCAGCTACACGAATAGCGTAGTCGAAGTTCCGTATCTTAGTTCAACCCCCGCCGCAGCTAGTGTAGCCCAGGCCTTGGCTGCTAGGACCATGTTCTCCATAGTGGCCACGCATCAGAACTCGTGGCTCCAATCCTCTGGCCTCCCTCAGGAGGTACAAACCCTCCAGGACCTGCCCTTTGAGGCTTGACTATCGGCCTGATTTTCAAAGGAACTCACGGCCAGATTTCCATGTGCTCAGCGCTACAACTGGAACCAAATTTTCAAGAGGTCCCATTTAGGCACCTAAAGCGGGGCCAGATTCTCCTGAATGCTCAGTAGCTTCCAGGGACACAGTTAAGAGCAGATTTTCAAGAGTTCAGCCCCTGATATGACTGACTGCTGAGCTCATCTGAAAAACTGGCCATTTATTTGCAGTCTGGCTGGGAACTGGGCTCTTTTCAATATTCTGACCTACATTTGTGCTAAGCAGTATTAATAAGAAAGAAAAATTAAGCCATGAGGCAGATGTCTCTCTCCCTCTGGGAATTAGACATGGGAAAAAGCCTACAGGATCATTGAACCCATCCTGAAAGTTCAGCAGACAGACCCCCAGCTACTACAGTGAGTATTATAGACACGTATTATAGACTAAATAAATGTGCCATTTTGCATGGTGGGTCGTGACCCACAAAATTCTGTTTCATAAGAATACTGCTCCAACATGATGCCACTTCTCACAATTCTGCATTTTTCTTAAAGCCCCAGCTCCTGGAGTCATGTGACTACATGAAAATTCCATTATCAATTAAAAGAAAAGAAGGAAAGAGTAAGGTTCTAACCCCTTGTGGTTGAAGAAAATAGCTTGAAAGCATGAACCTTACAGGATCTAAAATCAGATGTTCAAACATCAATCATGATATTTTTCCATTTTGAGTTAGCAATACTACTCCAAATCCAAATTGGAGCAGGGTTTGTTCCTTCAACTTAGACTAAAGGCTGAGCATTCTCAGTAAGAAGTTACAGGGAATTGTTGGTGGCTTTCATTATCTAATTTATTTCATGAATGAAATAGTTTTCATCTTTGCAAAAACTACCAGGAAATTTACCAGCCCAGGTACAACATCAACTTGCCCACACTGTATAATGGGGCCATTTAGGGGTTGGGGGGAGAAGGGGAGGGTTAAAGGTTTTTGTTTGTTTGTTTAATTATTCACTCCAGGAAAGTGGACAAGGTAAAGTTTGTACAGCTATCAAACTAAGGCATTGATTGTGAAACACAAACTTGTTCTTAATTTTATACACATTAGACGTCCTGATGAATTCATTGGCACTGCTCAGCAGCATAACTCTAAGCATGTGGGAAAGTATTTGCAGGATCAGAGCCTTAGATACCAGCATTATCTGCTCAACTTGTACATAGGACCGGGGCAGAACAAATGCCAATGCAGACAGCAGTTGCTTTTACAAAAGAAGCTTACCTTTGTCGGTCGCAAAAAACAGATTGCTTTCAAGTGTTTCATAGTCTCTCTGTTCAAAGAATCGATGCGCTCAAAGAGGTAAACTTCCTTCTGAAGGATTTCTGACTGTGTATACACCATGCTCACGATACTGGTCTGCAGGGAGAAAGAAGGAGAAGCCAAGTTATGCTGTCTTGCTGGGGCAGGCTCATGAGATACTGAGACAAGGGAGTGTTGACTAATGGTTAGTGCACAGGATTGGGAGTCAGGCTTCCTGGGTTCATTCCTCCTAGCTCTGCCGCTGATTTGCTGTGTGACCCTGGATAGATCATTTCACCTCTTGTACCTCAGTTTCCCTGGATAGTTCATTGCAATTTTATGTCAATACACAGGTGTGCAGCAGCCCTCGCTGCACTGGGCGAACACTGCAAAGCATGGTCTCCGCAGTGTTCATGGAGCGGGCGCGGCAGAAGATTTATTGGTGTTTGAGAGCAGCCATCTCACACCATTCCTTGATACCCCATTCTCCAACCTCCTCCTCGTCCCACTAAGGATACAGAGCAGAACTGCTTGCAACCTGCTCCCTCGTCCAGCACTGGCAGGATACTCCCCCAGGAGCAAATTGCTTAGGAAAGGACACCAAGTCTGCAAATTATTAGAGCCAAGATGAGGAAAGAAGGAGGGTCTAGGAAGCCATAAGCCCCCACTACTCCCTGGGCAGGGCATGCACTAGAGTGGCCAAGAGATATTTATCTTCCTGTAGATCCACACCATCACAAGAGGAAGATTGCAGCCTGTGGTCGGGGTAAAAGCCAGTGTGACCCCAACACCTCACGAAAGACAAAATGACAGAGGCAGTAGGAGATGCCATTGTAAATACAGAAGCCATAGCGGCCTAGCTCACCGTTTCTTTATCCATCAGGAGGACCTTCATCCCAGGCCCGCTGTCTTCAATCATCTTGGACACATATTGCTTCACTGCAAAGACCACATTCATTTTTGCAAGCGATTGGCTTTCCCCTCCCCGTCCCTTCTGCAGTGGGTAATGCTAGACTAGGCACGGAGCAACCAACTCCTCCTTTCTCCTGTGTTGCCAGTTGTTTCCTTCCTTGTTTCCTCCTATTGCAGCACTGGGAGTTGTAGTTCACAAGGCGGAGGAATGTACTGCCAGGCAACACCCATCCTCTTTCGTAGGAAGGGCTTGCAACTACAACTCCCAGCAGCCTCCGCATAAATGCAGTCAATTTCCTGCAGCGTGGGAGTGTTTTCAATGTACTTTACGCTGTGGAGCTGTCAAGTCTTTCTCGTGTGGAAGGGGGAATACCCCACTGGGGATTCATTTTGGAACAGTGCTTAAAGGAGCACCCTCTTGCAATGAAGCATTTTCCTGCAGGATTCCCTGAGATGCAGCAAATCACCCTCAATGTTGTTATCACCGCTTGACACCTGGCATCATGTTGGGAGCTTAGAGGAGATTTTGTTCCCTTTTGCCCCTGCAGATCATCAGGAGTTAAACTTTATTTAGGCTGCAAAGAAAACCTTCCAAACAAACAGCGCGGAGGCTGTTGCAGCCATTGAATGACAAGACAAACAGCTTGTCCCAAATGACAATTCTCCCACAACCCTTAATTCTATTTATTTTTGGCCTAAATCTCTAGCCTGAACCCTGAGAGCACAATTTTGACACTCAACCTGCGAGAAAACAAGGGCATGCCTAATACCTGGAGAGAGAAAAAAAGAGCTGGGTTATGCTATGGACAGTTGCAGACCTCATTAAAGCTGGTGGGTGGGCTAACCACCCTTCTTTCAGGAGCAATTAAAGGCCCCTTTGGATAGTGATAGCTGGAAATGGTGGGAAGCCACATCCCAAGACAATGGGCTGCATGGCAAGGATGACCGAAGCTTTCCTGGGGAAAGATTGGGGCTAGGGGTTGCAGTGGGTCTGTGTATGAAAGGCAGAAAGCAAGAGACGCTGTGATGAGCGTGGCCCTGGGACAAAGCCAAGAGACGGAGGTTCTTTTGGACACAGGGAAAGGCAGACCTACATTTCTGAGCAAGGAAACTGCCTGCTAGTGTTTGTTTCTATTGTGTTTAGGGAAACAAGACTTTGTGTACGTTCTTTGTAAATAAACAGGATAGCACCAAAGAAATCTCTGACTCCTAATTTCTCCTCTTGACAGAAACAACCTGCCAAAGTCCCAAATATTGACTAGGTGCTTGGGCCAAAGGGGGTTGTGTAAAGGTTGAGCAACAACCTTGAACTTCTGTTGACTCACACTGAGGAGAGTAAAACCCCCCATATGCTGCTCCTGCCCCCCCAGTGTCAAGCCCCCTGACTGCTCCTGCCCCCCCGTGCCAACCCCCTCTGATGCTCTTGAGCACACACCCCAGTGCCAAGTTCTATAAGCCAAATTTGGCCTGAAAGCTCAAATTTGGGGCACTTGGGGGTATAACTGAGGGCAGCCTTTGGCTGTATGGATCATCTCTCAGATGGAGGGCACCAGTCAACTGTGCCACATGCTGACAATAACGGTGTGAATTTCTGCCAAGAATAAATCCCCTGTGAAATACTGGAATTAAAAGTGTCCGTTTCCAAATGCTGTGTCAGTTTGAAGGTGCCATGGCTGAGTTATTTGGTTTCCTTGCTGCTGGCTGCAGTGTCTTCTGCCCAGCTTACAGCTTCAGAACAATCGTTCCTCTGCTGACCATTTTGTTTGGCTTTGTGCAGGAAACGCTGGTTATTGCCTCGGAGCCTTGGGCAGGGCTGACCTGAAAGGGCTTCACTGCACCCGCAGTGCCAACCTCCCCTCCACCCTGCCCCATTCAGCTACCCAAGTGAGCCAGCTCCCCGTAGAGATGCTCCCTTAGCTGCTCCTGCCCTCAATGTGCCATTTTCTCCCCCAGCTCTTCCTATGCCACCAGTTGCTCGTGCCCCACAGTGTGCCACTCCCCTTCATGCTTGCTCCTGTGTTCCCAGGGTCATGCCCTCTCCGGGCTGCACCTGCGCCCCCCAGTGCCAATCCCCACAAGTGTTCTTATCCTCCCCCTAATACCTAGTCTTTCCCCCGTTTCAGTCCCTCCCAGCTGTTCCTGTCCTCCCCTCAGTGCTAATCCCCCACCCCCCAAAGGCTGCTTCTGCCCCCAGAGGCCAATTCGCACGCATGCCACTCCTGCCTGCCCTGCAATGCCAATCCCCCCACAGGCTGCTCCTCCCTGCCCCCTCAATGCCAATCCCCTGCCCTCCCAGGCTTCTCCTGTCCTCTCCTGGCAGTGCCAATCCCCCCTGCTTCTCCTGCCCCCCCGTGCCAATCCCCCGCAGTGCCAAGCCCCCCCAACGCTGCTCTTGCTCTTCCCCCCAGTGCCAAGCCTTTCCATAGGCTGCTCCTGCCCCCCAGTGCCAACCCCCGACTGCTCCTGCCCCCCAGTGCCAAACCCCCTGACTGCTCCTGCCCCTAGTGCCAAGCCCCCCCC